>NW_027466479.1:14237500-14837500 GCF_050575085.1 Anarhichas minor | reverse complement strand
TGAACACCAAAATGAAAAATAAAAGACAACAGTCACTCAATAGTTGTTGAACTCTGCACCTTCAGGAGAGCAGTTTATATTTATATAGATTTATGGAATCATAACAAATGCTTATAAAGATTATCCTAGTATCAAACAATGGGCCGGAGATAAAACAGAAACTTTATAGACTATCCCTCCATGACACAGGCACTTAGCTCAACGGGCAAGTGATTGATCATAGATCCATAAAGCAGTCGTCATTCCCTTTTATTTTTGCCCTGAGATTTACTTTGGGGAAAAGCTCTAAACTCTCTTGATACCACCAATACGTTCACCATCATACAATCCCTTGTGTTCATGATTAGAGTTATAAGGAACTGTTGTATCCATATTGTTAACAGTTAGATTCTTATTTTGCTAAATCTATATTTTCTTTGGCTAAATAAGGAAAAACGTATTCAAAATGTTTATAAATATTTCCTTTTACCCACAATTTAAATGACCTGTGTTAGTGTCAAACATTCATGAAAATGAAGATTAATGAAATTACTTCTGTGCACACTTTTGTATCTTTATTGTTCAGGCTCAATGCATAACAACAGAGCAACAGGTGGAAAGTCACAGAGTTCAATCAGACATAACCTTTTTAGTTACTAAGGACAAATTGTGCGAGATGCACAAACAAAAGTATGTTCATGAGAACATGGTATATCATTCCATCTCAATTCTGGGCCAAAGTTGTAATGAACACAGTGTTCAACTCCTGCAAGGTTGTTTGGTTCCCCTCCATGCCAAAAGACAAATTTGACGGCAGACCCATCAGACCACATCCATCTGCCTTCTTTCTGAGTGTCGCTGAGTCCGATCCAGGTCCTCCCCTCAGCAGGGTCAAAGTTCTTGATCAGGAAATTGATGAAATTATGTTCCTCCAGACTGTGGATTGACACCAGGTTGGCTCCCTCTGACACACAGTAGAGCTCTGCATCAGCCCAGGTCATACGTGTGGAAACGTACTTGTAGCAGCGGCCGTTGAAGCTGTACGAGAACATGGGACAGTTGGCCCTCTGTAGCTTCACTTGATGGTCATCAGAAGGAGACACAGCACCCAGAGCCAGACCAAACAAGAAGAGGAACAGCAGCATGTTGGTGTCAGAGTCTCCGTCTATAACGTGATGTGAACTGTTGCACGTTATCAAGAATCTTAAGGAGATAGTTGAAAGGCCACTTTCTTTTATATGCTTCAGAGAGGGTGTCTGCAATGTTGGTGTGATACCATTGGCCAAATGCACTTGGCAACTTACTATCTGAACATAAGCCAACAAAAACACATCAAACATTATTATCATCAAGCAATCCTTACTAATCATTGATAGAGTTATATGACAAAGTACCCCGTGACGTGAGTCATATTCTGCCTGACCTTGAACGAGATATGAAGCATTAACTTGTCTCATTTAGAATAGGATTTATTTTTGCTTAAAGTTCCCTCAGTGACACAACAAGAGTGCATCCTCTCCACTCAAGAAGATGATCTCTTCCATTTCAACAGCGCTGAACCCAAACACAGTATAGGTGAGTCTACTACGACAGGCCCGTTTGGATATATTATACCTCCTCTGTCTTTTAGCAGCTGTGAGGATCATGTAACAATTCAGGGTTGTTTCCTTTATCATATGAACTTTCAGAAATATTTCCACTATTTCTTTATGTTTTCTTTGAGATGTATATCACATACGTTGGACAGACCTGTCTGGGTAATACATTACATTTTCTAAATGTTTTCACCCATCCATGAAATGGGCAGATCAATTAATCTAATAAGACTTTCTTGACATCTTGAAGTATTCTGTGTAAATTGAGCCTTTATAGCTTTCTAATATTACAGTTATCCATAAGTACAAACATCCAGAGGTACAGTAGACCAAGACAAATGATGTCAGGATAGTTCAATATATTCTCGCCATATCCAATTATATATCGATATCCAATCATCACAGCCATGTATTATCAGAATCAATGTGACATCCCGACAAGGAACCAAATAACTGACTAATTGACATTAATGCTGGTCTAGATTCATGAGGACAGTAATAAACAGTAAGACATCTGCATTGAGCTCAGTGTTTCATAGAATAGATCTTATTCGGGTTCCTGCTGTGGCTCCTAATGGATTCAGGAAGCAGTTCAATAACTAGCATGAAAATCAGAAGGGAAACAGCGTCTCACAGACGGGTTGATCTCCCCAACAAGAACTGTGATGATCATATTTTTTTCTGATCTGGACATCACAGTGGTATTAGAATTGTAACATCCATTTATGCACAAGGACCAGATGCACTGTGTTTAGTGTTTGTAGTGAAACGCTAATTAACACCTGTCCACATATGCCATTAACGAGTACGCTGGCCTTGGGTTGATAAAACATCAGCTTAATCCAGCTAATAAAACCCTCCCCAAGACCATCAGTACTACTGATCAAAGAGCTTCTCAGCATCAAGTGAAATGATCAGACCTTGCACTTTATAAATGTTTATGTTGAATGCCACCCAAGTTTCTCTGTGAGGGGTCTGATCTGCTACACGTGAACGTTGAACAGACGTCATTCCAGGGCTAATTTAAGGACATTCAATTCTGTGGTAAAAAAAAAGAAAATACAGTGATCCCTAAACAAACCACTGATCTATGCTGCAGGACTCAGACATTTCTTACTGAGCGATATATAGAATTATTTGTACAGTACAATGTAGAATTATCATCTATCCAAACTAAAATAAAGTCCAATGAGAAATGCATGAGTAGTGTTCGGATAAATATGAACCTGAACACCAAAATGAAAAATAAAAGACAACAGTCACTCAATAGTTGTTGAACTCTGCACCTTCAGGAGAGCAGTTTATATTTATATAGATTTATGGAATCATAACAAATGCTTATAAAGATTATCCTAGTATCAAACAATGGGCCGGAGATAAAACAGAAACTTTATAGACTATCCCTCCATGACACAGGCACTTAGCTCAACGGGCAAGTGATTGATCATAGACCCATAAAGCAGTCGTCATTCCCTTTTATTTTTGCCCTGAGATTTACTTTGGGGAAAAGCTCTAAACTCTCTTGATACCACCAATACGTTCACCATCATACAATCCCTTGTGTTCATGATTAGAGTTATAAGGAACTGTTGTATCCATATTGTTAACAGTTAGATTCTTATTTTGCTAAATCTATATTTTCTTTGGCTAAATAAGGAAAAACGTATTCAAAATGTTTATAAATATTTCCTTTTACCCACAATTTAAATGACCTGTGTTAGTGTCAAACATTCATGAAAATGAAGATTAATGAAATTACTTCTGTGCACACTTTTGTATCTTTATTGTTCAGGCTCAATGCATAACAACAGAGCAACAGGTGGAAAGTCACAGAGTTCAATCAGACATAACCTTTTTAGTTACTAAGGACAAATTGTGCGAGATGCACAAACAAAAGTATGTTCATGAGAACATGGTATATCATTCCATCTCAATTCTGGGCCAAAGTTGTAATGAACACAGTGTTCAACTCCTGCAAGGTTGTTTGGTTCCCCTCCATGCCAAAAGACAAATTTGACGGCAGACCCATCAGACCACATCCATCTGCCTTCTTTCTGAGTGTCGCTGAGTCCGATCCAGGTCCTCCCCTCAGCAGGGTCAAAGTTCTTGATCAGGAAATTGATGAAATTATGTTCCTCCAGACTGTGGATTGACACCAGGTTGGCTCCCTCTGACACACAGTAGAGCTCTGCATCAGCCCAGGTCATACGTGTGGAAACGTACTTGTAGCAGCGGCCGTTGAAGCTGTACGAGAACATGGGACAGTTGGCCCTCTGTAGCTTCACTTGATGGTCATCAGAAGGAGACACAGCACCCAGAGCCAGACCAAACAAGAAGAGGAACAGCAGCATGTTGGTGTCAGAGTCTCCGTCTATAACGTGATGTGAACTGTTGCACGTTATCAAGAATCTTAAGGAGATAGTTGAAAGGCCACTTTCTTTTATATGCTTCAGAGAGGGTGTCTGCAATGTTGGTGTGATACCATTGGCCAAATGCACTTGGCAACTTACTATCTGAACATAAGCCAACAAAAACACATCAAACATTATTATCATCAAGCAATCCTTACTAATCATTGATAGAGTTATATGACAAAGTACCCCGTGACGTGAGTCATATTCTGCCTGACCTTGAACGAGATATGAAGCATTAACTTGTCTCATTTAGAATAGGATTTATTTTTGCTTAAAGTTCCCTCAGTGACACAACAAGAGTGCATCCTCTCCACTCAAGAAGATGATCTCTTCCATTTCAACAGCGCTGAACCCAAACACAGTATAGGTGAGTCTACTACGACAGGCCCGTTTGGATATATTATACCTCCTCTGTCTTTTAGCAGCTGTGAGGATCATGTAACAATTCAGGGTTGTTTCCTTTATCATATGAACTTTCAGAAATATTTCCACTATTTCTTTATGTTTTCTTTGAGATGTATATCACATACGTTGGACAGACCTGTCTGGGTAATACATTACATTTTCTAAATGTTTTCACCCATCCATGAAATGGGCAGATCAATTAATCTAATAAGACTTTCTTGACATCTTGAAGTATTCTGTGTAAATTGAGCCTTTATAGCTTTCTAATATTACAGTTATCCATAAGTACAAACATCCAGAGGTACAGTAGACCAAGACAAATGATGTCAGGATAGTTCAATATATTCTCGCCATATCCAATTATATATCGATATCCAATCATCACAGCCATGTATTATCAGAATCAATGTGACATCCCGACAAGGAACCAAATAACTGACTAATTGACATTAATGCTGGTCTAGATTCATGAGGACAGTAATAAACAGTAAGACATCTGCATTGAGCTCAGTGTTTTATAGAATAGATCTTATTCGGGTTCCTGCTGTGGCTCCTAATGGATTCAGTAAGCAGTTCAATAACTAGCATGAAAATCAGAAGGGAAACAGCGTCTCACAGACGGGTTGATCTCCCCAACAAGAACTGTGATGATCATATTTTTTTCTGATCTGGACATCACAGTGGTATTAGAATTGTAACATCCATTTATGCACAAGGACCAGATGCACTGTGTTTAGTGTTTGTAGTGAAACGCTAATTAACACCTGTCCACATATGCCATTAACGAGTACGCTGGCCTTGGGTTGATAAAACATCAGCTTAATCCAGCTAATAAAACCCTCCCCAAGACCATCAGTACTACTGATCAAAGAGCTTCTCAGCATCAAGTGAAATGATCAGACCTTGCACTTTATAAATGTTTATGTTGAATGCCACCCAAGTTTCTCTGTGAGGGGTCTGATCTGCTACACGTGAACGTTGAACAGACGTCATTCCAGGGCTAATTTAAGGACATTCAATTCTGTGGTAAAAAAAAAGAAAATACAGTGATCCCTAAACAAACCACTGATCTATGCTGCAGGACTCAGACATTTCTTACTGAGCGATATATAGAATTATTTGTACAGTACAATGTAGAATTATCATCTATCCAAACTAAAATAAAGTCCAATGAGAAATGCATGAGTAGTGTTCGGATAAATATGAACCTGAACACCAAAATGAAAAATAAAAGACAACAGTCACTCAATAGTTGTTGAACTCTGCACCTTCAGGAGAGCAGTTTATATTTATATAGATTTATGGAATCATAACAAATGCTTATAAAGATTATCCTAGTATCAAACAATGGGCCGGAGATAAAACAGAAACTTTATAGACTATCCCTCCATGACACAGGCACTTAGCTCAACGGGCAAGTGATTGATCATAGATCCATAAAGCAGTCGTCATTCCCTTTTATTTTTGCCCTGAGATTTACTTTGGGGAAAAGCTCTAAACTCTCTTGATACCACCAATACGTTCACCATCATACAATCCCTTGTGTTCATGATTAGAGTTATAAGGAACTGTTGTATCCATATTGTTAACAGTTAGATTCTTATTTTGCTAAATCTATATTTTCTTTGGCTAAATAAGGAAAAACGTATTCAAAATGTTTATAAATATTTCCTTTTACCCACAATTTAAATGACCTGTGTTAGTGTCAAACATTCATGAAAATGAAGATTAATGAAATTACTTCTGTGCACACTTTTGTATCTTTATTGTTCAGGCTCAATGCATAACAACAGAGCAACAGGTGGAAAGTCACAGAGTTCAATCAGACATAACCTTTTTAGTTACTAAGGACAAATTGTGCGAGATGCACAAACAAAAGTATGTTCATGAGAACATGGTATATCATTCCATCTCAATTCTGGGCCAAAGTTGTAATGAACACAGTGTTCAACTCCTGCAACGTTGTTTGGTTCCCCTCCATGCCAAAAGACAAATTTGACGGCAGACCCATCAGACCACATCCATCTGCCTTCTTTCTGAGTGTCGCTGAGTCCGATCCAGGTCCTCCCCTCAGCAGGGTCAAAGTTCTTGATCAGGAAATTGATGAAATTATGTTCCTCCAGACTGTGGATTGACACCAGGTTGGCTCCCTCTGACACACAGTAGAGCTCTGCATCAGCCCAGGTCATACGTGTGGAAACGTACTTGTAGCAGCGGCCGTTGAAGCTGTACGAGAACATGGGACAGTTGGCCCTCTGTAGCTTCACTTGATGGTCATCAGAAGGAGACACAGCACCCAGAGCCAGACCAAACAAGAAGAGGAACAGCAGCATGTTGGTGTCAGAGTCTCCGTCTATAACGTGATGTGAACTGTTGCACGTTATCAAGAATCTTAAGGAGATAGTTGAAAGGCCACTTTCTTTTATATGCTTCAGAGAGGGTGTCTGCAATGTTGGTGTGATACCATTGGCCAAATGCACTTGGCAACTTACTATCTGAACATAAGCCAACAAAAACACATCAAACATTATTATCATCAAGCAATCCTTACTAATCATTGATAGAGTTATATGACAAAGTACCCCGTGACGTGAGTCATATTCTGCCTGACCTTGAACGAGATATGAAGCATTAACTTGTCTCATTTAGAATAGGATTTATTTTTGCTTAAAGTTCCCTCAGTGACACAACAAGAGTGCATCCTCTCCACTCAAGAAGATGATCTCTTCCATTTCAACAGCGCTGAACCCAAACACAGTATAGGTGAGTCTACTACGACAGGCCCGTTTGGATATATTATACCTCCTCTGTCTTTTAGCAGCTGTGAGGTTCATGTAACAATTCAGGGTTGTTTCCTTTATCATATGAACTTTCAGAAATATTTCCACTATTTCTTTATGTTTTCTTTGAGATGTATATCACATACGTTGGACAGACCTGTCTGGGTAATACATTACATTTTATAAATGTTTTCACCCATCCATGAAATGGGCAGATCAATTAATCTAATAAGACTTTCTTGACATCTTGAAGTATTCTGTATAGATTGAGCCTTTATAGCTTTCTAATATTACAGTTATCCATAAGTACAAACATCCAGAGGTACAGTAGACCAAGACAAATGAAGTCAGGATAGTTCAATATATTCTCGCCATATCCAATTATATATCGATATCCAATCATCACAGCCATTTATTATCAGAATCAATGTGACATCCCGACAAGGAACCAAATAACTGACTAATTGACATTAATGCTGGTCTAGATTCATGAGGACAGTAATAAACAGTAAGACATCTGCATTGATCTCAGTGTTTTATAGAATAGATCTTATTCGGGTTCCTGCTGTGGCTCCTAATGGATTCAGTAAGCAGTTCAATAACTAGCATGAAAATCAGAAGGGATCCAGCGTCTCACAGACGGGTTGATCTCCCCAACAAGAACTGTGATGATCATATTTTTCTGAAACAAAAGCATAAATATAAAAAGTTGACACCAGCTCAACTTTAATTTGTAGTGTAAGTGTACACTGGCAATGGGTTAGTAATATATCAACTTGCTAATCATTCTAATAAAACCTTCCCTGTTACAATCAGTAATTGGTGGATAAAACACAGATACAGACTCAGAGTGTAGAGTAAATATTGCAGGAAAAAGTGCAATGAGGATAGTAAGAGGTTGAGGAGGAGCAGCGGAGGCTGATAGTAGCAGGACAGGCTGATAAGAGTGAGATTGTGGCTGGTGGAACAGCTCGGGGTTTAAAAAAATTAATAATAAAAAAAAATAAAAATAAAAATTTACCGTGGCTTACTGGGTTAAGGGGGTTGTCTGGTAACCGCAGGGTCAACGGTTCGATCCTTGACTGGGACGTATCACGTGTCCCTGAGCAAGACACTGAACCCCTAACGGCTCCCCGGGCGCCTGTCATTGGCAGCCCACTGCTCCCTATATACAGGGATGGGTCAAATGCAGAGACAAATGTCCCCTTCCGGGATCAATATAGTATAATAAAATTTAAAAAATAAATAAATAAATGAATTATGGTAGTTGAGGTAGGCAGGGCAGTGCGAAGGAAATTATTGTGGCGACACAGGGAAACAGGGTAAGGTCAGGTACATCAAACATCAAGAAGAAATAACACTGATTGCACAAATCAGAGCGGCCATGAGCCATGCTCTGGTTGCAACAACGATCTGGCACAAGATGCGTAACGAGCCGGGGTTTAAAGGAGAGGTCACGACCCTATTGCTGGCAGGCGCTCAGGTGAACAGGGATCCAGGTTCACAGCAGGACAAGGAACAATACACACAAACACAGAGAGACCAACAGGGGACACGGCAGGAGAGGGACAGAGAAACACAAGAAAACCATACTGAGGCACTCCCCAAGATCAGAATGATACTAAACAAGTACTCTATTTTATCAAAGGTCTTCTCAGCATCAAGTGATATGATAAGACCTTGTGCTTTATGAATGTTTGTATGTTGAAGGCAACTCAACCTTATTTTATATGCTTAGGAGAGGATGTCTGCTCTGTTGGTGTGATATCAGTGGTCAAATGCACTTGGTCAACACTTTCAGTTGTACACAACTTACTATCTGAACATAAGCCAAAAAAACACATTAAAAATGATTATCATCAAGCAATCCATACTAATCATTGATAGAGTTATATGACAAAGTACCCCGTGACGTGAGTCATAGTTAGTTCAATATATAGTTCAATATATTCTCGCCATATCCAATTATATATTGATATCCAATCATCACAGCCATGTATTATCAGAATCAATTTGACATCCTGACAAGGAACCAAAGAACTGACTAATTGACATTAATGCTGGTCTAGATTCATGAGGACAGTAATAAACAGTAAGACATCTGCATTAAAGTCAGTGTTTTATAGAATAGATCTTATTCGGGTTCCTGCTGTGGCTCCTAATGGATTCAGTAAGCAGTTCAATAACTAGCATGAAAATCAGAAGGGATCCAGCGTCTCACAGACGGGTTGATCTCCCCAACAAGAACTGTGATGATCATATATTTTCTGATCTGGACATCACAGGGGCATTAGAATTGTAACATACAGTACATTTATGCACAAGGACCAGATGCACTGTGTTTAGTGTTTGTAGCGAAACGCTAATTAACACCTGTCCACATATGCCATTAACGAGTACGCTGGCCTTGGGTTGATAAAACATCAGCTTAATCCAGCTAATAAAACCCTCCCCAAGACCATCAGTACTACTGATCAAAGAGCTTCTCAGCATCAAGTGAAATGATCAGACCTTGCACTTTATACATTTATCTAATAGACTGGATGGAAAACCAAATGCACTTGGTCAACACTTTCCGTTGTACACAACTACACAGTATCTGAACACAAGCCAAATAAAGACAACAAGCTCATCAGATGTCACATAAAAAGTACAATTTATTAATTTCAGTCAAATGTTGACATAGTAAAACGCTGCTTTAGAAAAGACATGTGGCTTCAGCTGTCAGAAGGTTGAGGGGACACGAGGGGAGACGTATTGCTGTGTGACTGACCAATTTTTCATTTACAATCAATAAATAATAACATACCAAACATGGGCATATATTGACACATCAACAATATTACAATAGTACAAAGCCTTCAACGTGTCCTATCTTGCATTGTGAACTTTGTGTTTTTTGTTTTAACATGCAAACAGGTTTTAAACAAACGTAACTTTGCAGTCATGACTACGGCTGATAAAACACTAAATACACCTTCGACGTACTTGTAGCAGCGGTCGTTGAAGCTGGACCACGTTGTGGGACAGTTGCTATCCTGTAGAGTCAATGGAGGGTCATCAGAAGGAGACACAGCACCCAGAGCCAGACCAAACAAGAAGAGGAACAGCAGCATGTTGGTGTCTCTCTGTCACAGGAGCAGGATGAGGGTTGTTGTGTTGGTGGAGTTGATCTGCACCGTTGGATGAGATGGAGACAGGTGACAGGCTGCTTTCTTATAGAGGCTCCAGAGAGGGTGTTCTCACTGTTGGCTCAATATTATTGGTCAGCTGAAGTTGGCGAACACTTTCAGTACACGATCACACAGTAAACATTTGGCTCCAAAGACCACCAGCTCACCCAGAGATGACGCATGAATCCCATAATTTATTACAAAAACTTTCTAAAGCATATTTTATTGTTTTAATTTCCTCACAGATAAAGACCATCTGAGGTAAAAAGCTGTGCCTTTTTAAAGCCAGACTAAATTAAGGGTTTTAATAAAACCTTTCTCCAAGCTTTGCCAGAGCGAGCCAGAAGAAGGTTTCTTAGTGTTGGTGATAAGTGATGAGAGTCTTTCAAAAATACTTTTTAATGCAAAGACAAGGACTCAGCTGCTCATAACAGTTTGTTTTGGTTTAAATCCTCAAGATCCTCTTTGACTTCTGTCTTGTAATGAATCAATGATGGTCTAAAATCACGGCTCTCCCCTGTTCATTTAATTGTTGGAATGCTGTTAAGCATTCCAACAATTAAATGGACGTGCGTCACCGTGATGTCACCGCTAGAGTGAAGAGCAGCTTGAGATTCTTGTGAAAAAAAGATTTGTGTTTTGCCACCGAGTCCACAATCTTCACTCTTCATGCATAATTTCTGGTTTTAAAAGTAACTAATCTTGTCCTTGTCGTAGACAAATGACTGTGGAATCCCACAGATTTCCACATTTGACACAGAAGCCTGTAATTGAGAGGAAAACCAACTTTCTGCTCCATAGAGACCAATGTTAAATTTTGCTTCAAAAACATCTTCCACAGAACACGGTACCCCATTTCTAGATCGCCAGTTAAGCCACCTTTTTTACACTACAGACACAATTTTTACAGGATCTGTTCTTCAACTCATCCTTCCTCTCATTTATTAATATCGGAGCAATAGGAGCTACGGTTATGGGAGTTTTAATGATTTGTTTGAGAGGTGTTTCCCTGTTTTATCTCCATGAAAAGGCTGGAGGCACACAGCTGTTCATGATTGAGCTCATTAGAATGCTCTTACTAATACTGCGACAACTACTACTACTGCTGCTGCTAATATTTCTAGTATCACTACTACTACTACTGCTACTACTACTTCTACTGCATCTTTTGCTGTTGCTACTATTACTACTACTACTACTACTACTGCTATTACTGATACCATCAATATTATTACTACCACTACTGCTATTACTACCACTACCACTATTATTATTACTTATACCACAACTGCTACTACTGCTATTCCTGTTACTACCAGTACTAATACTACTACAGCTATTAGTACGACTGCTACTAGTACTACTACTACTGCTACTTCAAAAACTGACTTTACTATTATTACTACTACTTCTTCTACTACTACTACTGTTATATTAAATACTACGACCACTACTATTACTACGACTACTGATACTACTACTTCTACTACTTCTTCTTCTAATTACTAATACTTCGACTACAACTTCTACTGCTACTACAAATATCACTACTGCTACAACTAGTACTTATTCAAATGCTACTAATACTTCTACTGCTAATAATACTTCTACTACAACTACAACTTCTACTACTACTACAACAAATATCACTACCGCTGAAATTTATTAAAGCTACAGAAACCGTTCGAATATCAAAATGTTCAGCTCTTTCAGGAGAGGGGTGATATGACTTCATATTTGTAATCTTTCAACTTTTTGAATTATTAAGCTTTTTGCAATTTCTTTTAAATTGGATATCTATTTTCAGCAATGTTTTTGAGATTCATTTCAGCTTTCAGCATTCCAACGCATTTTCAGCAGGAAATGCATTTTCTAGTTCAGAATGATCTTAGCTTAGTGTTGAAATGGTGATGAATGCTTGTGAGACAAATATTACTTTATTGCACTTTACCCCCAAAAAGCCTCAGTGGGACAATATTTAAAAATGCAACAGTTTGTTTGAGTGTTCACTGCTCCAGTCCTGCTGCCTCTGTTACACACACACTACATAAAAACTTTATGCTGCTCAAACTCACAATAGTGTGATTTCTTTACGTGAGTTTGAAGTAAATGATCAGTTGTGTCTACATCATTAGATATCCTCATGCTGGACAGGCAGTGCTCTTATGTTGCAACAGCTGCTTTTCCAATATTAACTATTACACAGAGTCTGGAACAGAGATGAAAAAATCGATTCATTGACAGAACTCTGGCACATTAATTACAGCTCTAGTGTTTCATTATTTATGTTTGTCGCATCATAACAATGCTTATCAACATTATCACAGTATCAAAACAAATAGGCCTGAGCTATAACAGAGAGGCGGAAGACCAAATATTATACACTATCCCTCATTCACTATATTATGATACAGGCAACTCCACTTCTGCTATGTATTAGAAAGAAATGCCACGGACCTTTTTATACAATGTGCCCTTCTTCCTTTCACTAGATACTGAACATGAGCCAGAAAAGACCACAAGCTCACCTGGAGATGTCTAAACATCCTCTGTCTTCTGGCAACTGTGAGGTTTACATCATTAATCTGGGATGTTTCCTTTGTCATATGAAATTAGAGAAATATTTTCCAATATTTTTTACTGTCTTCTTTGAGATGTACATAACATATGCATTGGACTGAGTTCACAGGGTAATCCATTCATTTTGATAATTATATTTTTCAATCCATCCATGAATTGGGCAAACACATGTATCTAATAAGACTTTCTTGACACCTTTAAATACTGTGTTCAACTGTTGCCTGATTAGGTTTATGTTTTTTTATATGTAACGGAACAATGTGAAACAAAAGCATAAATATAAAAAGTTGACACCAGCTCAACTTTAATTAGTATTGTAAGTGTACACTGGCAATGGGTTAGTAATATATCAACTTGCTAATCATTCTAATAAAACCTTCCCTGTTACAATCAGTAATTGGTGGATAAAACACAGATACAGACTCAGAGTGTAGAGTAAATATTGCAGGAAAAAGTGCAATGAGGATAGTAAGAGGTTGAGGAGGAGGAGCGGAGGCAGATAGTAGCAGGACAGGCTGATAAGAGTGAGATTGTGGCTGGTGGAACAGCTCGGGGTTTAAAAAAATGAATAATAAAAAAACATAAAAAATAAAATTTACCGTGGCTTACTGGGTTAAGAGGGTTGTCTGGTAACGCAGGGTCAACTGTTCGATCCTTGACTGGGACGTATCACGTGTCCCTGAGCAAGACACTGAACCCCTAACGGCTCCCCGGTCGCCTGTCATTGGCAGCCCACTGCTCCCTATATACAGGGATGGGTCAAATGCAGAGACAAATTTCCCCTTCCAGGATCAATATTGTATAATAAAAAATAAATGAATTATGGTAGTTGAGGTAGGCAGGGCAGTGCGAAGGAAATTATCTGTGGAGACACAGGGAAACAGGGTAAGGTCAGGTACATCAAACATCAAGAAGAAATAACACTGATTGCACAAATCAGAGCGGCCATGAGCCATGCTCTGGTTGCAACAACGATCTGGCACAAGATGCGTGACGAGCCGGGGTTTAAAGGAGAGGTCACGACCCTATTGCTGGCAGGCGCTCAGGTGAACAGGGATCCAGGTTCACAGCAGGACAAGGGACAACACACACAAACACAGAGAGACCAACAGGGGACACGGCAGGAGAGGGACAGAGAAACACAAGAAAACCATACTGAGGCACTCCCCAAGATCAGAATGATACTAAACAAGTACTCTATTTTATCAAAGGTCTTCTCAGCATCAAGTGATATGATAAGACCTTGTGCTTTATGAATGTTTGTATGTTGAAGGCAACTCAACCTTATTTTATATGCTTAGGAGAGGATGTCTGCTCTGTTGGTGTGATATCAGTGGTCAAATGCACTTGGTCAACACTTTCAGTTGTACACAACTTACTATCTGAACATAAGCCAAAAAAACACATTAAAAATGATTATCATCAAGCAATCCATACTAATCATTGATAGAGTTATATGACAAAGTACCCCGTGACGTGAGTCATAGTTAGTTCAATATATAGTTCAATATATTCTCGCCATATCCAATTATATATTGATATCCAATCATCACAGCCATGTATTATCAGAATCAATTTGACATCCTGACAAGGAACCAAAGAACTGACTAATTGACATTAATGCTGGTCTAGATTCATGAGGACAGTAATAAACAGTAAGACATCTGCATTAAAGTCAGTGTTTTATAGAATAGATCTTATTCGGGTTCCTGCTGTGGCTCCTAATGGATTCAGTAAGCAGTTCAATAACTAGCATGAAAATCAGAAGGGATCCAGCGTCTCACAGACGGGTTGATCTCCCCAACAAGAACTGTGATGATCATATATTTTCTGATCTGGACATCACAGTGGTATTAGAATTGTAACATACAGTACATTTATGCACAAGGACCAGATGCACTGTGTTTAGTGTTTGTAGCGAAACGCTAATTAACACCTGTCCACATATGCCATTAACGAGTACGCTGGCCTTGGGTTGATAAAACATCAGCTTAATCCAGCTAATAAAACCCTCCCCAAGACCATCAGTACTACTGATCAAAGAGCTTCTCAGCATCAAGTGAAATGATCAGACCTTGCACTTTATAAATGTTTATGTTGAATGCCACCCAAGTTTCTCTGTGAGGGGTCTGATCTGCTACACGTGATCATTGACCAGACGTCATTCCAGGGCTAATTTAAGGACATTCAATTCTGTGGTAAAAAAAAAGAAAATACAGTGATTCCTAAACAAACCACTGATCTATGCTGCAGGACTCAGACATTTCTTACTGAGCGATATATAGAATCATTTGTACAGTACAATGTAGAATTATCATCTATCCAAACTAAAATAAAGTCCAATGAGAAATGCATGAGTAGTGTTCGGATAAATATGAACCTGAACACCAAAATGAAAAATAAAAGACAACAGTCACTCAATAGTTGTTGAACTCTGCACCTTCAGGAGAGCAGTTTATATTTATATAGATTTATGGAATCATAACAAATGCTTATAAAGATTATCCTAGTATCAAACAATGGGCCGGAGATAAAACAGAAACTTTATAGACTATCCCTCCATGACACAGGCACTTAGCTCAACGGGCAAGTGATTGATCATAGATCCATAAAGCAGTCGTCATTCCCTTTTATTTTTGCCCTGAGATTTACTTTGGGGAAAAGCTCTAAACTCTCTTGATACCACCAATACGTTCACCATCAAACAATCCCTTGTGTTCATGATTAGAGTTATAAGGAACTGTTGTATCCATATTGTTCACAGTTAGATTCTTATTTTGCTAAATCTATATTTTCTTTGGCTAAATAAGGAAAAAAGTATTCAAAATGTTTATAAATATTTCCTTTTACCCACAATTTAAATGACCTGTGTTAGTGTCAAACATTCATGAAAACGAAGATCAATGAAATTACTTCTGTGCACACTTTTGTATCTTTATTGTTCAGGCTTAATGCATAACAACAGAGCAACAGGTGGAAAGTCACAGTTCAATCAGACATAACCTTTTTAGTTACTAAGGACAAATTGTGCGAGATTCACAAACAAAAGTATATTCATCAGAACATGGACGATCATTCCATCTCAATTCTGGGCCAAAGTTGTTATGAACACAGTGTTCAACTCCTGCAAGGTTGTTTGGTTCCCCTCCATGCCAAAAGACAAAGTAGACGGCAGACCCATCAGACCACATCCATCTGCCTTCTTTCTGAGTGTCGCTGAGTCCGATCCAGGTCCTCCCCTCAGCAGGGTCAAAGTTCTTGATCAGGAAATTGATGAAATTCAGTTTCTCCAGACTGTGGATTGACACCAGATTGGCTCTCTCTGACACGCAGTAGAGCTCTGCATCAGCCCAGGTCATACGTGTGGCGACGTACTTGTAGCAGCGGTTGTTGAAGGTGGACCACGTTGTGGGACAGGTGCTCCGCTGTAGCGTCAATTGAGGGTCATCAGAAGGAGACACAGCACCCAGAGCCAGACTTTGGTTATCAGAAGGAGGCGCAGCACCCAGAGCCAGACTTTGGTTATCAGAAGGAGACACAGCACCCAGATTCAGACCAAACAAGAAGAGGAACAGCAGCATGTTGGTGTCTCTCTGTCACAGGAGCAGGATGAGGGTTGTTGTGTTGGTGGAGTTGATCTGCACCGTTGGATGAGATGGAGACAGGTGACAGGCTGCTTTCTTATAGAGGCTCCAGAGAGGGTGTTCTCACTGTTGGCTCAATATTATTGGTCAGCTGAAGTTGGCGAACACTTTCAGTACACGATCACACAGTAAACATTTGGCTCCAAAGACCACCAGCTCACCCAGAGATGACGCATGAAAACCATCATTTATTACAAAAACTTTCTAAAGCATAATTTATTGTTTTAATTTCCTCACAGATAAAGACCATCTGAGGTAAAAAGCTATGTGTTTTTAAAGCCAGACTAAATTAAGGGTTTTAATAAAACCTTTCTCCAAGCTTTGCCAGAGCGAGCCAGAAGAAGGTTTCTTAGTGTTGGTGATAAGTGATGAGAGTCTTTGAAAAATACTTTTTAATGCAAAGACAAGGACTCAGCTGCTCATAACAGTTTGGTTTGGTTTAAATCCTCAAGATCCTCTTTGACTTCTGTCTTGTAATGAATCAATGATGGTCTAAAATCACAGCTCTCCCCTGTTCATTTAATTCAGAATGATCTTAGCTTAGTGTTGAAATGGTGATGAATGCTTGTGAGACAAATATTACTTTATTGCATTTCACCCCCAAAAAGTTTGTTTGAGTGTTCACTGCTCCAGTCCTGCCTGCTGCCTCTGTTACACACACTACATAAAAACTTTATGCTGCTCAAACTCACAATAGTGTGATTTCTTTACGTGAGTTTGAAGTAAATGATCAGTTGTGTCTACATCATTAGATATCCTCATGCTGGACAGGCAGTGCTCTTGTGTTGCAACAGCTGCTTTTCCAATATTAACTATTGCACAGAGTCTGGAACAGAGATGAAAAAATCGATTCATTGACAGAACTCTGGCACAATAATTACAGCTCTAATGTTTCATTTATTATGTTTGTTGCATCATAACAATGCTTATCAACATTATCACAGTATCAAAACAAATAGGCCTGAGCTATAACAGAGAGGCGGAAGAACAAATATTATACACTATCCCTCATTCACTATATTATGATACAGGCAACTCCACTTCTGCTATGTATTAGAAAGAAATGCCACGGACCTTTTTATACAATGTGCCCTTCTTCCTTTCACTAGATACTGAACATGAGCCAGAAAAGACCACAAGCTCACCTGGAGATGTCTAAACATCCTCTGTCTTCTGGCAACTGTGAGGTTTACATCATTAATCTGGGATGTTTCCTTTGTCATATGAAATTAGAGAAATATTTTCCAATATGTTTTACTGTCTTCTTTGAGATGTATATAACATATGCATTGGACTGAGTTCACAGGGTAATCCATTCATTTTGATAATTATATTTTTCAATCCATCCATGAATTGGGCAAACACATGTATCTAATAAGACTTTCTTGACACCTTTAAATACTGTCTTCAACTGTTGCCTGATTAGGTTTATGTTTTTTTATACGTAACGGAACAATGTGAAACAAAAGCATAAATATAAAAAGTTGACACGAGCTCAACTTTAATTTGTAGTGTAAGTGTACACTGGCAATGGGTTCGTAATATATCAACTTGTTAAATCATTCTAATAAAACCTTCCCTGTTACAATCAGTAATTGGTGGATAAAACACAGATACAGACTCAGAGTGTAGAGTAAATATTGCAGGAAAAAGTGCAATGAGGATAGTAAGAGGTTGAGGAGGAGCAGCGGAGGCTGATAGTAGCAGGACAGGCTGATAAGAGTGAGATTGTGGCTGGTGGAACAGCTCGGGGTTTAAAAAAATAAAAAAAAATAAAAATAAAAATATACCGTGGCTTACTGGGTTAAGAGGGTTGTCTGGTAACGCAGGGTCAACGGTTCGGTCCTTGACTGGGACGTATCACGTGTCCCTGAGCAAGACACTGAACCCCTAACGGCTCCCCGGTCGCCTGTCATTGGCAGCCCACTGCTCCCTATATACAGGGATGGGTCAAATGCAGAGACAAATTTCCCCTTCCGGGATCAATATAGTATAATAAAATTTAAAAAATAAATAAATAAATGAATTATGGTAGTTGAAGTAGGCAGGGCAGTGCGAAGGAAATTATTGTGGCGACACAGGGAAACAGGGTAAGGTCAGGTACATCAAACATCAAGAAGAAATAACACTGATTGCACAAATCAGAGCGGCCATGAGCCATGCTCTGGTTGCAACAACGATCTGGCACAAGATGCGTAACGAGCCGGGGTTTAAAGGAGAGGTCACGACCCTATTGCTGGCAGGTGCTCAGGTGAACAGGGATCCAGGTTCACAGCAGGACAAGGAACAACACACACAAACACAGAGAGACCAACAGGGGACACGGCAGGAGAGGGACAGAGAAACACAAGAAAACCATACTGAGGGACTCCCCAAGATCAGAATGATACTAAACAAGTATTCTATTCCATCAAAGGTCTTCTCAGCATCAAGTGATATGATAAGACCTTGTGCTTTATGAATGTTTGTATGTTGAAGGCAACTCAACCTTATTTTATATGCTTAGGAGAGGATGTCTGCTCTGTTGGTGTGATATCAGTGGTCAAATGCACTTGGTCAACACTTTCAGTTGTACACAACTTACTATCTGAACATAAGACAACAAAAACACATTAAAAATGATTATCATCAAGCAATCCATACTAATCATTGATAGAGTTATATGACAAAGTACCCCGTGACGTGAGTCATAGTTAGTTCAATATATAGTTCAATATATTCTCGCCATATCCAATTATATATTGATATCCAATCATCACAGCCATTTATTATCAGAATCAATGTGACATCCTGACAAGGAACCAAATAACTGACTAATTGACATTAAGGCTGGTCTAGATTCATGAGGACAGTAATAAACAGTAAGACATCTGCATTAAGGTCAGTTTTTCATAGAATAGATCTTATTCGGGTTCCTGCTGTGGCTCCTAATGGATTCAGTAAGCAGTTCAATAACTAGCATGAAAATCAGAAGGGATCCAGCGTCTCACTGACGGGTTGATCTCCCCAACAAGAACTGTGATGATCATATATTTTCTGATCTGGACGTCACAGGGGCATTAGAATTGTAACATACAGTACATTTATGCACAAGGACCAGATGCACTGTGTTTAGTGTTTGTAGCGAAACGCTAATTAACACCTGTCCACAAATGCCATTAACGAGTACGCTGGCCTTGGGTTGATAAAACATCACCTTAATCCAGCTAATAAAACCCTCCCCAAGACCATCAGTACTACTGATCAAAGAGCTTCTCAGCATCAAGTGAAATGATCAGACCTTGCGCTTTATACATTTATCTAATAGACTGGATGGAAAAACAAATGCACTTGGTCAACACTTTCCCTTGTACACAACTACACAGTATCTGAACACAAGCCAAAGAAAGGCAACAAGCTCATCCAGAGGTGTCACATAAAAATGACAATTTATTAATTTCAGTCAAATGTTTACATAGTAAAACGCTGCTTTAGAAAAGACATGTGGCTTCAGCTGTCAGAAGGTTGAGGGGACACGAGGGGAGACGTATTGCTTTGTGACTGACCAATTTTTCATTTACAACCAATAAATAATAACATACCAAACATGGGCATATATTGACACATCAACAATATTACAATAGTACAAAGCCTTCAATGTGTCCTATCTTCCATTATGAACTTTGTGTCTTTCGTTTTAACCTGCAAACAGGTTTTAAACAACATTGCTTTAACACACTAAATACACCTTCCTGTTGGTTTCCTGTCCGCTACAGCATTTAACACCAGAGGAAAGAGAAGAGCGTCATCTCACCCACTTGCTCTTCTGCTGCTCTCAAGTGGCCACAAAACAGAACTACAAGTACTTTTACATTCCAGCTTCAAACCACAAACTTGTCTTCTCAAGAATGAACTGACACATTGTTGATCCTCATATTAAGTTGTGTCATCTCAAAATAGAATACACAGAATGTATGAATATTACTCTTATAATCTTGGATGGTTTGTCTAATACTGTGAACAAAAATAACTCTTGAGAAGCAAAGATCTCAACACTAACATGTATAGCTGCAAAACACATTTACCGTACAATAAACTGACTTCTATAGTCTTCAGAATTTACACTCATTTCATGTAAATTACTTAGATGGCTCAAGTAAGTTATCAGCATGGGTTGCCTTAACCGGGTCCTTAAAACTGGCTACATTTCAATTCAGGGAAGTATTGGTGACAAGAGATAAGAGTCTGTTTTAAGTGTTTTAATGCAGAGACAAGGACACAGCTGCTCATCAGATGGTTGTTTAAAATTGGGTCTTTATCACAACTCTACAGTCTATATGCTGCAGGGTCATGTAACATTCACCTGTGAAGAGTGCATGTGTCCATATTTATTATTATTATCTATTGTAACAAAAACAAAGTCAAATGAGAAAGATGTGTGAGGAATGATTTGATAAAAAATGAATCTGGAATCCAAAATGAAAAGACAAGCAATAACTTGAATGATTTAGTTTGCTCTTTGGACAAAGTCCTTTTATTTTGGCACCTATCGCTTCAATGGAACACCACTAAATTACTACAGTGAGTTAGGTTTTTCATGGATCCAGTGAAATACACATTTTCTTGTGAAGAAATGCAGCGTAGATTTATGAGAGTCTGAGGTGCCGTCTTTACATGGAAGTTAGGTAAGAACTGACTGGACCTTAACAGTTATTGCTTTAAAATTGTAGTGGTTGGTGCTGCATAGAGAGTTGAAATATGTGGCTTTGTTTTTCAATTAGGAGATTATCAAACAGGTATGGAAATATTCTGTTTGATCAACCACAGGAGTTACATGTGTGAATATCCAACATCAAAATGAAGGTTAGTGAAACAAAGTCTACCCAAACACACAAGTGAACATTTGTATCTTTATTGTAGAGGCCAAAATGCATGTCAGCAGAGCAACAAGTGAACAGTGACCAGGTTCAATCAGACATATGTAACATCTCAGTTGCGAGATCCACAAACAGAGGGAAAAGTACGTGAACATGCTGCGTCGTTCCATTTCAGCCCTTTAGGATAGTTGGTCAGGACACAGTGTTCATTTCCTCTGCCGTTGTTTGGCATTCTTTTGCTCCAACAGACAAATTTGGCTGCAGACCCATCAGACCACAGCCATGTTCCTTCTTTGTGGATGTCACTGAGTCCGATCCAGGTCTGCCCCTCAGCAAGGTCAAAGTTCTTGATCAGAAATTTGACAAATTTCTGTTCCTCCAGACTGTGGATTGACACCAGGTTGGCTCCCTGTGACACACAGTGGATCTCTGCATCAACCCAGGTCATGTCTGTGGCGACGTACTTGTAGCAGCGGTTGTTGAAGCTGTACCAGAACATGGGACAGTTGCCATCCTGTAGCAGCGCTTGATGGTCATCAGAAGGCGACACAGCACCCAGAGCCAGAACAAACAAGAAGAGGAACAGCAGCATGTTGGTGTCTCGGTCACAGGAGCAGGATGAGGGTTGTTGTGTTGGAGTTGATTGAGACAGGCTGCTTTCTTATAGAGGCTTCAGAGAGGGTGTTTTCACTGTTGGCACAATATTATTAGTAGCTGAACTTGGCGAACAATTTGAGCAAACACATTATCTCAACATAAGCCAAAATACAACCAAAAGCTCACCTGGAGATGTCACATTAAAGCTATAATTAATATAAATAATTTCTCTAAGTTTTTGTTTTTAATTTCCTCAAGACCCCCTCCAACAGTCAGGGTTTAGGCAAGAAGAGTAGCAGGGGACAGACCCAAACGCAGAGAGACACGGGAGAAGAAGAATATTTGACTGATTTCTATAAACAAACGTCCAAAACAAAACTTGCAGAGCAGGAGAGTCCAAAAATGTGTAAGAATAAAAAAAAAAAATCAAGGAAAACAAGGAACAGGCAAAACACAAAACAGGATAAGATAATTAAAAAACAAAGAGGGATACATCCATGAAAAAACAGTGCAGACAAACCAGGGAACATACCATTAAATACCTCAGCAGAGCAGGTCACACAACAGATGAACCGACACTGACACAAGGGACACACAGGGTTTAAATACACTAGGGAGGTGCAGGTGATTAGACACAGGAGGATTCAATCAGGGGCGGGGCAGACAATCACTTTCTTTCTTTCTTTTTTGAGGTTTATTGGCGGTTGGCAAACAATGAATTGCTGCATTACCGCCACCAACCGGTATGGAGTGTGGATCAGGATGTCTAGTGCTTATTGAAAAATTTAAATTCAAAGAAAAGAAAAAAGAAAATATACGGTTGGATCTCGTGGATATATGCTGCAAAAAAACTCAAAAAGTGAGTGTCATCAAGTATTATTTAAATATCTTAGATTAATTAATATTACCAAGAAAATATGAGCCTGTTGTTTTATTTTAGTTTTTAGTTTTGTTTTCTTTTGTTATGCTTTGTTTTGTTTCATTTATTAATTTCAGTCAAATGTTGACATAGTGAAACGCTGCTTTAGAAAAGACATGTGGCTTCAGCTGTCAGAGGGTTGAGGGGACACGAGGGGAGACGTATTGCTTTGTGACTGACCAATTATTCATTTACAACTGATAAATAACAACATACCAAACATGGGCATATATGTACACATCAACAATATTACAATAGTACAAAGCCTTCAATGTGTCCTATCTTGCATTGTGAACTTTGTGTCTTTTGTTTTAACATGCAAACAGGTTTTAAACAACATTGCTTTAACACACTAAATACCAGTGATGTATAGTAACGAAGTAGAAATACTTCGTTACTATACTTAAGTCGTTTTTTTGGATATCTGTACTTTACTTTACTATAAATAGTAAAGTAAAGTACTGTTCTGTTGACTTTTACTTTTACTTCACTACATTTTGCAAAGAAAACTGATACTTTTACTCCGATACATTTCCCCTGAAACCTTCGTTACTCGCTACAAAATCAAATCTATCTTTAGAAACAAAATGAATCATGAGACCAGCGTCGGGGACTGTGGTGGAACACAGACTGCAAGCAAGCAGGTTTGGCGAATCAGTGGTCCTAGCTTGCAAGTTAAATCATTGGTTAATCACGTTAATGCGCAAAACAAGTGCTCTCAAAGCCGCGGTGTTTTGCTTCCCAGTGATGCTCAGGATGCTAGCTAGCTAGCGACTACATGAGTAGAATTCCACTCTACGATGACTGATTTCCTGACGGAAGCAGAAATGGAAGCACCTGCTACTCCCGCAACGAACTACGGTGGTGACGAAGACCAACACCCGTGGATCGCTAGCGAGTTAGTGAGCTGAGGAAGTGTTGACAGTTGTGAGATTTTGTTGATTTGAGTCATCTTAGCTATAATCATTGCAGCACTAGTTGGCTAACGTTAGCTAACTTAACGTTAGCTAGCCACCACACCATAGGATTGACAGGAGCCGCGAGAGCGCAGCATTAGGGTTAGCATTATGGTTAGCATTAGGGGAATCCTTCCCAGCTGTGCGCAAGCTGTCTGTGAAGCTGAACACACCTCTACCTGCCTCAGCGGCCTGTGAAAGGCTATTTAGCATCACAGGACTAGTCTTCAGCCCAAGAAGAGCGAGACTGAATTCTCGCAATTTTGAAAACCAATTTCTTTTGAAGATGAACAGGACATGTTTCAGTTTCAAGTAATGACTGGGTTGTTACTTTAGTATTGATCATGTTTTGATATTTGAGTCATTTTGTGGATGATCAGATGGAGTCATGATGGTAGCAGTCGCCCAATTGCAGATTCAGCTTGAGCAAAACCTTTGCCTATTGTGTTCAAATCAGGCCCATAGGAGTTTACAAGGCAGGTGTCCTTTCTCACAACACTGACCTGATGCATCAAGTGGATATTTTTTGCTGAACACAATATTATGCATTTGCCCTCTACGTCCTCTAGTCGGAATGAGCATACTTATAAACACACTGTTACTACTCCTTCATGGTGTCATATTGCTTTTCAGAGAATTATGATGATAAGTTCATAGGAGATGCAAAAGTGTACTTATGTACAATATATTATGTTGAACATTGTTGCTCCTGGATGGATCACAGCCAACCCAATTATTGTCAACACAGCTCCATGTCCTTGGTCATGGTGCCACAGCACTTAAAAGAATAAACTTCATAATTCTCAAAATTCTGACCCTTTGATTTTTTATTAACAGCATTTACTTGTACTTTTACTTTCAATACTTAAGTACATTTAATATCAGAAAATTACTTTTGATACTTAAGTACAATAAATATCAGATACTTTAAGACTTTTACTCAAGTAGTATTCTAATAGGTGACTTTTACTTTTACTGGAGTCATTTTCCAGCAAGGTATCTTTACTTTTACTCAAGTATGGCTTTTGGGTACTTTATACACCACTGCTAAATACACCTTCCTGTTGGTTTCCTGTCCGCTACAGCATCTGACTCCAGAGGAAAGAGAAGAGCGACATCTCACCCACTTGCTCTTCTGCTGCTCTCAAGTGGCCACAAAACAGAACTACAAGTACTTTTACATTCCAGCTTCAAACCACAAACTTGTCTTCTCAAGAATGAACTGACACATTGTTGAACCTCATATTAAGTTGTGTCGTCTCAAAATAGAATACACAGAATGTATGAATATTACTCTTATAATCTTGGATGGTTTTGTCTAACACTATGAACAAAAATAACTCTTGAGAAGCAAAGATCTCAACACTAACATGTATAGCTGCAAAAAACATTTACCGTACAATAAACTGACTTATTTAGTCTTCAGAATTTACACTCATTTTAAATAAATTACTTAGATGGCTCAAGTAAGTTATCAGCATGGGTTGCCTTAACCGGGTCCTTAAAACTGGCTACATTTCATTTCATTTCATTTCAGGGAAGTATTGGTGACAAGAGATAAGAGTCTGTTTTAAGTGTTTTAATGCAGAGACGAGGACACAGCTGCTCAGAAGATGGTTGTTTAAAATGTGGTCTTTATCACAACTCTACAGTCTATATGCTGCAGGGTCATGTAACATTCGCCTCTGAAGAGTGCATGAGTATATTATTTATTATTATCTATTGTAACAAAAACAAAGTCCAATGAGAAAGATGTGTGAGGAGTGTTTTGATAAAAAATGAATCAGGAATCCAAAATGAAAATAAAGACAAGCAATAACTCGAAAGAAATTTAGTTTGCTCTTTGGACCAAGTCCTTTTATTTTGGCACCAAGCGTTTCATTGGAACACCACTAAATTACTCTTATTACTACAGTGAGTTAGGTTTTTCATGGATCCAGTGAAATAATACACATTTTCTTGTGAAGAAATGCAGCGTAGATTTATGAGAGTCTGAGGTGCCGTCATTAGATGACAGTTAGGCCAGAACTGACTGGACCTTAACAGTTATTCAGAAAGGTGTGGAAATATTTCGTTTGATCAACCACAGGAGTTACATGTGTGAATATACAACATTTATCAAAATGAAAGTTAGTGAAACAAAGTCTACACAAACACACATATAAGTGAAAATTTGTGTCTTTATTGTAGAGGCCAAAATGCATGTCAGCAGAGCAACAAGAGAGCAGTGACCAGGTTCAATCAGACATATGCAACATCTCAGTTGCGAGATGCACAAACAAAGGGAAAAGTATGTGAACATGTGCCGTCGTTCCATTTCAGCTCATTTGGAAAGTTGGTGACGACACAGTCTTCGTTTCCCTCGTAGTTGTCCGGCTGTCCATTGCTCCAATAGACAAATTTGACGGCAGACCCATCAGACCACATCCATGTTCCTTCTTTCTGAGTGTCGCTGAGTCCGATCCAGGTCCGCGCCTCAGCAGGGTCAAAGTTCTTGATCAGAGATTTGACAAAATTCTCTTCCTCCAGACTGTGGATTGACACCAGGTTGGCTCTCTCTGACACACAGTGGATCTCTGCATCAGCCCAGGCCATGCGTGTGGCAACGTACTTGTAGCAGCGGTTGTTGAAAATGTACCAGAACATGGGACAGTTGGCCCTCTGTAGAGTCAGTTGATGGACACACAGCACCCAGAGCCAGACCAAACAAGAAGAGGAACAGCAGCATGTTGGTGTCTCTCTGTCACAGGAGCAGGATGAGGGTTGTTGTGTTGGTTGGAGTTGATCTGCACCGTTGGATGAGATGGAGACAGGTGACAGGCTGCTTTCTTATAGAGGCTTCAGAGAGGGTGTTCTCACTGTTGGCTCAATATTATTGGTCAGCTGAAGTTGGCGAACACTTTCAGTACACGATCACACAGTAAACATTTGGCTCCAAAGACCACCAGCTCACCCAGAGATGACTCATGAATCCCGTAATTTATTCAAATACTCTCTAAAGTGTAATTTTATTGTTTTAATTTCCTCACAGATAAAGACCATCTGAGGTAAAAAGCTGTGTGTTTTTAAAGCCAGACTAAATTAAGGGTTTTAATAAAACCTTTCTCCAAGCTTTGCCAGAGCGAGCCAGAAGAAGGTTTCTTAGTGTTGGTGATAAGTGATGAGAGTCTTTGAAAAATACTTTTTAATGCAAAGACAAGGACTCAGCTGCTCATAACAGTTTGTTTTGGTTTAAATCCTCAAGATCCTCTTTGACTTCTGTCTTGTAATGAATCAATGATGGTCTAAAATCACGGCTCTCCCCTGTTCATTTAATTCAGAATGATCTTAGCTTAGTGTTGAAATGGTGATGAATGCTTGTGGGACAAATATTACTTTATTGCATTTTACCCCCCAAAGGTTTGTTTGAGTGTTCACTGCTCCAGTCCTGCCTGCTGCCTCTGTTACACACACACACTAAATAAAAACGTTCATTTAATTGTTGGAATGCTTAACAGCATTCCAACAATTAAATGAACGTGCGTCACCGTGATGTCACCGCTAGAGTGAAGAGCAGCTTGAGATTCTTGTGAAAAAAAGATTTGTGTTTTGCCACTGAGTCCACAATCTTCACTCTTCATGCATAATTTCTGGTTTTAAAAGTAGCTAATATTGTCCTTGTCGTAGACAAATGACTGTGGAATCCCACAGATTTCCACATTTGGCACAGAAGCCTGTAATTGAGAGGAAAACCAACTTTCTGGTCAATAGAGACCAATGTTAAATTTTGCTTCAAAAACATCTTCCACAGAACACAGTACCTCATTTCTAGATCGCCAGTTAAGCCACATTTTTTACACTACAGACACGATTTTTACAGGATCTGTTCTTCAACTCATCCTTCCTCTCATTTATTAATATCGGAGCAATAGGAGCTACGGTTATGGGAGTTTTGATGATTTGTTTGAGAGGTGTTTCCCTGTTTTATCTCCATGAAAAGGCTGGAGGCACACAGCTGTTCATGATTGAGCTCATTAGTGATGTTGATAAACACACAGACTCACAGACACACACATGCACTCCTCTCTCTCTATCTCTGTGTCTCTCTCTCTCTCTCTCTCTCTCTCTCTATCTCTGTCTCTCTCTCTCTCTCTCTCTCTCTCTCTCTCTCTCTTTCTCTCTCTCTCTCTCTCTGTGTCTCTCTCTCATACAGTCATTCAGGTTCTTAGAGATCTTTAGAGGAACCCCCCCCCACACACACACACCCCATTTTAAAATAAAAGCCCCACAGAATGAATTCTAACTGAAATGCTTATGATGAAGCCTGACATTTAATAACCTGTTTGTGTTTATCTAACATTATGAGTCCATCTCTTCTCCCCTTCTGCCTCCTCTCTCCCCCACCCTTTCAAAATAAAAGCCTCATGTATTAACTGTATTTAAACGCTAAGCTCAAAATTAGGCTTTTTTGTTGAAATAATGAATGCTCTTACTAATACTGCGACAACTACTACTACTGCTGCTGCTAATATTTCTAGTATCACTACTACTACTACTGCTACTACTACTACTTCTACTGCATCTTTTGCTGTTGCTACTATTACTACTACTACTACTGCTATTACTGATATCATCAATATTATTACTACCACTACTGCTATTACTACCACTACCAGTACTAATACTACTACAGCTATTAGTACGACTGCTACTAGTACTACTACTACTGCTACTTCAAAAACTGACTTTACTATTATTACTACTACTTCTTCTACTACTACTACTGTTATATTAAATACTACGACCACTACTACAGCTATTACTACGACTACTGATACTACTACTTCTACTACTTCTTCTTCTAATTACTAATACTTCGACTACAACTTCTACTGCTACTACAAATATCACTACTGCTACAACTAGTACTTATTCAAATGCTACTAATACTTCTACTGCTAATAATACTTCTACTACAACTACAACTTCTACTACTACTACAACAAATATCACTACCGCTGAAATTTATTGAAGCTACAGAAACCGTTCGAATATCAAAATGTTCAGCTCTTTCAGGAGAGGGGTGATATGACTTCATATTTGTAATCTTTCAACTTTTTGAATTATTAAGCTTTTTGCAATTTCTTTTAAATTGGATATCTATTTTCAGCAATGTTTTTGAGATTCATTTCAGCTTTCAGCATTCCAACGCATTTTCAGCAGGAAATGCATTTTCTAGTTCAGAATAATCTTAGCTTAGTGTTGAAATGGTGATGAATGCTTGTGAGACAAATATTACTTTATTGCACTTTACCCCCCAAAAAGCCTCAGTGGGACAATATTTAAAAATGCAACAGTTTGTTTGAGTGTTCACTGCTCCAGTCCTGCCTGCTGCCTCTGTTACACACACACTACATAAAAACTTTATGCTGCTCAAACTCACAATAGTGTGATTTTTTTACCTGAGTGTGAAGTAAATGATCAGTTGTGTCTACATCATTAGATATCCTCATGCTGGACAGGCAGTGCTCTTGTGTTGCAACAGCTGCTTTTCCAATATTAATTATTGCACAGAGTCTGGAACAGAGATGGAAATAACGATTCATTGACAGAACTCTGGCACAATAATTACAGCTCTAATGTTTCATTTATTATGTTTGTTGCATCATAACAATGCTTATCAACATTATCACAGTATCAAAACAAATAGGCCTGAGCTATAACAGAGAGGCGGAAGAACAAATATAATAGACTATCCCTCATTCACTATATCATGATACAGGCAACTTCACTTCTGCTATGTATTAGAAAGAAATGCCACGGACCTTTTTATACAATGTGCCCTTCTTCCTTTCACTAGATACTGAACATGAGCCAGAAAAGACCACAAGCTCACCTGGAGATGTCTAAACATCCTCTGTCTTCTGGCAACTGTGAGGTTTACATCATTAATCTGGGATGTTTCCTTTGGCATATGAAATTAGAGAAATATTTTCCAATATTTTTTACTGTCTTCTTTGAGATGTACATAACATATGCATTGGACTGAGTTCACAGGGTAATCCATTCATTTTTATAATTATATTTTTCAATCCATCCATGAATTGGGCAAACACATGTATCTAATAAGACTTTCTTGACACCTTTAAATACTGTCTTCAACTGTTGCCTGATTAGGTTCATGTTTTTTTTATGTAACAGAACAATGTGAAACAAAAACAAATATGAAAAGTTGACACCAGCTCAACTTTAATTAGTGTAAGTGTACACTGGCAATGGGTTAGTAATATATCAACTTGCTAATCATTCTAATAAAACCTTCCCTGTTACAATCAGTAATTGGTGGATAAAACACAGATACAGACTCAGAGTGTAGAGTAAATATTGCAGGGACAGAGTGCAATGAGGATAGTAAGAGGTTGAGGTCAGTAACGACACAAACAGAGAGAGACCAACAGGGGACACGGCAGGAGAAGGACAGAGAAACACAAGAAAACCATACTGAGAACCACTGTCCTACATGAGCGCAGAAAACATAATTTCCTGAATATAAGCTTCTGCATTTTCCAAATGCTCTAGCATTATTCAAATGTATTGTAAGCCTCGTACCGAACGGGTTAAGTGTTTTAATGCAGAGACAAGGACACAGCTGCTCATGAGATGGTTATTGTTTAAAATTGAGTCTTTATCACAACTCTAGTCTATATGCTGCAGGGTCATGTAACATTCACCTCTGAAGAGTGCATGTGTCTATATTATTTACAGTAAAATGTAGTATTATCTATTGTAACAAAGTCCAATGAGAAAGATGTGCGAGGAGTGTTCTGATAAATAAATGAATCTGGAATCTAAAACGAAAATAAAGAAGCCATAACACGAATGATTTAGTTTGCTCTTTGGACCAAGTCCTATTATTTTGACACCTAGAACTTCATTGGAAAACCTCTAAATTACTACAGTGAGTTAGATTTTTCATGGACCCAATGAAATACACATTTTCTTGTGAAGAAATGCAGCGTAGATTTATGAGAGTCTGATGTGCCGTCATTAGATGAGTTAGTAAGAACTTATTAAGCAATAACTTAATAGTTATTGCTTTAAAATAGTAGTTGGTGATGCATAGAGAGTTGAAATATGTGGCTTTGTTATTATAATGAGATTATCAAAAAGGTGTGGAAATATTCTCTTTGATCAACCACAGGAGTTACACGTGTGAATATACAACATCAAAATGAAGGTTAGTGAAACAAAGTCTACCAAAACACACAAGTGAACATTTGTGTCTTTATTGTAGAGGCCAAAATGCATGTCAGCAACAAGAGAGCAGTGACCAGGTTCAATCAGACATATGTAACATCTCAGTTGCGAGATGCACAAACAGAGGGAAAAGTATGTGAACATACTGAGTCGTTCCATTTCAGCCCTTTAGGATAGTTGGTGGCGACACAGTCTTCGTTTCCCTTGTAGTTGTCCGGCTGTCCATTGCTCCAATAGACAAAGCTGACAGCAGACCCATCAGACCACATCCATGCTCCTTCTTTCTGAGTGTCACTGAGTCCGATCCAGGTCCGCGCCTCAGCAAGGTCAAAGTTCTTGATCAGAAATTTGACAAAGTTCTGTTCCTCCAGACTGTGGATTGACACCAGGTTGGCTCCCTGTGACACACAGTGGATCTCTGCATCAGCCCAGGTCATGTCTGTGGCGACGTACTTGTAGCAGCGGTTGTTGAAGCTGTACCAGAACATGGGACAGTTGGCCCTCTGTAGAGTCATTCTATGGTCATCAGAAGGAGACACAGCACCCAGAGCCAGACCAAACAAGAAGAGGAACAGCAGCATGTTGGTGTCTCGGTCACAGGAGCAGGATGAGGGTTGTTGTGTTGGAGTTGATTGAGACAGGCTGCTTTCTTATAGAGGCTCCAGAGAGGGTGTTTTCACTGTTGGCACAATATTATTAGTAGCTGAACTTGGCGAACACTTTGAGCAAACACACATTATCTCAACATAAGCCGAAATACGACCAAAAGCTCACCTGGAGATGTCACATTAAAGCTATAATTAATATAAATCATTTCTCTAAGTTTTTGTTTTTAATTTCCTCAAGACCCCCTCCAACAGTCAGGGTTTAGGCAAGAAGAGTAGCAGGGGACGGACCCAAACGCAGAGAGACACGGAAGAAGAAGAATATTTGACTGATTTTAATTAAACAAAAATTGTCCAAAATAAAACTTGCAGAGCCCAAAAATGTTTAACAATAAAAAAAAAAATCCAAGGAAAACAAGGAACAGGCAAAACACAAAACAGGATAAGATAATTAAAAAACAAACAAGAGGGATACATCCATGAAAAAAACAGTGCAGATAGGAGCAAACCAGGGAACATACCATTAAATACCTCAGCAGAGCAGGTCACACAACAGATGAACCGACACTGACACAAGGGACACACAGGGTTTAAATACACTAGGGAGGTGCAGGTGATTAGACACAGGAGGATTCAATCAGGGGCGGGGCAGACAATCACTTTCTTTCTTTCTTTTTCGAGGTTTATTGGCGGTTGGCAAACAATGAATTGCTGCATTACCGCCACCAACCGGTATGGAGTGTGGATCAGGATGTCTAGTGCTGATTGAAAAATTAAAATTCAAAGAAAAGAAAAAAGAAAATATACGGTTGGATCTCGTGGATATATGCTGCAAAAGAACTCAAAAAGTGAGTGTCATCAAGTATTATTTAAATATCTTAGATTCATTAATATTACCAAGAAAATATGAGCCCGTCGTTTTTTTTTAGTTTTTAGTTTTTAGTTTAGTTTAGTTTTATTTATTAATTTCAGTCAAATGTTGACATAGTAAAACGCTGCTTTAGAAAAGACATGTGGCTTCAGCTGTCAGAAGGTTGAGGGGACACGAGGGGAGACGTATTGCTTTGAGACTGACCAATTATTCATTTACAACTGATAAATAATAACATACCAAACATGGGCATATATGTACACATCAACAATATTACAATAGTACAAAGCCTTCAATGTGTCCTATCTTGCATTGTGAACTTTGTGTTTTTTGTTTTAACATGCAAACAGGTTTTAAACAACATTGCTTTAAAAAAAATGTAACTTTGCAGTCGTGACTACGGCTGATAAAACACTAAATACACCTTCCTGTTGGTTTCCTGTCCGCTACAGCATTTAACACCAGAGGAAAGAGAAGAGCGTCATCTCACCCACTTGCTCTTCTGCTGCTCTCAAGTGGCCACAAAACAGAACTACAAGTACTTTTACATTCCAGCTTCAAACCACAAACTTGTCTTCTCAAGAATGAACTGACACATTGTTGACCCTCATATTAAGTTGTGTCATCTCAAAATAGAATACACAGAATGTATGAATATTACTCTTATAATATTGGATGGTTTGTCTAATACTGTGAACAAAAATAACTCTTGAGAAGCAAAGATCTCAACACTAACATGTACAGCTGCAAAACACATTTACCGTACAATAAACTGACTTCTTTAGTCTTCAGAATTTACACTCATTTCATATAAATTACTTAGATGGCTCAAGTAAGTTATCAGCATGGGTTGCCTTAACCGGGTCCTTAAAACTGGATACATTTAGATTCAGGGAAGTATTGGTGACAAGAGATAAGAGTCTGTTTTAAGTGTTTTAATGCAGAGACAAGGACACAGCTGCTCATGAGATGGTTATTGTTTAAAATTGGGTCTTTATCACAACTCTAGTCTATATGCTGCAGGGTCATGTAACATTCACCTCTGAAGAGTGAATGTGTCTACATTATTTATTATTATCTATTGTAACAAAAACAAAGTCAAATGAGAAAGATGTGTGAGGAATGATTTGATAAAAAATGAATCAGGAATCCAAAATGAAAACAAGAAAAACAAAGACAAGCAATAACTCGAAAGAAAGATTAAGTTCGCTCTTTGGACCAAGTCCTTTTATTTTGGCTCCTAGCGCTTCATTGGAAAACCACAGGAGTTACATGTGTTAATATCCAACATCAAAATGAAGGTTAGTGAAACAAAGTCTACACAAACACACACGTGTAAGTGAACATTTGTGTCTTTATTGTAGAGGCCAAAATGCATGTCAGCAGAGCAACAAGTGACCAGGTTCAATCAGACATATGTAACATCTCAGTTACTGAGGACAGTTTGTGCGAAATGCACAAACAAAGGGAAAAGTACGTGAACATGTGCCGTCGTTCCATTTCAGCTCTCTAAGATAGTTGGTGTGGAGACAGTCTTCGTTTCCGTTGTCGTTGTCTGGCATTCCACTGCTCCAAAAGACAAAGTTGACAGCAGACCCATCAGACCACATCCATGTTCCTTCTTTGTGGATGTCACTCAGTCCATACCAGGTCACTCCCTCAGCAGGGTCAAAGTTCTTGATCAGGGATTTGACAAAATTCTGTTCCTTCAGACTGTGGATTGACACCAGGTTGGCTCTCTGTGACACACAGTGGATCTCTGCATCAGCCCAGGTCATGCGTGTGGCAACGTACTTGTAGCAGCGGTTGTTGAAGCTGTACCACAACGTGGGACAGTTGGCCCTCTGTAGAGTCATTCTATGGTCATCAGAAGGAGACACAGCACCCAGAGCCAGAACAAACAAGAAGAGGAACAGAAGCATGTTGGTGTCTCTCTGTCACAGGAGCAGGATGAGGGTTGTTGTGTTGGAGTTGATTGAGACAGGCTGCTTTCTTATAGAGGCTCCAGAGAGGGTGTTTTCACTGTTGGCATGATATTATTGGTCAGCTGAACTTTGCGAACACTTTCAGCAACTATCTGAAGATAAGCCGAAATAAGACCACAAGGACACCTGGAGATGTCACGTACAAATCATAATTTATTCAAATGATTTCTCAAGGTTTTTGTTTTTAATTTCCTCCCCGATAAAGACCATCTGAGGTAAAGAGCTGTACGTGGGTTTAATTAATGGAATGATGACAAACACTTCTTTTATACTCTTTTGCACTTTACGCTCCACAGAGCTTCAGTGGGACAATATTTAAAAGGTGAATACATGTTTGAGTGTTTACTGCTCCTGTCCTTCCAGCTGCCTCTGTTACCCATAAACTTAATATAAACATTATGCTGCTCTATCTCACAACAGTGTGAATTCATTAGTGTGGAGAAAATGTTGAGTTTTGTCGACATGATTAGATTTTCACACTGTTGTTGTGATTGCAACAGTTGTGCTGTTCCCACATTTATCTAATAGACTGGATGGAAAAACAAATGCACTTGGTCAACACTTTCCCTTGTACACATCTACACAGTATCTGAACACAAGCCGAAGAAAGACAACAAGCTCATCCAGAGGTGTCACATAAAAATTGATAATTTATTAATTTCAGTCAAATGTTTACATAGTAAAACGTTGCTTTAGAAAAGACATGTGGCTTCAGCTGTCAGAAGGTTGAGGGGACACGAGGGGAGACGTATTGCTTTGTGACTGACCAATTATTCATTTACAACTGATAAATAACAACATACCAAACATGGGCATATATGTACACATCAACAATATTACAATAGTACAAAGCCTTCAATGTGTCCTATCTTGCATTGTGAACTTTGTGTTTTTTATTTTAACCTGCAAACAGGTTTTAAACAACATTGCTTTAAAAAAAAGTAACTTTACAGTCATGACTACGGCCGATAAAACACTAAATACACCTTCCTGTTGGTTTCCTGTCCGCTACAGCATTTAACACCAGAGGAAAGAGAAGAGCGTCATCTCACCCACTTGCTCTTCTGCTGCTCTCAAGTGGCCAGAAAACAGAACTACAAGTACTTTTACATTCCAGCTTCAAACCACAAACTTGTCTTCTCAAGAATGAACTGACACATTGTTGAACCTCATATTAACTTGTGTTGTCTCAAAATAGAATACACAGAATTCATGAATATTACTCTTATAATCTTGGATGGTTTGTCTAATACTGTGAACAAAAATAACTCTTGAGAAGCAAAGATCTCAACACTAACATGTATAGCTGCAAAAAACATTTACCGTACAATAAACTGACTTCTATAGTCAGAATTTACACTCATTTTAAATAAATTACTTAGATGGCTCAAGTAAGTTATCAGCATGGGTTGCCTTAACCGGGTCCTTAAAACTGGCTACATTTAGATTCAGAGAAGTATTGGTGACAAGAGATAAGAGTCTGTTTTAAGTGTTTTAATGCAGAGACGAGGACACAGCTGCTCATCAGATGGTTATTGTTTAAAATTGGGTCTTTATCACAACTCTACAGTCTATATGCTGCAGGGTCATGTAACATTCGCCTCTGAAGAGTGAATGTATCTATTATTTATTATTATCTATTGTAACAAAAACAGTCAAATGAGAAAGACGTGTGAGGAATGATTTGATAAAAAATTAATCTGGAATCCAAAATGAAAAGACAAGCAATAACTTGAATGATTTTGTTTGCTCTTTGGACAGTCCTTTTATTTTGGCACCTATCGCTTCATTGGAACACCCCAAAATTACTACAGTGAGTTATGTTTTTCATGGATCCAGTGAAATAATTCACATTTTCTTGTGAAGAAATGCAGCGTAGATTTATGAGAGTCTGAGGTGCCGTCATTAGATGGCAGATATGTAAAAACTGACTGGACCTTAACAATTATTGTATTGGTTGGTGATTCATAGAGAGTTGAAATATGTGGATTAAGATGTAATTTTTACTGTATGTGGCTTTGTTTTTTAATTATAACTAGGAGATTATCAAAAAGGTGTGGAAATATTCTGCTTGATCAACCACAGGAGTTACATGTGTGAATATCCAACATCAAAATTAAGGTTAGTGAAACAAAGTCTACACAAACACACACATAAGTGAACATTTGTATCTTTATTGTAGAGGCCAAAATGCATGTCAGCAGAGCAACAAGAGAGCAGTGACCAGGTTCAATCAGACATTATGCAACATCTCAGTTGCGAGATCCACAAACGGAGGGAAAAGTACGTGAACATGGGGCGTCGTTCCATTTCTTCTCTCCGGGATAGTTGGTCTGGACACAGTGTTCGACTCCGTTGTTGTTGTCTGGCTGTCCATTGCTCCAATAAACAAAGTTGGATCTAGACCCATCAGACCACATCCATGTTCCTTCTTTGTGGATGTCACTGAGTCCGATCCAGGTCCACGCCTCAGCAGAGTCAAAGTTCTTGATCAGGGATTTGACAAAATTATTTTCCTCCAGACTGTGGATTGACACCAGGTTGGCTCTCTGTGACACACAGTACATCTCTGCATCAGCCCAGGTCATGTCTGTGGCGACGTACTTGTAGCAGCGGTCGTTGAAGGTGGACCACGTTGTGGGACAGTTGCCATCCTGTAGTATCAATTGAGGGTCATCAGAAGGAGACACAGCACCCAGAGCCAGACCAAACAAGAAGAGGAACAGAAGCATGTTGGTGTCTCGGTCACAGGAGCAGGATGAGGGTTGTTGTGTTGGAGTTGATTGAGACAGGCTGCTTTCTTATAGAGGCTCCAGAGAGGGTGTTTTCACTGTTGGCACAATATTATTATTAGTCAGCTGAACTTGGCGAACACTTTGAGCAAACACACATTATCTCAACATAAGCCGAAATACGACTAAAAGCTCACCTGGAGATGTCACATTAAAGCTATAATTAATATGAATCATTTATCGAAGTTTTTGATTTTAATTTCCTCAAGACCCCCTCCAACAGTCAGGGTTTAGGCAAGAAGAGTAGCAGGGGACAGACCCAAACACAGAGAGACACGGGAGAATAATATTTGACTGATTTTTATAAACAAACATCCAAAACAAAACTTGCAGAGTAGGAGAGTCCAAAAATGTGTAAGAACAAAAAAAAAAAACAAGGAAAACAAGGAACAGGCAAAACACAAAACAGGATAAGATAATTAAAAAACAAACAAGAGGGATACATCCATGAAAAAACAGTGCAGATAGGAGCAAACCAGGGAACATACCATTAAATACCTCAGCAGAGCAGGTCACACAACAGATGAACCGACACTGACACAAGGGACACACAGGGTTTAAATACACTAGGGAGGTGCAGGTGATTAGACACAGGAGGATTCAATCAGGGGCGGGGCAGACAATCACTTTCTTTCTTTCTTTTTTGAGGTTTATTGGCGGTTGGCAAACAATGAATTGCTGCATTACCGCCACCAACCGGTATGGAGTGTGGATCAGGATGTCTAGTACTTATTGAAAAATTAAAATTCAAAGAAAAGAAAAAAGAAAATATACGATATAGTGGATATATGCTGCAAAAAAACTCAAAAAGTGAGTGTCATCAAGTATTATTTAAATATCTTAGATTAATTAATATTACCAAGAAAATATGAGCCCGTCATTTTATTTTAGTTTCTAGTTTTGTTTTCTTTTGTTATGCTTTGTTTTGTTTCATTTATTAATTTCAGTCAAATGTTGACATAGTAAAACGCTGCTTTAGAAAAGACATGTGGCTTCAGCTGTCAGAAGGTTGAGGGGACACGAGGGGAGACGTATTGCTTTGAGACTGACCAATTATTCATTTACAACTGATAAATAATAACAACATACCAAACATGGGCATATATTGACACATCAACAATATTACAATAGTACAAAGCCTTCAATGTGTCCTATCTTCCATTGTGAACTTTGTGTTTTAACATGCAAACAGGTTTTAAACATTGCTTTAAAAAAACGTAACTTTACAGTCATGACTACGGCCGATAAAACACTAAATACACCTTCCTGTTGGTTTCCTGTCCGCTACAGCATTTAACACCAGAGGAAAGAGAAGAGCGTCATCTCACCCACTTGCTCTTCTGCTGCTCTCAAGTGGCCACAAAACAGAACTACAAGTACTTTTACATTCCAGCTTCAAACCACAAACTTGTCTTCTCAAGAATGAACTGACACATTGTTGAACCTCATATTAAGTTGTGTCATCTCAAAATAGAATACACAGAATGTATGAATATTACTCTTATAATCTTGGATGGTTTGTCTAATACTGTGAACAAAATAACTCTTGAGAAGCAAAGATCTCAACACTAACATGTATAGCTGCAAAAAACATTTACCGTACAATAAACTGACTTCTATAGTCTTCAGAATTTACACTCATTTCATATAAATTACTTAGATGGCTCAAGTAAGTTATCAGCATGGGTTGCCTTAACCGGGTCCTTAAAACTGGCTACATTTCAATTCAGGGAAGTATTGGTGACAAGAGATAAGAGTCTGTTTTAAGTGTTTTAATGCAGAGACGACACAGCTGCTCATGAGATGGTTTCTGTTTAAAATTGGGTCTTTATCACAACTCTACAGTCTATATGCTGCAGGGTCATGTAACATTCACCTGTGAAGAGTGCATGTGTCCATATTTATTATTATTATCTATTGTAACAAAAACAAAGTCAAATGAGAAAGATGTGTGAGGAATGATTTGATAAAAAATGAATCTGGAATCCAAAATGAAAAGACAAGCAATAACTTGAATGATTTTGTTTGCTCTTTGGACAAAGTCCTTTTATTTTGGCACCTATCGCTTCAATGGAACACCCCTAAATTACTACAGTGAGTTAGGTTTTTCATGGATCCAGTGAAATACACATTTTCTTGTGAAGAAATGCAGCGTAGATTTATGAGAGTCTGAGGTGCCGTCATTAGATGGAAATTAAGAACTGACTGGACCTTAACAGTTATTGCTTTAAAATTGTAGTGGTTGGTGATGCATAGAGAGTTGAAATATGTGGCTTTGTTTTTCAATTAGGAGATTATCAAAAAGGTATGGAAATATTCTGTTTGACCAACCACAGGAGTTACATGTGTGAATATCCAACATCAAAATGAAGGTTAGTGAAACAAAGTCTACCCAAACACACAAGTGAACATTTGTATCTTCATTCTAGAGGCCAAAATGCATGTCAGCAGAGCAACAAGTGAACAGTGACCAGGTTCAATCAGACATATGTAACATCTCAGTTGCGAGATCCACAAACAGAGGGAAAAGTACGTGAACATGCTGCGTCGTTCCATTTCAGCCCTTTAGGATAGTTGGTCAGGACACAGTGTTCATTTCCTCTGCCGTTGTTTGGCATTCTTTTGCTCCAACAGACAAATTTGGCTGCAGACCCATCAGACCACAGCCATGTTCCTTCTTTGTGGATGTCACTGAGTCCGATCCAGGTCTGCCCCTCAGCAAGGTCAAAGTTCTTGATCAGAAATTTGACAAATTTCTGTTCCTCCAGACTGTGGATTGACACCAGGTTGGCTCCCTGTGACACACAGTGGATCTCTGCATCAACCCAGGTCATGTCTGTGGCGACGTACTTGTAGCAGCGGTTGTTGAAGCTGTACCAGAACATGGGACAGTTGCCATCCTGTAGCAGCGCTTGATGGTCATCAGAAGGAGACACAGCACCCAGAGCCAGAACAAACAAGAAGAGGAACAGCAGCATGTTGGTGTCTCTGTCACAGGAGCAGGATGAGGGTTGTTGTGTTGGAGTTGATTGAGACAGGCTGCTTTCTTATAGAGGCTCCACAGAGGGCGTTTTCACTGTTGGCACAATATTATTATTAGTCAGCTGAACTTGGCGAACAATTTCAGCAACCACATTATCTAAACATAAGCCGAAATACGACCAAAAGCTCACCTGGAGATTATTATGCCAAGTGTATGGACATTGTTATGAGCGACAATGGATCGTTTTGTAACTCGACCAAAAAAATCCACAAGCACAAGAGAGATACCCTCCACCTCAGGAAACACCGGTGAAAATGCAAGTGGCGAGGCGACACCTGCTGCTGCTGATGTAGCAGCAGATAAGGGTAAGCGCAAACGAGAGAAGACCCGAAAATATACAGATACTTATCTGAAGTTTGGATTTACCTTCAAGGAGACAGATGACATTGAATTACCAATATGTGTAATTTGCTCTGCTGTGTTGTCAAACGAATGTATGAAGCCATCAAAGCTGCAGCGTCACTTGGCGACAACCCACAGCCACTTAAAAGACAAACCTGTTGAATACTTCCAAACTAGTCTCCAATCCCTCCAAGGTCAACAGACATTGATGAGAAAATCAGGCAAAGTTGATGAGCTAGCTTTGAAATGCTCTTATCAAGTTGCTCTTACAAAGTACAAAGCCTTCAATGTGTCCTATCTTGCATTGTGAACTTTCTGTCTTCTGTTTTAACCTGCAAACAGGTTTTAAACATTGCTTTAAAAAAAAGTAACTTTACAGTCATGACTACGGCCGATAAAACACTAAATACACCTTCCTGTTGGTTTCCTGTCCGCTACAGCATTTAACACCAGAGGAAAGAGAAGAGCGTCATCTCACCCACTTGCTCTTCTGCTGCTCTCAAGTGGCCACAAAACAGAACTACAAGTACTTTTACATTCCAGCTTCAAACCACAAACTTGTCTTCTCAAGAATGAACTGACACATTGTTGAACCTCATATTAAGTTGTGTCGTCTCAAAATAGAATACACAGAATGTATGAATATTACTCTTATAATCTTGGATGGTTTGTCTAATACTGTGAACAAAAATAACTCTTGAGAAGCAAAGATCTCAACACTAACATGTATAGCTGCAAAAAACATTTACCGTACAATAAACTGACTTCTTTAGTCTTCAGAATTTACACTCATTTTAAATAAATTACTTAGATGGCTCAAGTAAGTTATCAGCATGGGTTGCCTTAACCGGGTCCTTAAAACTGGCTACATTTAGATTCAGAGAAGTATTGGTGACAAGAGATAAGAGTCTGTTTTAAGTGTTTTAATGCAGAGACGAGGACACAGCTGCTCATCAGATGGTTATTGTTTAAAATTGGGTCTTTATCACAACTCTACAGTCTACATGCTGCAGGGTCATGTAACATTCGCCTCTGAAGAGTGAATGAGTCTATATTATTTACAGTAAAATTATCTATTGTAACAAAAACAAAGTCCAATGAGAAAGATGTGTGAGGAATGATTTGATAAATTAATCTGGAATCTAAAATGAAAACAAGAAAAATAAAGACAAGTAATAACTCGAAAGAAAGATTTAGTTTGCTCTTTGGACCAAGTCCTTTTATTTCGGCACCTAGCGTTTCATTGGAACACCACTAAATTACTCTCATTACTACAGTGAGTTAGGTTTTTCATGGATCCAGTGAAATAATTCATATTTTCTTGAGAAGAAATGTAGCGTAGATTTATGAGAGTCTGAGGTGCCGTCATTAGATGACAGTTAGGTCAGAACTGACTGGACCTTAACAATAATTGCTTTAAAATTGTATTGGTTGGTGATGCATAGAGAGTTGAAATATGTGGATTAAGATGTCATTTTTACTATATGTGGCTTTGTTTTTTAATTATAACTAGGAGATTATCAGAAAGGTGTGGAAATATTTCATTTGATCAACCACAGGAGTTACATGTGTGAATATACAACATCAAAATGAAGGTTAGTGAAACAAAGTCTACACAAACACACACATATAAGTGAACATTTGTGTCTTTATTGTAGAGGCCAAAATGCATGTCAGCAGAGCAACAAGAGAGCAGTGACCAGGTTCAATCAGACATATGTAACATCTCAGTTACTAAGCACAGTCTATGCGAGATGCACAAACAAAGGGATAAGTACGTGAACATGGGTTGTCGTTCCATTTCAGCTCTTTAGGATAGTTGGTCTGGACACAGTGTTCGACTCGTTTGTAGTTGTCTGGCTGTCTACTGCTCCAATAAACAAAGTTGACAGCAGATCCATCAGACCACATCCATCTGCCTTCTTTGTGGATGTCACTCAGTCCGAACCAGGTCACTCCCTCAGCAGGGTCAAAGTTCTTGATCAGGGATTTGACAAAATTCTGTTCCACCCGACTGTGGATTGACACCAGGTTGGCTCTCTGTGACACACAGTAGAGCTCTGCATCAGCCCAGGTCACACGTGTGGAAACGTACTTGTAGCAGCGGCCATTGAAGCTGTACCAGAACGCGGGACAGTTGGCCCTCTGTAGCTTCACTTGATGGTCATCAGAAGGAGACACAGCACCCAGAGCCAGACCAAACAAGAAGAGGAACAGCAGCATGTTGGTGTCAGAGTCTCCGTCTATAACGTGATGTGAACTGTTGCGCCTTATCAAGAATCTTGCAGAGACAGTTGAAAGGCCACTTTCTTTTATATGCTTCAGAGAGGGTGTCTGCAATGTTGGTGTGATACCATTGGTCAAATGCACTTGGCAACTTACTATCTGAACATAAGCCAACAAAAACACATTAAAAATTATTATCATCAAGCAATCTCTACTAATCATTGATAGAGTTATATGACAAAGTACCCCGTGACGTGAGTCATATTCTGCCTGACCTTGAACGAGATATGAAGCATTAACTTGTCTCATTTAGAATAGGATTTATTTTTGCTTAAAGTTCCCTCAGTGACACAACAAGAGTGCATCCTCTCCACTCAAGAAGATGATCTCTTCCATTTCAACAGCGCTGAACCCAAACACAGTATAGGTGAGTCTACTACGACAGGCCCGTTTGGATATATTATACCTCCTCCGTCTTTTAGCAGCTGTGAGGTTTATGTAACAATTCAGGGTTGTTTCCTTTATCATATGAACTGTCAGAAATATTTCCACTATTTCTTTATGTTTTCTTTGAGATGTATATCACATACGTTGGACAGACCTGTCTGGGTAATACATTACATTTTATAAATGTTTTCACCCATCCATGAAATGGGCAGACCAATTAATCTAATAAGACTTTCTTGACATCTTTAAGTATTCTGTGTAAATTGAGCCTTTATAGCTTTCTAATATTACAGTTATCCATAAGTACAAACATCCAGAGGTACAGTAGACCAAGACAAATGAAGTCAGGATAGTTCAATATATTCTCGCCATATCCAATTATATATCGATATCCAATCATCACAGCCATTTATTATCAGAATCAATGTGACATCCTGACAAGGAACCAAATAACTGACTAATTGACATTAATGCTGGTCTAGATTCATGAGGACAGTAATAAACAGTAAGACATCTGCATTAAGCTCAGTTTTTCATAGAATAGATCTTATTCGGGTTCCTGCTGTGGCTCCTAATGGATTCAGTAAGCAGTTCAATAACTAGCATGAAAATCAGAAGGGATCCAGCGTCTCACTGACGGGTTGATCTCCCCAACAAGAACTGTGATGGTCATATTGTTCTGATCTGGACATCACAGGGGCATTAGAATTGTAACATCCATTTATGCACAAGGACCAGATGCACTATGTTTAGCTTTTGTAGCGAAACGCTAATTAACACCTGTCCACATATGCCATTAACGAGTACGCTGGCCTTGGGTTGATAAAACATCAGCTTAATCCAGCTAATAAAACCCTCCCCAAGACCATCAGTACTACTGATCAAAGAGCTTCTCAGCATCAAGTGAAATGATCAGACCTTGCACTTTATACATGTTAATTTTGAATGCCACCCAAGTTTCTCTGTGAGGGGTCTGATCTGCTACACGTGAACGTTGAACAGACGTCATTCCAGGGCTAATTTAAGGACATTCAATTCTGTGGTAAAAAAAGAAAATACAGTGATCCCTAAACAAACCACTGATCTATGCTGCAGGACTCAGACATTTCTTACTGAGCGATATATAGAATCATATTTACAGTACAATGTAGAATTATCATCTATCCAAACTAAAATAAAGTCCAATGAGAATTGCATGAGTAGTGTTCGGATAAATATGAACCTGAACACCAAAATGAAAAATAAAAGACAACAGTCACTCAATAGTTGTTGAACTCTGCACCTTCAGGAGAGCAGTTTATATTTATATAGATTTATGGAATCATAACAAATGCTTATAAAGATTATCCTAGTATCAAACAATGGGCCGGAGATAAAACAGAAACTTTATAGACTATCCCTCCATGACACAGGCACTTAGCTCAACGGGCAAGTGATTGATCATAGATCCATAAAGCAGTCGTCATTCCCTTTTATTTTTGCCCTGAGATTTACTTTGGGGAAAAGCTCTAAACTCTCTTGATACCACCAATACGTTCACCATCAAACAATCCCTTGTGTTCATGATTAGAGTTATAAGGAACTGTTGTATCCATATTGTTAACAGTTAGATTCTTATTTTGCTAAATCTATATTTTCTTTGGCTAAATAAGGAAAAAAGTATTCAAAATGTTTATAAATATTTCCTTTTACCCACAATTTAAATGACCTGTGTTAGTGTCAAACATTCATGAAAATGAAGATTAATGAAATTACTTCTGTGCACACTTTTGTATCTTTATTGTTCAGGCTCAATGCATAACAACAGAGCAACAGGCGGAAAGTCACAGTTCAATCAGACATAACCTTTTTAGTTTCTAAGGACAAATTGTGCGAGATTCACAAACAAAAGTATGTTCATCAGAACATAGTATATCATTCCATCTCAATTCTGGGCCATGGTTGTTATGAACACAGTGTTCAACTCCTGCAACGTTGTTTGGTTCCCCTCCATGCCAAAAGACAAATTTGACGGCAGACCCATCAGACCACATCCATCTGCCTTCTTTTTGAGTGTCGCTGAGTCCGATCCAGGTCCTCCCCTGAGCAGGGTCAAAGTTCTTGATCAGGAAATTGATGAAATTCTGTTCCTCCAGACTGTGGATTGACACCAGGTTGGCTCCCTCTGACACACAGTAGAGCTCTGCATCAGCCCAGGTCATACGTGTGGAAACGTACTTGTAGCAGCGGCCGTTGAAGCTGTACCAGAACATGGGACACTTGGCCCTCTGTAGCTTCACTTGATGGTCATCAGAAGGAGACACAGCACCCAGAGCCAGACCAAACAAGAAGAGGAACAGCAGCATGTTGGTGTCAGAGTCTCCGTCTATAACGTGATGTGAACTGTTGCACGTTATCAAGAATCTTGCAGAGACAGTTGAAAGGCCACTTTCTTTTATATGCTTCAGAGAGGGTGTCTGCAATGTTGGTGTGATACCATTGGCCAAATGCACTTGGCAACTTACTATCTGAACATAAGCCAAAAAAAACACATCAAACATTATTATCATCAAGCAATCTCTACTAATCATTGATAGAGTTATATGACAAAGTACCCCGTGACGTGAGTCATATTCTGCCTGACCTTGAACGAGATATGAAGCATTAACTTGTCTCATTTAGAATAGGATTTATTTTTGCTTAAAGTTCCCTCAGTGACACAACAAGAGTGCATCCTCTCCACTCAAGAAGATGATCTCTTCCATTTCAACAGCGCTGAACCCAAACACAGTATAGGTGAGTCTACTACGACAGGCCCGTTTGGATATATTATACCTCCTCCGTCTTTTAGCAGCTGTGAGGTTTATGTAACAATTCAGGGTTGTTTCCTTTATCATATGAACTGTCAGAAATATTTCCACTATTTCTTTATGTTTTCTTTGAGATGTATATCACATACGTTGGACAGACCTGTCTGGGTAATACATTACATTTTATAAATGTTTTCACCCATCCATGAAATGGGCAGACCAATTAATCTAATAAGACTTTCTTGACATCTTGAAGTATTCTGTATAAATTGAGCCTTTATAGCTTTCTAATATTACAGTTATCCATAAGTACAAACATCCAGAGGTACAGTAGACCAAGACAAATGAAGTCAGGATAGTTCAATATATTCTCGCCATATCCAATTATATATCGATATCCAATCATCACAGCCATTTATTATCAGAATCAATGTGACATCCCGACAAGGAACCAACGAACTGACTAATTGACATTAAGGCTGGTCTAGATTCATGAGGACAGTAATAAACAGTAAGACATCTGCATTGATCTCAGTTTTTTATAGAATAGGTGTTATTCGGGTTCCTGCTGTGGCTCCTAATGGATTCAGTAAGCAGTTCAATAACTAGCATGAAAATCAGAAGGGATCCAGCGTCTCACAGACGGGTTGATCTCCCCAACAAGAACTGTGATGATCATATATTTTCTGATCTGGACATCACAGGGGCATTAGAATTGTAACATACAGTACATTTATGCACAAGGACCAGATGCACTGTGTTTAGTGTTTGTAGCGAAACGCTAATTAACACCTGTCCACATATGCCATTAACGAGTACGCTGGCCTTGGGTTGATAAAACATCAGCTTAATCCAGCTAATAAAACCCTCCCCAAGACCATCAGTACTACTGATCAAAGAGCTTCTCAGCATCAAGTGAAATGATCAGACCTTGCGCTTTATACATTTATCTAATAGACTGGATGGAAAAACAAATGCACTTGGTCAACACTTCCCCTTGTACACAACTACACAGTATCTGAACACAAGCCAAAGAAAGGCAACAAGCTCATCAGATGTCACATAAAAATGACAATTTATTAATTTCAGTCAAATGTTGACATAGTAAAACGCTGCTTTAGAAAAGACATGTGGCTTCAGCTGTCAGAAGGTTGAGGGGACACGAGGGGAGACGTATTGCTTTGTGACTGACCAATTTTTCATTTACAATCAATAAATAATAACATACCAAACATGGGCATATATTGACACATCAACAATATTACAATAGTACAAAGCCTTCAATGTGTCCTATCTTCCATTATGAACTTTGTGTCTTTCGTTTTAACCTGCAAACAGGTTTTAAACAACATTGCTTTAAAAAAACGTAACTTTACAGTCATGACTACGGCCGATAAAACACTAAATACACCTTCCTGTTGGTTTCCTGTCCGCTACAGCATTTAACACCAGAGGAAAGAGAAGAGCGTCATCTCACCCACTTGCTCTTCTGCTGCTCTCAAGTGGCCACAAAACAGAACTACAACTACTTTTACATTCCAGCTTCAAACCACAAACTTGTCTTCTCAAGAATGAACTGACACATTGTTGAACCTCATATTAAGTTGTGTCATCTCAAAATAGAATACACAGAATTCATGAATACTTATAATCTTGGATGGTTTGTCTAATACTGTGAACAAAAATAACTCTTGAGAAGCAAAGATCTCAACACTAACATGTATAGCTGCAAAACACATTTACCGTACAATAAACTGACTTCTTTAGTCTTCAGAATTTACACTCATTTAAAATAAATTACTTAGATGGCTCAAGTAAGTTATCAGCATGGGTTGCCTTAACCGGGTCCTTAAAACTGGATACATTTCAATTCAGGGAAGTATTGGTGACAAGAGATAAGAGTCTGTTTTAAGTGTTTTAATGCAGAGACGAGGACACAGCTGCTCAGAAGATGTTTGTTTAAAATGTGGTCTTTATCACAACTCTAGTCTATATGCTGCAGGGTCATGTAACATTCGCCTCTGAAGAGTGCATGTGTCTATATTATTTATTATTATCTATTGTAACAAAAACAAAGTCAAATGAGAAAGATGTGAGGAATGATTTGATAAAAAATTAATCAGGAATCCAAAATGAAAAGACAAGCAATAACTCAAAAGATTAAGTTTACTCTTTACCAAGTCCTATTATTTTGGCACCAATCTTTTCATTTGAAAACCCTTAAATTACTCTCATTACTACAGTGAGTTAGGTTTTTCATGGCTCCAGTGAAATAATTCACATTTTCTTGTAAAGAAATGCAGCGTAGATTTATGAGAGTCTGAGGTGCCGTCATTAGATGACAGTTAGGTCAGAACTGACTGGACCTTAACAATAATTGCTTTAAAATTGTAGTGGTTGGTGATGCATAGAGAGTTGAAATATGTGGATTAAGATGTCATTTTTACTATATGTGGCTTTGTTTTTTAATTATAACTAGGAGATTATCAGAAAGGTGTGGAAATATTTCATTTGATCAACCACAGGAGTTACATGTGTGAATATACAACATTAAAATGAAGGTTAGTGAAACAAAGTCTACACAAACACACACATATAAGTGAACATTTGTGTCTTTATTGTAGAGGCCAAAATGCATGTCAGCAGAGCAACAAGTGACCAGTGACCAGGTTCAATCAGACATATGTAACATCTCAGTTACTAAGCACAGTCTATGCGAGATGCACAAACAAAGGGATAAGTATGTGAACATGGGTTGTCGTTCCATTTCAGCTCATTAGGAAAGTTGGTCTGGACACAGTGTTCAATTCCTTTGTAGTTGTCTGGCATTCCACTGCTCCAAAAGACAAAGTTGACAGCAGACCCATCAGACCACATCCATGTTCCTTCTTTGTGGATGTCACTCAGTCCGAACCAGGTCACTCCCTCAGCAGGGTCAAAGTTCTTGATCAGGGATTTGACAAAATTCTGTTCCCCCCGACTGTGGATTGACACCAGGTTGGCTCCCTCTGACACACAGTAGAGCTCTGCATCAGCCCAGGTCATACGTGTGGAAACGTACTTGTAGCAGCGGCCGTTGAAGCTGTACCAGAACATGGGACAGTTGGCCCTCTGTAGCTTCACTTGATGGTCATCAGAAGGAGACACAGCACCCAGAGCCAGACCAAACAAGAAGAGGAACAGCAGCATGTTGGTGTCAGAGTCTCCGTCTATAACGTGATGTGAACTGTTGCACGTTATCAAGAATCTTAAGGAGACAGTTGAACGGCCACTTTCTTTTATATGCTTCAGAGAGGGTGTCTGCAATGTTGGTGTGATACCATTGGTCAAATGCACTTGGCAACTTACTATCTGAACATAAGCCAACAAAAACACATTAAAAATTATTATCATCAAGCAATCTCTACTAATCATTGATAGAGTTATATGACAAAGTACCCCGTGACGTGAGTCATATTCTGCCTGACCTTGAACGAGATATGAAGCATTAACTTGTCTCATTTAGAATAGGATTTATTTTTGCTTAAAGTTCCCTCAGTGACACAACAAGAGTGCATCCTCTCCACTCAAGAAGATGATCTCTTCCATTTCAACAGCGCTGAACCCAAACACAGTATAGGTGAGTCTACTACGACAGGCCCGTTTGGATATATTATACCTCCTCCGTCTTTTAGCAGCTGTGAGGTTTATGTAACAATTCAGGGTTGTTTCCTTTATCATATGAACTTTCAGAAATATTTCCACTATTTCTTTATGTTTTCTTTGAGATGTATATCACATACGTTGGACAGACCTGTCTGGGTAATACATTACATTTTATAAATGTTTTCACCCATCCATGAAATGGGCAGACCAATTAATCTAATAAGACTTTCTTGACATCTTGAAGTATTCTGTGTAAATTGAGCCTTTATAGCTTTCTAATATTACAGTTATCCATAAGTACAAACATCCAGAGGTACAGTAGACCAAGACAAATGAAGTCAGGATAGTTCAATATATTCTCGCCATATCCAATTATATATCGATATCCAATCATCACAGCCATGTATTATCAGAATCAATGTGACATCCTGACAAGGAACCAAATAACTGACTAATTGACATTAATGCTGGTCTAGATTCATGAGGACAGTAATAAACAGTAAGACATCTGCATTAAGCTCAGTTTTTCATAGAATAGATCTTATTTGGGTTCCTGCTGTGGCTCCTAATGGATTCAGGAAGCAGTTCAATAACTAGCATGAAAATCAGAAGGGAAACAGCGTCTCACAGACGGGTTGATCTCCCCAACAAGAACTGTGATGGTCATATTGTTCTGATCTGGACATCACAGGGGTATTAGAATTGTAACATCCATTTATGCACAAGGACCAGATGCACTGTGTTTAGTGTTTGTAGCGAAACGCTAATTAACACCTGTCCACATATGCCATTAACGAGTACGCTGGCCTTGGGTTGATAAAACATCAGCTTAATCCAGCTAATAAAACCCTCCCCAAGACCATCAGTACTACTGATCAAAGAGCTTCTCAGCATCAAGTGAAATGATCAGACCTTGCGCTTTATACATTTATCTAATAGACTGGATGGAAAAACAAATGCACTTGGTCAACACTTTCCCTTGTACACAACTACACAGTATCGGAACACAAGCCAAAGAAAGGCAACAAGCTCATCCAGAGGTGTCACATAAAAATGACAAGTTATTAATTTCAGTCAAATGTTGACATAGTAAAACGCTGCTTTAGAAAAGACATGTGGCTTCAGCTGTCAAACGGTTGAGGGGACACGAGGGGAGACGTATTGCTTTGTGACTGACCAATTTTTCATTTACAACCAATAAATAACATACCAAACATGGGCATATATTGACACATCAACAATATTACAATAGTACAAAGCCTTCAATGTGTCCTATCTTCCATTGTGAACTTTGTGTTTTAACATGCAAACAGGTTTTAAACAACATTGCTTTAAAAAAACTTAACTTTGCAGTCATGACTACGGCCGATAAAACACTAAATACACCTTCCTGTTGGTTTCCTGTCCGCTACAGCATCTGACTCCAGAGGAAAGAGAAGAGCGTCATCTCACCCACTTGCTCTTCTGCTGCTCTCAAGTGGCCACAAAACAGAACTACAAGTACTTTTACATTCCAGCTTCAAACCACAAACTTGTCTTCTCAAGAATGAACTGACACATTGTTGACCCTCATATTAAGTTGTGTCATCTCAAAATAGAATACACAGAATGTATGAATATTACTCTTATAATCTTGGATGGTTTGTCTAATACTGTGAACAAAATAACTCTTGAGAAGCAAAGATCTCAACACTAACATGTACAGCTGCAAAACACATTTACCGTACAATAAACTGACTTCTATAGTCTTCAGAATTTACACTCATTTCATATAAATTACTTAGATGGCTCAAGTAAGTTATCAGCATGGGTTGCCTTAACCGGGTCGCCTTAACCGGGTCCTTAAAACTGGCTACATTTCAATTCAGGGAAGTATTGGTGACAAGAGATAAGAGTCTGTTTTAAGTCTTTTAATGCAGAGACGACACAGCTGCTCATGAGATGGTTTCTGTTTAAAATTGGGTCTTTATCACAACTCTACAGTCTATATGCTGCAGGGTCATGTAACATTCACCTGTGAAGAGTGCATGTGTCCATATTTATTATTATTATCTATTGTAACAAAAACAAAGTCAAATGAGAAAGATGTGTGAGGAATGATTTGATAAAAAATGAATCTGGAATCCAAAATGAAAAGACAAGCAATAACTTGAATGATTTTGTTTGCTCTTTGGACAAAGTCCTTTTATTTTGGCACCTATCGCTTCAATGGAACACCCCTAAATTACTACAGTGAGTTAGGTTTTTCATGGATCCAGTGAAATACACATTTTCTTGTGAAGAAATGCAGCGTAGATTTATGAGAGTCTGAGGTGCCGTCATTAGATGGAAGTTAAGAACTGACTGGACCTTAACAGTTATTGCTTTAAAATTGTAGTGGTTGGTGATGCATAGAGAGTTGAAATATGTGGCTTTGTTTTTCAATTTGGAGATTATCAAAAAGGTATGGAAATATTCTGTTTGACCAACCACAGGAGTTACATGTGTGAATATCCAACATCAAAATGAAGGTTAGTGAAACAAAGTCTACCCAAACACACAAGTGAACATTTGTATCTTTATTCTAGAGGCCAAAATGCATGTCAGCAGAGCAACAAGTGAACAGTGACCAGGTTCAATCAGACATATGTAACATCTCAGTTGCGAGATCCACAAACAGAGGGAAAAGTACGTGAACATGCTGCGTCGTTCCATTTCAGCCCTTTAGGATAGTTGGTCAGGACACAGTGTTCATTTCCTCTGCCGTTGTTTGGCATTCTTTTGCTCCAACAGACAAATTTGGCTGCAGACCCATCAGACCACAGCCATGTTCCTTCTTTGTGGATGTCACTGAGTCCGATCCAGGTCTGCCCCTCAGCAAGGTCAAAGTTCTTGATCAGAAATTTGACAAATTTCTGTTCCTCCAGACTGTGGATTGACACCAGGTTGGCTCCCTGTGACACACAGTGGATCTCTGCATCAACCCAGGTCATGTCTGTGGCGACGTACTTGTAGCAGCGGTTGTTGAAGCTGTACCAGAACATGGGACAGTTGCCATCCTGTAGCAGCGCTTGATGGTCATCAGAAGGCGACACAGCACCCAGAGCCAGAACAAACAAGAAGAGGAACAGCAGCATGTTGGTGTCTCGGTCACAGGAGCAGGATGAGGGTTGTTGTGTTGGAGTTGATTGAGACAGGCTGCTTTCTTATAGAGGCTTCAGAGAGGGTGTTTTCACTGTTGGCACAATATTATTAGTAGCTGAACTTGGCGAACAATTTGAGCAAACACATTATCTCAACATAAGCCAAAATACAACCAAAAGCTCACCTGGAGATGTCACATTAAAGCTATAATTAATATAAATAATTTCTCTAAGTTTTTGTTTTTAATTTCCTCAAGACCCCCTCCAACAGTCAGGGTTTAGGCAAGAAGAGTAGCAGGGGACGGACCCAAACGCAGAGAGACACGGGAGAAGAAGAATATTTGACTGATTTCTATAAACAAACGTCCAAAACAAAACTTGCAGAGCAGGAGAGTCCAAAAATGTGTAAGAATAAAAAATAAAAAAATCAAGGAAAACAAGGAACAGGCAAAACACAAAACAGGATAAGATAATTAAAAAACAAAGAGGGATACATCCATGAAAAAACAGTGCAGACAAACCAGGGAACATACCATTAAATACCTCAGCAGAGCAGGTCACACAACAGATGAACCGACACTGACACAAGGGACACACAGGGTTTAAATACACTAGGGAGGTGCAGGTGATTAGACACAGGAGGATTCAATCAGGGGCGGGGCAGACAATCACTTTCTTTCTTTCTTTTTTGAGGTTTATTGGCGGTTGGCAAACAATGAATTGCTGCATTACCACCACCAACCGGTATGGAGTGTGGATCAGGATGTCTAGTGCTTATTGAAAAATTTAAATTCAAAGAAAAGAAAAAAGAAAATATACGGTTGGATCTCGTGGATATATGCTGCAAAAAAACTCAAAAAGTGAGTGTCATCAAGTATTATTTAAATATCTTAGATTAATTAATATTACCAAGAAAATATGAGCCTGTTGTTTTATTTTAGTTTTTAGTTTTGTTTTCTTTTGTTATGCTTTGTTTTGTTTCATTTATTAATTTCAGTCAAATGTTGACATAGTGAAACGCTGCTTTAGAAAAGACATGTGGCTTCAGCTGTCAGAGGGTTGAGGGGACACGAGGGGAGACGTATTGCTTTGTGACTGACCAATTATTCATTTACAACTGATAAATAACAACATACCAAACATGGGCATATATGTACACATCAACAATATTACAATAGTACAAAGCCTTCAATGTGTCCTATCTTGCATTGTGAACTTTGTGTCTTTTGTTTTAACATGCAAACAGGTTTTAAACAACATTGCTTTAACACACTAAATACCAGTGATGTATAGTAACGAAGTAGAAATACTTCGTTACTATACTTAAGTCGTTTTTTTGGATATCTGTACTTTACTTTACTATAAATAGTAAAGTAAAGTACTGTTCTGTTGACTTTTACTTTTACTTCACTACATTTTGCAAAGAAAACTGATACTTTTACTCCGATACATTTCCCCTGAAACCTTCGTTACTCGCTACAAAATCAAATCTATCTTTAGAAACAAAATGAATCATGAGACCAGCGTCGGGGACTGTGGTGGAACACACACTGCAAGCAAGCAGGTTTGGCGAATCAGTGGTCCTAGCTTGCAAGTTAAATCATTGGTTAATCACGTTAATGCGCAAAACAAGTGCTCTCAAAGCCGCGGTGTTTTGCTTCCCAGTGATGCTCAGGATGCTAGCTAGCTAGCGACTACATGAGTAGAATTCCACTCTACGATGACTGATTTCATGACGGAAGCAGAAATGGAAGCACCTGCTACTCCCGCAACGAACTACGGTGGTGACGAAGACCAACACCCGTGGATCGCTAGCGAGTTAGTGAGCTGAGGAAGTGTTGACAGTTGTGAGATTTTGTTGATTTGAGTCATCTTAGCTATAATCATTGCAGCACTAGTTGGCTAACGTTAGCTAACTTAACGTTAGCTAGCCACCACACCATAGGATTGACAGGAGCCGCGAGAGCGCAGCATTAGGGTTAGCATTAGGGTTAGCATTATGGTCCCAGCTGTGCGCAAGCTGTCTGTGAAGCTGAACACACCTCTACCTGCCTCAGCGGCCTGTGAAAGGCTATTTAGCATCGCAGGACTAGTCTTCAGCCCAAGAAGAGCGAGACTGAATTCTCGCAATTTTGAAAACCAATTTCTTTTGAAGATGAACAGGACATGTTTCAGTTTCAAGTAATGACTGGGTTGTTACTTTAGTATTGATCATGTTTTGATATTTGAGTCATTTTGTGGATGATCAGATGGAGTTATGATGGTAGCAGTCGCCCAATTGCAGATTCAGCTTGAGCAAAACCTTTGCCTATTGTGTTCAAATCAGGCCCATAGGAGTTTACAAGGCAGGTGTCCTTTCTCACAACACTGACCTGATGCATCAAGTGGATATTTTTTGCTGAACACAATATTATGCATTTGCCCTCTACGTCCTCTAGTCGGAATGAGCATACTTATAAACGCACTGTTACTACTCCTTCATGGTGTCATATTGCTTTTCAGAGAATTATGATGATAAGTTCATAGTAGATGCAAAAGTGTACTTATGTACAATATATTATGTTGAACATTGTTGCTCCTGGATGGATCACAGCCAACCCAATTATTGTCAACACAGCTCCATGTCCTTGGTCATGGTGCCACAGCACTTAAAAGAATAAACTTCATAATTCTCAAAATTCTGACCCTTTGATTTTTTATTAACAGCATTTACTTGTACTTTTACTTTCAATACTTAAGTACATTTAATATCAGAAAATTACTTTTGATACTTAAGTACAATAAATATCAGATACTTTAAGACTTTTACTCAAGTAGTATTCTAATAGGTGACTTTTACTTTTACTGGAGTCATTTTCCAGCAAGGTATCTTTACTTTTACTCAAGTATGGCTTTTGGGTACTTTATACACCACTGATAAATACACCTTCCTGTTGGTTTCCTGTCCGCTACAGCATCTGACTCCAGAGGAAAGAGAAGAGCGACATCTCACCCACTTGCTCTTCTGCTGCTCTCAAGTGGCCAGAAAACAGAACTACAAGTACTTTTACATTCCAGCTTCAAACCACAAACTTGTCTTCTCAAGAATGAACTGACACATTGTTGAACCTCATATTAAGTTGTGTCGTCTCAAAATAGAATACACAGAATGTATGAATATTACTCTTATAATCTTGGATGGTTTTGTCTAACACTATGAACAAAAATAACTCTTGAGAAGCAAAGATCTCAACACTAACATGTATAGCTGCAAAAAACATTTACCGTACAATAAACTGACTTATTTAGTCTTCAGAATTTACACTCATTTCATATAAATTACTTAGATGGCTCAAGTAAGTTATCAGCATGGGTTGCCTTAACCGGGTCCTTAAAACTGGATACATTTCAATTCAGGGAAGTATTGGTGACAAGAGATAAGAGTCTGTTTTAAGTGTTTTAATGCAGAGACAAGGACACAGCTGCTCAGAAGATGGTTGTTTAAAATTGGGTCTTTATCACAACTCTACAGTCTATATGCTGCAGGGTCATGTAACATTCGCCTCTGAAGAGTGCATGAGTATATTATTTATTATTATCTATTGTAACAAAAACAAAGTCCAATGAGAAAGATGTGTGAGGAGTGTTTTGATAAAAAATGAATCAGGAATCCAAAATGAAAATAAAGACAAGCAATAACTCGAAAGAAATTTAGTTTGCTCTTTGGACCAAGTCCTTTTATTTTGGCACCAAGCGTTTCATTGGAACACCACTAAATTACTCTCATTACTACAGTGAGTTAGGTTTTTCATGGATCCAGTGAAATAATTCATATTTTCTTGTGAAGAAATGCAGCGTAGATTTATGAGAGTCTGAGGTGCCGTCATTAGATGACAGTTAGGTCAGAACTGACTGGACCTTAACAGTTATTCAGAAAGGTGTGGAAATATTTCGTTTGATCAACCACAGGAGTTACATGTGTGAATATACAACATTTATCAAAATGAAAGTTAGTGAAACAAAGTCTACACAAACACACATATAAGTGAACATTTGTGTCTTTATTGTAGAGGCCAAAATGCATGTCAGCAGAGCAACAAGAGAGCAGTGACCAGGTTCAATCAGACATTATGCAACATCTCAGTTGCGAGATGCACAAACAAAGGGAAAAGTATGTGAACATGTGCCGTCGTTCCATTTCAGCTCATTTGGAAAGTTGGTGACGACACAGTCTTCGTTTCCCTCGTAGTTGTCCGGCTGTCCATTGCTCCAATAGACAAATTTGATGGCAGACCCATCAGACCACATCCATGTTCCTTCTTTCTGAGTGTCGCTGAGTCCGATCCAGGTCCGCGCCTCAGCAGGGTCAAAGTTCTTGATCAGAGATTTGACAAAATTCTGTTCCTCCAGACTGTGGATTGACACCAGGTTGGCTCTCTCTGACACACAGTGGATCTCTGCATCAGCCCAGGTCATGCGTGTGGCAACGTACTTGTAGCAGCGGTTGTTGAAAATGTACCAGAACATGGGACAGTTGGCCCTCTGTAGAGACACTTGATGGACACACAGCACCCAGAGCCAGACCAAACAAGAAGAGGAACAGCAGCATGTTGGTGTCTCTCTGTCACAGGTGCAGGATGAGGGTTGTTGTGTTGGTGGAGTTGATCTGCACCGTTGGATGAGATGGAGACAGGTGACAGGCTGCTTTCTTATAGAGGCTTCAGAGAGGGTGTTCTCACTGTTGGCTCAATTTTATTGGTCAGCTGAACTTGGCGAACACTTTCAGTAAACGATCACACAGTAAACATTCGGCTCCAAAGACCACCAGCTCACCCAGAGATGACGCATGAAAACCATAATTTATTACAAAAACTTTCTAAAGCATATTTTATTGTTTTAATTTCCTCACAGATAAAGACCATCTGAGGTAAAAAGCTGTGTGTTTTTAAAGCCAGACTAAATTAAGGGTTTTAATAAAACCTTTCTCCAAGCTTTGCCAGAGCGAGCCAGAAGAAGGTTTCTTAGTGTTGGTGATAAGTGATGAGAGTCTTTGAAAAATACTTTTTAATGCAAAGACAAGGACTCAGCTGCTCATAACAGTTTGTTTTGGTTTAAATCCTCAAGATCCTCTTTGACTTCTGTCTTGTAATGAATCAATGATGGTCTAAAATCACGGCTCTCCCCTGTTCATTTAATTGTTGGAATGCTGTTAAGCATTCCAACAATTAAATGAACGTGCGTCACCGTGATGTCACCGCTAGAGTGAAGAGCAGCTTGAGATTCTTGTGAAAAAAAGATTTGTGTTTTGCCACCGAGTCCACAATCTTCACTCTTCATGCATAATTTCTGGTTTTAAAAGTAACTAATCTTGTCCTTGTCGTAGACAAATGACTGTGGAATCCCACAGATTTCCACATTTGGCACAGAAGCCTGTAATTGAGAGGAAAACCAACTTTCTGGTCAATAGAGACCAATGTTAAATTTTGCTTCAAAAACATCTTCCACAGAACACAGTACCTCATTTCTAGATCGCCAGTTAAGCCACATTTTTTACACTACAGACACAATTTTTACAGGATCTGTTCTTCAACTCATCCTTCCTCTCATTTATTAATATCGGAGCAATAGGAGCTACGGTTATGGGAGTTTTGATGATTTGTTTGAGAGGTGTTTCCCTGTTTTATCTCCATGAAAAGGCTGGAGGCACACAGCTGTTCATGATTGAGCTCATTAGTGATGTTGATAAACACACAGACTCACAGACACACACATGCACTCCTCTCTCTCTATCTCTGTCTCTCTCTCTCTCTCTCTCTCTCTCTCTCTCTATCGCTGTCTCTCTCTCTCTCTCTTTCTCTCTCTCTCTGTGTCTCTCTCTCATACAGTCATTCAGGTTCTTAGAGATCTTTAGAGGATCCCCCCCCCCACACACACACCCCATTTTAAAATAAAAGCCCCACAGAATGAATTCTAACTGAAATGCTTATGATGAAGCCTGACATTTAATAACCTGTTTGTGTTTATCTAACATTATGAGTCCATCTCTTCTCCCCTTCTGCCTCCTCTCTCCCCCACCCTTTCAAAATAAAGCCTCATGTATTAACTGTATTTAAACGTTAAGCTCAAAATTAGGCTTTTTTGTTGAAATAATGAATGCTCTTACTAATACTGCGACAACTACTACTACTGCTGCTGCTAATATTTCTAGTATCACTACTACTACTACTGCTACTACTACTACTTCTACTGCATCTTTTGCTGTTGCTACTATTACTCCTACTACTACTGCGATTACTGATATCATCAATATTATTACTACCACTACTGCTATTACTACCACTACCAGTACTAATACTACTACAGCTATTAGTACGACTGCTACTAGTACTACTACTACTGCTACTTCAAAAACTGACTTTACTATTATTACTACTACTTCTTCTACTACTACTACTGTTATATTAAATACTACGACCACTACTACAGCTATTACTACGACTACTGATACTACTACTTCTACTACTTCTTCTTCTAATTACTAATACTTCGACTACAACTTCTACTGCTACTACAAATATCACTACTGCTACAACTAGTACTTATTCAAATGCTACTAATACTTCTACTGCTAATAATACTTCTACTACAACTACAACTTCTACTACTACTACAACAAATATCACTACCGCTGAAATGTATTGAAGCTACAGAAACCGTTCGAATATCAAAATGTTCAGCTCTTTCAGGAGAGGGGTGATATGACTTCATATTTGTAATCTTTCAACTTTTTGAATTATTAAGCTTTTTGCAATTTTTTTTAAATTGGATATCTATTTTCAGCAATGTTTTTGAGATTCATTTCAGCTTTCAGCATTCCAACGCATTTTCAGCAGGAAATGCATTTTCTAGTTCAGAATGATCTTAGCTTAGTGTTGAAATGGTGATGAATGCTTGTGAGACAAATATTACTTTATTGCACTTTACCCCCCAAAAAGCCTCAGTGGGACAATATTTAAAAATGCAACAGTTTGTTTGAGTGTTCACTGCTCCAGTCCTGCTGCCTCTGTTACACACACTACATAAAAACTTTATGCTGCTCAAACTCACAATAGTGTGATTTTTTTACCTGAGTGTGAAGTAAATGATCAGTTGTGTCTACATCATTAGATATCCTCATGCTGGACAGGAAGTGCTCTTGTGTTGCAACAGCTGCTTTTCCAATATTAACTATTGCACAGAGTCTGGAACAGAGATGGAAATAACGACTCATTGACAGAACTCTGGCACAATAATTACAGCTCTAATGTTTCATTTATTATGTTTGTTGCATCATAACAATGCTTATCAACATTATCACAGTATCAAAACAAATAGGCCTGAGCTATAACAGAGGCGGAAGAACAAATATATTACACTATCCCTCATTCACTATATTATGATACAGGCAACTCCACTTCTGCTATGTATTAGAAAGAAATGCCACGGACCTTTTTATACAATGTGCCCTTCTTCCTTTCACTAGATACTGAACATGAGCCAGAAAAGACCACAAGCTCACCTGGAGATGTCTAAACATCCTCTGTCTTCTGGCAACTGTGAGGTTTACATCATTAATCTGGGATGTTTCCTTTGGCATATGAAATTAGAGAAATATTTTCCAATATTTTTTACTGTCTTCTTTGAGATGTACATAACATATGCATTGGACTGAGTTCACAGGGTAATCCATTCATTTTTATAATTATATTTTTCAATCCATCCATGAATTGGGCAAACACATGTATCTAATAAGACATTATTGACACCTTTAAATACTGTGTTCAACTGTTGCCTGATTAGGTTCATGTTTTTTTTATGTAACAGAACAATGTGAAACAAAAACAAATATGAAAAGTTGACACCAGCTCAACTTTAATTAGTGTAAGTGTACACTGGCAATGGGTTAGTAATATATCAACTTGCTAATCATTCTAATAAAACCTTCCCTGTTACAATCAGTAATTGGTGGATAAAACACAGATACAGACTCAGAGTGTAGAGTAAATATTGCAGGGACAGAGTGCAATGAGGATAGTAAGAGGTTGAGGTCAGTAACGACACAAACAGAGAGAGACCAACAGGGGACACGGCAGGAGAAGGACAGAGAAACACAAGAAAACCATACTGAGAACCACTGTCCTACATGAGCGCAGAAAACATAATTTCCTGAATATAAGCTTCTGCATTTTCCAAATGCTCTAGCATTATTCAAATGTATTGTAAGCCTCGTACCGAACGGGTTAAGTGTTTTAATGCAGAGACAAGGACACAGCTGCTCATGAGATGGTTATTGTTTAAAATTGAGTCTTTATCACAACTCTAGTCTATATGCTGCAGGGTCATGTAACATTCACCTCTGAAGAGTGCATGTGTCTATATTATTTACAGTAAAATGTAGTATTATCTATTGTAACAAAGTCCAATGAGAAAGATGTGCGAGGAGTGTTCTGACAAATAAATGAATCTGGAATCTAAAACGAAAATAAAGAAGCCATAACACGAATGATTTAGTTTGCTCTTTGGACCAAGTCCTATTATTTTGACACCTAGAACTTCATTGGAAAACCTCTAAATTACTACAGTGAGTTAGATTTTTCATGGACCCAATGAAATACACATTTTCTTGTGAAGAAATGCAGCATAGATTTATGAGAGTCTGATGTGCCGTCATTAGATGAGTTAGTAAGAACTTATTAAGCAATAACTTAATAGTTATTGCTTTAAAATAGTAGTTGGTGATGCATAGAGAGTTGAAATATGTGGCTTTGTTATTATAATGAGATTATCAAAAAGGTGTGGAAATATTCTCTTTGATCAACCACAGGAGTTACACGTGTGAATATACAACATCAAAATGAAGGTTAGTGAAACAAAGTCTACCCAAACACACAAGTGAACATTTGTGTCTTTATTGTAGAGGCCAAAATGCATGTCAGCAACAAGAGAGCAGTGACCAGGTTCAATCAGACATATGTAACATCTCAGTTGCGAGATGCACAAACAGAGGGAAAAGTATGTGAACATACTGAGTCGTTCCATTTCAGCCCTTTAGGATAGTTGGTGGCGACACAGTCTTCGTTTCCCTTGTAGTTGTCCGGCTGTCCATTGCTCCAATAGACAAAGTTGACAGCAGACCCATCAGACCACATCCATGCTCCTTCTTTCTGAGTGTCACTGAGTCCGATCCAGGTCCGCGCCTCAGCAAGGTCAAAGTTCTTGATCAGAAATTTGACAAAGTTCTGTTCCTCCAGACTGTGGATTGACACCAGGTTGGCTCCCTGTGACACACAGTGGATCTCTGCATCAGCCCAGGTCATGTCTGTGGCGACGTACTTGTAGCAGCGGTTGTTGAAGCTGTACCAGAACGTGGGACAGTTGGCCCCCTGTAGAGTCATTCTATGGTCATCAGAAGGAGACACAGCACCCAGAGCCAGACCAAACAAGAAGAGGAACAGCAGCATGTTGGTGTCTCGGTCACAGGAGCAGGATGAGGGTTGTTGTGTTGGAGTTGATTGAGACAGGCTGCTTTCTTATAGAGGCTCCAGAGAGGGTGTTTTCACTGTTGGCACAATATTATTAGTAGCTGAACTTGGCGAACACTTTGAGCAAACACACATTATCTCAACATAAGCCGAAATACGACCAAAAGCTCACCTGGAGATGTCACATTAAAGCTATAATTAATATAAATCATTTCTCTAAGTTTTTGTTTTTAATTTCCTCAAGACCCCCTCCAACAGTCAGGGTTTAGGCAAGAAGAGTAGCAGGGGACGGACCCAAACGCAGAGAGACACGGGAGAAGAATAATATTTGACTGATTTTAATTAAACAAAAATTGTCCAAAATAAAACTTGCAGAGCCCAAAAATGTTTAACAATAAAAAAAAAAATCCAAGGAAAACAAGGAACAGGCAAAACACAAAACAGGATAAGATAATTAAAAAACAAACAAGAGGGATACATACATGAAAAAACAGTGCAGATAGGAGCAAACCAGGGAACATACCATTAAATACCTCAGCAGAGCAGGTCACACAACAGATGAACCGACACTGACACAAGGGACACACAGGGTTTAAATACACTAGGGAGGTGCAGGTGATTAGACACAGGAGGATTCAATCAGGGGCGGGGCAGACAATCACTTTCTTTCTTTCTTTTTTGAGGTTTATTGGCGGTTGGCAAACAATGAATTGCTGCATTACCGCCACCAACCGGTATGGAGTGTGGATCAGGATGTCTAGTGCTTATTGAAAAATTTAAATTCAAAGAAAAGAAAAAAGAAAATATACGGTTGGATCTCGTGGATATATGCTGCAAAAGAACTCAAAAAGTGAGTGTCATCAAGTATTATTTAAATATCTTAGATTCATTAATATTACCAAGAAAATATGAGCCCGTCGTTTTATTTTAGTTTCTAGTTTTTAGTTTAGTTTAGTTTTATTCATTAAGTTCAGTCAAATGTTGACATAGTAAAACGCTGCTTTAGAAAAGACATGTGGCTTCAGCTGTCAGAAGGTTGAGGGGACACGAGGGGAGACGTATTGCTTTGAGACTGACCAATTATTCATTTACAACTGATAAATAATAACATACCAAACATGGGCATATATGTACACATCAACAATATTACAATAGTACAAAGCCTTCAATGTGTCCTATCTTGCATTGTGAACTTTGTGTTTTTTGTTTTAACCTGCAAACAGGTTTTAAACAACATTGCTTTAAAAAAACGTAACTTTGCAGTCATGACTACGGCCGATAAAACATTAAATAAACCTTCCTGTTGGTTTCCTGTCCGCTACAGCATTTAACACCAGAGGAAAGAGAAGAGCGTCATCTCACCCACTTGCTCTTCTGCTGCTCTCAAGTGGCCAGAAAACAGAACTACAAGTACTTTTACATTCCAGCTTCAAACCACAAACTTGTCTTCTCAAGAATGAACTGACACATTGTTGAACCTCATATTAAGTTGTGTCATCTCAAAATAGAATACACAGAATGTATGAATATTACTCTTATAATCTTGGATGGTTTGTCTAATACTGTGAACAAAAATAACTCTTGAGAAGCAAAGATCTCAACACTAACATGTATAGCTGCAAAACACATTTACCGTACAATAAACTGACTTCTTTAGTCTTCAGAATTTACACTCATTTCATATAAATTACTTAGATGGCTCAAGTAAGTTATCAGCATGGGTTGCCTTAACCGGGTCCTTAAAACTGGATACATTTAGATTCAGGGAAGTATTGGTGACAAGAGATAAGAGTCTGTTTTAAGTGTTTTAATGCAGAGACGAGGACACAGCTGCTCAGAAGATGGTTATTGTTTAAAATTGGGTCTTTAGCACAACTCTACAGTCTATATGCTGCAGGGTCATGTAACATTCACCTCTGAAGAGTGAATGTGTCTACATTATTTATTATTATCTATTGTAACAAAAACAAAGTCAAATGAGAAAGATGTGTGAGGAATGATTTGATAAAAAATGAATCAGGAATCCAAAATGAAAACAAGAAAAACAAAGACAAGCAATAACTCGAAAGAAAGATTAAGTTCGCTCTTTGGACCAAGTCCTTTTATTTTGGCTCCTAGCGCTTCATTGGAAAACCACAGGAGTTACATGTGTTAATATCCAACATCAAAATGAAGGTTAGTGAAACAAAGTCTACCCAAACACACATGTAAGTGAACATTTGTGTCTTTATTGTAGAGGCCAAAATGCATGTCAGCAGAGCAACAAGTGACCAGTGACCAGGTTCAATCAGACATATGTAACATCTCAGTTACTGAGGACAGTTTGTGCGAAATGCACAAACAAAGGGAAAAGTACGTGAACATGTGCCGTCGTTCCATTTCAGCTCTCTAAGATAGTTGGTGTGGAGACAGTCTTCGTTTCCGTTGTCGTTGTCTGGCATTCCACTGCTCCAAAAGACAAAGTTGACAGCAGACCCATCAGACCACATCCACGTTCCTTCTTTGTGGATGTCACTCAGTCCATACCAGGTCACTCCCTCAGCAGGGTCAAAGTTCTTGATCAGGGATTTGACAAAATTCTGTTCCTCCAGACTGTGGATTGACACCAGGTTGGCTCTCTGTGACACACAGTAGATCTCTGCATCAGCCCAGGTCATGCGTGTGGCAACGTACTTGTAGCAGCGGTTGTTGAAGCTGGACCACAACGTGGGACAGTTGCCCCTCTGTAGAGACACTTGATGGTCATCAGAAGGAGACACAGCACCCAGAGCCAGAACAAACAAGAAGAGGAACAGCAGCATGTTGGTGTCTCTCTGTCACAGGAGCAGGATGAGGGTTGTTGTGTTGGTTGGAGTTGATCTGCACCGTTGGATGAGATGGAGACAGGTGACAGGCTGCTTTCTTATAGAGGCTTCAGAGAGGGTGTTTTCACTGTTGGCATGATATTATTGGTCAGTTGAACTTTGCGAACACTTTCAGCAACTATCTGAAGATAAGCCGAAATAAGACCACAAGGACACCTGGAGATGTCACGTACAAATCATAATTTATTCAAATGATTTCTCAAGGTTTTTGTTTTTAATTTCCTCCCCGATAAAGACCATCTGAGGTAAAGAGCTGTACGTGGGTTTAATTAATGAAATGATGACAAACACTTCTTTTATACTTTTTTGCACTTTACGCTCCACAGAGCTTCAGTGGGACAATATTTAAAAGGTGAATACATGTTTGAGTGTTTACTGCTCCTGTCCTTCCAGCTGCCTCTGTTACCCATAAACTTAATATAAACATTATGCTGCTCTATCTCACAACAGTGTGAATTCATTAGTGTGGAGAAAATGTTGAGTTTTGTCGACATGATTAGATTTTCACACTGTTGTTGTGATTGCAACAGTTGTGCTGTTCCCACATTTATCTAATAGACTGGATGGAAAAACAAATGCACTTGGTCAACACTTTCCCTTGTACACATCTACACAGTATCTGAACACAAGCCAAAGAAAGACAACAAGCTCATCCAGAGGTGTCACATAAAACCTATAATTTATTAATTTCAGTCAAATGTTGACATAGTAAAACGCTGCTTTAGAAAAGACTTCAGCTTCAGCTGTCAGAAGGTTGAGGGGACACGAGGGGAGACGTATTGCTTTGTGACTGACCAATTATTCATTTACAACTGATAAATAATAACATACCAAATATGGGCATATATTGACACATCAACAACATTTTCAATGGTACAAAGCCTTCAATGTGTCCTGTCTTGCATTGTGTTGGGAAAACTTAAAGAATGTTCTGTTTACTCACTGAAGGGAAACGACCTCCATAAAGTTTGTGAACCTTTTTACACACTCAGCTGTGTGTTTGATTAGGTGTCCCCGCTGTCTTTCTTGATGGGGATCTCAGCTGTTTGTCTCAGCATCTACTTGTGACTTTGCGTCAAGGGAGATAGTAAATCTGTTGTACACGTCAGTATTTACGTATTCTTCTAAATTGTAGACCGTGACGTCTTCCCGTAGTAGGATAAGATGAGATTGACAGAACAGGCGTCAAAAGGACGGCTTCTAACGAGGTCACAGACTTGACCAACTCAGTTCAAAGCCTTTGAATGTGTTATCTGCAGGATATATTTCAGAGACTCAGACAGACCTCTGAGCAGCAACGTGAGGCATCACCTGTATGTGCTTCACCTCTGTTCCTTCTTGCAAGAACACATTTCCTGTTAAATGATTTTACAACCGGTATCGAGTAAGGTTTTTCTAACACATTGTGAACTTCGTGTCTTTTGTTTTAACCTGCAAACAGGTTTTAAACAACATTGCTTTAAAAAAACGTAACTTTACAGTCATGACTACGGCCGATAAAACACTAAATACACCTTTCTGTTGGTTTCCTGTCCGCTACAGCATTTAACACCAGAGGAAAGAGAAGAGCGTCATCTCACCCACTTGCTCTTCTGCTGCTCTCAAGTGGCCAGAAAACAGAACTACAAGTACTTTTACATTCCAGCTTCAAACCACAAACTTGTCTTCTCAAGAATGAACTGACACATTGTTGAACCTCATATTAAGTTGTGTCATCTCAAAATACAATACACATAATTTATGAATATTACTCTTATAATCTTGGATGGTTTGTCTAATACTGTGAACAAAAATAACTCTTGAGAAGCAAAGATCTCAACACTAACATGTATAGCTGCAAAAAACATTTACCGTACAATAAACTGACTTCTTTAGTCTTCAGAATTTACACTCATTTTAAATAAATTACTTAGATGGCTTAAGTAAGTTATCAGCATGGGTTGCCTTAACCGGGTCCTTAAAACTGGATACATTTCAATTCAGTGAAGTATTGGTGACAAGAGATAAGAGTCTGTTTTAAGTGTTTTAATGCAGAGACGAGGACACAGCTGCTCATCAGATGGTTTCTGTTTAAAATGTGGTCTTTATCACAACTCTACAGTCTATATGCTGCAGGGTCATGTACATTCACCTCTGAAGAGTGAATGTGTCTATATTATGTATTATTATCTATTGTAACAAAAACAAAGTCAAATGAGAAAGACGTGTGAGGAGTGTTTTGATAAAAAAATGAATCAGGAATCTAAAATGAAAACAAGAAAAATAAAGACAAGCAATAACTCGAAAGAAAGATTTAGTTTGCTCTTTGGACCAAGTCCTTTTATTTCGGCACCAAGCGTTTCATTGGAACACCACTAAATTACTCTCATTACTACAGTGAGTTAGGGTTTTCATGGATCCAGTGAAATAATTCATATTTTCTTGAGAAGAAATGTAGTGTAGATTTATGAGAGTATGAGGTGCCGTCATTAGATGACAGTTAGGTCAGAACTGACTGGACCTTAACAGTTATTACATTGAAATTGTAGTGGTTAGTGATGCATAGAGAGTTGAAATATGTGGATTAAGATGTCATTTTTACTGTATGTGGCTTTGTTTTTTAATTATAACGAGGAGATTATCAAAAAGGTGTGGAAATATTTCATTTGATCAACCACAGGAGTTACATGTGTGAATATACAACATCAAAATTAAGGTTAGTGAAACAAAGTCTACACAAACACACACATATAAGTGAACATTTGTGTCTTTATTGTAGAGGCCAAAATGCATCTCAGCAGAGCAACAAGTGACCAGTGACCAGGTTCAATCAGACATATGTAACATCTCAGTTATTAAGGACAGTTTGTGCGAGATGCACAAACAAAGGGAAAAGTATTTGAACATGGGTCGTCGTTCCATTTCTTCTCTCCAGAATGGTTGGTCTCGACACAGTGTTCGACTCCGTTTTTGTTGTCTGGCTGACTAATGCTCCAAGTAACAAAGTTGGATCTAGACCCATCAGACCACATCCATGTTCCTTCTTTGTGGATGTCACTGAGTCCGATCCAGGTCTTCCCCTCAGCATGGTCAAAGTTCCTGATCAGGGTTCTGACAAAATGATGTTCCTCCAGACTGTGGATTGACACCAGGTTGGCTCCCTCTACGACACAGTGCATCTCTGCATCAGCCCAGGTCATGCGTGTGGCAACGTACTTGTAGAAGCGGCCGTTGAAGCTGTACCACAACGTGGTACTGCTGCCCTGCTGTAGCGGCACTCGAGGGTCATCAGAAGGAGACACAGCACCCAGAGCCAGACTAAGGTCATCAGAAGGAGACACAGCACCCAGAGCCAGACCAAACAAGAAGAGGAACAGCAGCATGTTGGTGTCTCTCTGTCACAGGAGCAGGATGAGGGTTGTTGTGTTGGTGGAGTTGATCTGCACCGTTGGATGAGATGGAGACAGGTGACAGGCTGCTTTCTTATAGAGGCTCCAGAGAGGGTGTTCTCACTGTTGGCTCAATATTATTGGTCAGCTGAACTTGGCGAACACTTTCAGTAAACGATCACACAGTAAACATTCGGCTCCAAAGACCACCAGCTCACCCAGAGATGACTCATGAATCCCGTAATTTATTCAAATACTCTCTAAAGTGTAATTTTATTGTTTTAATTTCCTCACAGATAAAGACCATCTGAGGTAAAAAGCTGTGTGTTTTTAAAGCCAGACTAAATTAAGGGTTTTAATAAAACCTTTCTCCAAGCTTTGCCAGAGCGAGCCAGAAGAAGGTTTCTTAGTGTTGGTGATAAGTGATGAGAGTCTTTGAAAAATACTTTTTAATACAAAGACAAGGACTCAGCTGCTCATAACAGTTTGTTTTGGTTTAAATCCTCAAGATCCTCTTTGACTTCTGTCTTGTAATGAATCAATGATGGTCTAAAATCACAGCTCTCCCCTGTTCATTTGATGCAGAATGATCTTAGCTTAGTGTTGAAATGGTGATGAATGCTTGTGAGACAAATATTACTTTATTGCATTTCACCCCCAAAAAGTTTGTTTGAGTGTTCACTGCTCCAGTCCTGCTGCCTCTGTTACACACACTACATAAAAACTTGATGCTGCTCAAACTCACAATAGTGTGATTTCTTTACGTGAGTTTGAAGTAAATGATCAGTTGTGTCTACATCATTAGATATCCTCATGCTGGACAGGCAGTGCTCTTGTGTTGCAACATCTGCTTTTCCAATATTTAATATGGCACAGAGTCTGGAACAGACATGGAAATAACGATTCATTGACAGAACTCTGGCACATTAATTACAGCTCTAGTGTTTGTTTAACCCTCGTGTTGTCCTGGGGTCATTCTGACCCCAAATTAAATCTTTTGCTGTCAAAATGTGTTTTTTATTCATCAAATGGTCTGAAAATAATGGGGGTTGTTCAATACTATGCTCTTAATGATTAAAAGGAATTGGAAGTAATTTGATGGAATTATGGGTGATTTATTGAATTGAATAACTTCTGTTGTCCTCTGGGGTCAAAAAGACCCCGCAGCACAAATGGTGCAATGGGGCAAATTGTCAGACCATACTGCTTTCTAAAACATCTTTGATTTTGGATGTTTGATGTGTGGGGTCAAGCAATGATTATGACAACAAAAAACTATACTGCACAGGAGGCTTTTGAGCTCAAACAGGGGACACGGACAGAGAAACACAAGAAAACCATACTGAGGGACTCCCCAAGATCAGAATGATACTAAACAAGTACTCTATTCCATCAAAGGTCTTCTCAGCATCAAGTGACATGAGACCATGTGCTTTATGAATGTTTGTATGTTGAAGGCAACTCAACCTGATTTTATATGCTTCACAGAGGATGTCTGCTCTGTTGGTGTGATATCAGTGGTCAAATGCACTTGGTCAACACTTTCCCTTGTACACATCTACCCAGTATCTGAACACAAGCCAAAGAAAGGCAACAAGCTCATCAGATGTCACATAAAACCTACAATTTATTAATTTCAGTCAAATGTTGACATAGTAAAACGCTGCTTTAGAAAAGACATGTGGCTTCAGCTGTCAGAAGGTTGAGGGGACACGAGGGGAGACGTATTGCTTTGAGACTGACCAATTATTCATTTACAACTGATAAATAATAACATACCAAACATGGGCATATATGTACACATCAACAATATTACAATAGTACAAAGCCTTCAATGTGTCCTATCTTGCATTGTGAACTTTGTGTTTTTTGTTTTAACATGCAAACAGGTTTTAAACAACATTGCTTTAAAAAACGTAACTTTACAGTCATGACTACGGCCGATAAAACCCTAAATACACCTTCCTGTTGGTTTCCTGTCCGCCACAGCATCTGACTCCAGAGGAAAGAGAAGAAAAACAGAACTACAAGCACTTTTACATTCCAGCATTGCAGCTTCAAACCACAGACTTGTCTTCTCAAGAATGAACCGAGACATTGTTGAACCTCTGAACATGGCACATGACCTTTTGTCACCTCAAAAATACATAAATAAACAATATATTACAATAAATAAGTAATATAGCACAATTATACTGCTCTTTAAACACAATGAGCAGAGGTGTATTTGTGCATGTGTGCGTCATGTACAGGTTAATAGTAAAAATGACTACCACAAGGCCTTTGTATGACACTGAATACCAACAGACCATGGCTCTGACTCATCAGCTCGAGCAGCCTAAGAGTCACTGACTTGGTTTCACAGAAAGCATCTTCAAAATGAGACTATGCACCTTACAAGCAATGAAACAACTTGTTTCAACACACTCGGGGGTTTTGCTGCAGTCCAGCCTCACTTGGTCTGGTTTAGCCGATGGTGGCTACTGTTAGCAAAATGTAGACGTATAGCAAAAGTTACATAGTCTCCCTTTAAAGAGGGAAATCCACCATTTTTTTAAATGAATGTTATTCTGATAATCTTCAATGGTTTATGAAATATTTGTGGATATGAGTAACTCCTGGAGGGAAACAATCTCCAAGATTCACATGTAACACTTAATCCTACATCCACATAAAATCAAATACTTAAATGACCCAAGTAAGCTTTCAATGTATTAATCAATTTGGTTGAACATAACAGTGTCCACAAAACTGGCTCCACATTCATGGTCAGAGCATCAGATGTGTTGGTGGCAACAGGTTAGAGTCTGTTTTTACAGCACAGTGACTACGCTGCTCATAACACACTGATTATATCTAGAAGTGAGTCTTGAGATCATCTCTGATCTTTTTTCTTTTAAATGGTCCCAACGATGTTTTTGGCGCTAAAGCTGTTTGGGAGATCCCAGTCCTCCCTCGTCCATTTGATTCATTGTGACCTGCAGAAGAAAGCAGCTATATGTGCTCTGAAAGGCTTAGTGTTGAAACGGAGACATTTCCACTGTATTGCACTTATAACTATCCAAATAATGCAGGACATGCACTGCTACAAAACATTCAGGATTTATCTTGGCTTTGGATGTTTCCTCCTACTCAGCAGAAATGTACCACTGGCTGTGCACGAACATATACAGGACAAAATAACACAAACAGGGTCTGCCAGATGGGATGTTGTGGGTTTAGAGGGAGCGTCTTCTTTCCTGGTGACTACAGACTGGTCCCTCAGTCATTTGAATAACAAATAGATGTGTTTACACGTGTCATGGCAATATCAATGGGAAGCTGTTTTGAGGATCTGTTTGGTTCAGAAAGTATGTTAAGAGTGAAATATTTGGGTGAACCAAAGCTGTAAAACTCCGAAGAGACAGTCTTACTATAACGGCCTGTGCCCTTGTGCTTCCATTATTCTGTCCACACCCTGTGTTGGTTCTGACAGACGGTTTACACAAGACCACTTCTGAATGAAGTGATATTTTCAGTCAGTAAGAATGACCATGAATCTCCTCATGAACATGATTTTCGTGAATGAAGCCATGTCTTCTCAAAGGTATGTGGTGCTTAACTTATCTGTTGATAAGAAAAGACAAATAGCTCCGTGATGAGGCTGTGTTTCCATAGCAACATCACAGACCCTGAAATCAGTCGTCATAATGTCAGAAAGCATCTCTGCGAGCAGTCTGATCTGTTTTACATGATCACAGATCAGACGTGACTGCAGGGCTCAGTCAAGGAACTCAAATCCTGTGGTAAAAACAAACAAACACAGACTGCTAAACAAACCAAGAGATCTACAGTACATCTATGCTGCAGGACTCAGTGTGACATTTGGCACTGAAAAATATATAGGTCCATATTATATACAATGTAAAATGATCCTTATCGCTTCACACAAAAACATCGTAGAGAAGAGTGCACGAGGAGCGTCAACCAGGACTCTAAAACGTAAAGGAGAACCAAAAAACCATTCACTATTTATCAGCAGTTTATGAACTCTGGCACGTTCAGGAGAGCTCGAGCGTTTCCAACAGCACAGTCAGTCAATAAAAAACCTCCCACAAAGCCTCCTTCACATGCCAGACACTGTCGACGTCGCACCTTTTGTCACTCACCGAGGCTGCACATTTGTTTCGGTAAAAAGCCTCAGTGAGAAAAGGTTAAAACATGTAGGTATGTTAAAGTGTTGAACTGCTTCGGCCCTGGTTGCTGCTTGCTTTACATAATATGCTACGAACACAATAACCAGAAAAAAGCTCCACATCATACACCTAAATAACTATGGCATGTGTCCTGGATGTGTGCATGCATCACGAGGCAGGTGTTTGATATGCAGATGAAATTATGCGAGACCAGTGATGGGGCAGATTGTGGCCATCAGGTAATAAACACATCTAACTCCTCCACAGATTGTTGTGTGTCTGTAACTGATGAAGAGGCGGTCAAGTCCTTGTTGGCCTCCAGGGGGTGGGGGGGTGGACGAGACTTAAAAGACAGAAATAAAGAAACATTCCACCTGCTAAACAGGCCCATAAATAAACAAAAGCTTATCACAATAACAAAACTATTCAGTCCAATAGATACTGTACAAACGAATTACAGCCTCCTTTTCTCTCCGTCCAAGTTTGGCACTCTCCGCCTCGCTGCTGCATCTCTTCACGAAGCGTGTACGGACTTAAATCTTTTGACCGTATATCTTTTATAAACACAGGATAAGTGTTGTGAAGCCTTTAGAGAACAGGCAGAGTGCAGCTCTGTCTTCATGGTGATGGCACCTTATTGTCCACTTGGCACGCCCGGCTGGTGGTGTGACTTTGTTGCAGTGTGTGTGTGTATGTCGTCAGTGTGTGGACTTCTCCATGTCACACGTACTCGGTGCTAGCATTTCCCACTGTGTCCAGTGTGTTTTGTGCGTCTATGAGGGTATGTGTGTGTCTGTCTTTAAGCACGTGGCTCGAGCTTGTGCGACAGCTCGAAAAGCGTCTGTTGATTGTCGATAATGTGCAGGTAATGAACGCTCGCCCTCACCTCCGCACTGTCGACCCCGATTACCTCGTTGCCTGAGAGACCGACACAAAAAACACGCACATTAGTCACACAAAAGAGTTTTCAATGCTGGAGAACACACACATTCGGTACAAACACAGACTGTGTTATGGCCATTTAAAGAGAGTAAAAGAAAAGTCTGGAAATGGTTGCTTAGAAACTGTAAGAGGGAACTGAGTGGTACAGGTGCAGTACACTAGCTCAGCGTCAGGCGGCGTCAGATTCCTCACAATGAATGGATCCGAGCGTCAATACGTTTGTCACAAGAGGGAGGAGCCTGTAGAGCCCCGTGTAGGTCAGCCTTTCTTATAATTTGCAACAGAATTCACTCAGAAGGGAGAAGACTCACCCGGCTGGTCGCTTTGGCAGTGGCGAATCATTCTCACTGTGTCTGCGATCATATGCTGTCGGATTAGGAGAAGACATGTTGCATCAGTGCAATACCAAACAGTCACAATCTAATATTTACTGCACCATAGCACTTACTATAACGGCTATAAGGATTATTTTCTCGATTAATCGCTCGGTCTATAAAATGTCTAAACATGATAAAGTCCATCCCAGTTTCTCAAAATCCAAGGCGATGTCTTTAAAGATAGTTACTAGATCACAATTTCAACAATCGCTTCACTCATCTAATTTCAATAATCCTTTTTAATCATTTTAATATGTGGCCTTGTCTGTGTGACACTCAAACACTGACTCAACTTACCAGCTTCTCAAAGTTGACCAGGTTGTCGTGGAAGGTCTTATTTCCCTCGTGGATGAATGTGATATCTAAGAGCAGAGGACAAGTGTTTTATCATTGCTTCTTTCAACAAAAGCAATTAAGTGTGTGTGTGTGTGTGTGTGTGTGTGGAGGGGTTAGAGATAATACCTTTCAGGAGAAGAGGCATGAAAGGGATCTTGGGAGGCTTCATCTTCTTGAAGGCTTCCCTATAGGCTTTGTGGTTCAGAGATGGATCCTGAAGAAAGATGAGGGGAAGACGACCGAAGAGAGAAAACAGAGTGAAAGGAAAGCATTGGAAAAGGAGAAGAGATTATCAACAAACAAAAAAAAGAGGAATGTGTTTCTAGCTTTGCATCTATTTCCATCTCTGTCGATGAAAGTCTCACCGTGATGAGCTCCAATTCTGAGAAAAGCTTCTTGAACTTCCCCGGACATTTCTGAAAGGAAGGCGTTTGGTCAGGATCCAGTTTTAAACACTTATATATATATATATATATATATATAAATACACTAAACGCAGCAACACAAACTCTTACCTCCCAGGTTTGGTTGAGTCGGCTGACAGATGCTGTGTTTAAGCCCATGATGATGGCAAATGCAGAATTCAAATTTCTTTGGGCTTTACAACTACAGACACACAAAAATAATTAAAGAATTAAAACAAATACATCACAGTGCATAGAAATCTTAATGTGTTTGATACACGCACTTTTATCTGTGTATATTTCTGAGAGGGTGCATCTGTGTGGCCTTACTGAGCTGCGATCTTGATGAACTTCTTGAACAGCTGTACTCTCTTGTTGAGCGACACACACATGAGCACCTCGGACATGACCCACTGCTGGACCTCGTTACAGCGCTGGAGCAGCACTGAGAGCGCCGCCGTGTGGCCGGTACCAGGAACACGGCTGAGGGTGTAGTAAGCCAGCTCTTGCTGCATGTGGAGGGAGGGAGAGTGTGAGTGAACGACATCAAGCATTTTAGAGAAATGCCCCAAAAAACATCTGGTCCCATTTCCAGAGCCCAAGGTGACATCTTGTCTGACCAATAGTCAAAAACTCCCCAAAAAAATCGATTTACAATCATAAGAAACAAAGAAAAGAAGCATTTGAGAATGTAAAAACATTGCCTAGACTTCCTAAATATACTGTAACATCCACATAACAGTGTAAGATGCAGCCTGTGTCTCTTCATCTGTGCTCTGCTTCAGCATTTTCACAAAAAATATTCAGCCGCTGAGCTGCAAGAAGACTTTCTGTACTCGTGAGCCAGCAAGTCTTGCAAAGCATTTGCATCTTTAATGCTTATGTTCCAGCAATCTCTGCCATGAATATGAATTAACTATAAATGATGTGCACACACCACATGCATATATTTGAGTGTGTGTGTGTGTGTGTGTGTGTGTGTGTGTATATACCTCGTGGATGGATTTGAAGAGGCTCCAGTCCAGGTGTGTGAGAGCAGCTGCCACATCCCAGGTGTTAATACCTAGGAGTCGCACCGGCCTCCTGCTTAGCTCAGCACTGTCCGTTAAAGGATGCTGCACACATAAAGGAAAGTTAAGCTAGCACATAGAAAGACACACAAATACAGTACATACAGTACACACACACACAGGGGCTGTCTATTTACAGGAATAGGGCTATCTCTAAATAAGCAACAGCAACAATATGTCCCCTTCATAATAACCTACAGGACAATGAGCCTGTAGGGGAAAGAAACAATATAGCACAGAGCCATAAGAGCAAGTGCCTCCTGCCTGCATACAAGCAGCACTGAAAGCTGAGAGGGGAGCGGTGATTCCTCCAGCACAGTTGTTCTTTACAGCTCTGGTTACAGGTCACAGTAACTGAAATTCAGCATTTGTGAGCCTGACAACAGACCATTATTAACTCAGCAAACAATAAGCTAAAACAAACTATGTATTGCCGACCAGCAGGACAGTAAATAGTTCAAATGTAGAGCATCTACTGGTTTGTTAACGACAGGCTGCTAAATATACCTATCCCAAAAAAAGCTAAATCCCTTGAACTGCAGTTCCTAAAATGCCCAATTCTGCAAAAACTATTTAAGAATAAAAAGCTGAAGCTCCACTGTGACAAACATGCCATTACAAAATAACACTTTGCCCCGATACAGCACTTGCCAATCCTGCTGTCACGGTTGGGCAACAACAAAATAATTGTGGATCACACCTTTTCTCTCCTATTGAATCAGAGTTAATAACAATCACCTGGCCTAAGTCTTTCCGGCTTGCTTATAATGCATGACTCATTGTAACACTGTGAAAATATGTCAGTTGGGGATTTAGCATATTCATGTTCATGCCTGACTTAGCCAGAAGAAGACAATATCAGAGGAGCAGCTAATGCCCAAATAATCACATATTTGAGAGGTCGTGGTTTGCTTTAAACCTGCAATCTGCATCTTTAGCCTCTATGAATGCTTATGAAACATGGAGGCGTTGCAGAAAGACAAAAGCACAAACAACAGAGTATTTACATACCAGAATCTCAGTGAGATCCCTGCGACAAGCCACAAGCTTTCCCTGTGGGGTCATAGACTCTGAATATGCACAGTCACTGGGCTGTAACACCCTCCGCTCTGCAGAGGAGAGATGATGATAACAATTTAGAGCCGAGAGTGTAGGACAGTGATTCCCAACACGGTGGTACTTGCACCCCAGGGTGTACTTTTGCAGTTGCCAAGGAGTACGTCGAAGGATTGTAGCTCAACTAATAAAAGAAAGCTAAGTAGTGGATACATGATTAAACTAGATAGCTAAAAGTAATGAACAAAGAGTTAATTCTAATTAAAAGTAACTTAATAACGGTTGAAATAGTTAAACGTATTGGATAAATGGTTAATAGAAATAGCTAATTGCAATGGTTGAAATAACTAAAGGTCATGTAGAAATGGTTTTAATAGACAGGGGTAAAAAGACACAGTTTCTGTATTCCAAAACTATTTCATGCATTTCTTTGCGTGTTTGTGTGCGTACCTCCAGTGTGCGTCGCCACAGCAAGCACCATGTCTTCTTCTGCTCTGTCCACCTTCAGAGCCACAATTCTTAGCAGCTCGTGGGCCTCCAGTGAGGGGTGTGCGTGGACACTCAGGTAGGAGTCAGCGCTCACATGCACGCAACAAATGACTGAAAGATATGTAGAAAATGGTTAGAGGCCAGTGAATGTACTGTTCATATACTGTAAACACTGTAAAAGCCTAAAACAGAGACACTGAAATACTGTAAAGTAAATTTTTGTCAAGTACTAAAGCAAAAAAACAACAAGAAAACACGCTGTATTCAAGCAATTTACATGTGCACAGTGAAATTAAAACTCACAGTCTGACATTATGCATAATTGTGAACAGTCACGGGCAGTGTGTTTTGTGTTGTGTACGAGTGTGTGTCTGTTACTCACCCTCTCTAGTATCAGTCGCTGGACTTCTGAGTTGCAAAGAGTTTTCCTTCAAACTCGACTGCTGATACATTTGTTTACTCTGACAGAGAGCAGAAGAAACATGGAGATGTATAATACTGCAATTATACTTCACGGAGTATAGCGATGCGCTGATAACATCTGTATCAACACCTACACAGCTCAGATTGAATCATTACAGTACAGGGCTTAAGAGTCTGAAATAGGGCCGAAATAATGAACAATTAAATAATAAGTTATATCAGTAAAATGTAGCTGGCAGAGTCAAGCAGCAAGGATGTAGTAAATATTCCCTCTAATCCACCTCACCCCCCCTCTCTCTGGCTTACCTTTTGGCTTGGAGGACAGTCATCGACGGTGCTACAAGACAGAAATAATCACAACGGTGAGGAGGGATGCGGGTAGGCATGGAAAAACAAAAACACACACACACACACAGTGACAGGCAGTCATATTCAATACAGAGAACAAAGTACTTGTGCAGAGACAAACACACTTACTGTCTGCGACGCAGAAGTTTCTGGAACTCCTTCAGGTCTTTCTCCAGTGTGGGGAACTCATACAGGTCTTCTAAAACACACCTGTACAAGGTCTAACAGAGAGAGGGAGAGGATAACAGTCATGTCGACACTTTTTCGGGGGTTTGATGGTAAAATATGTTAGTTTGATCCATCAGGAAGGCTGCTAACTGGCAGAAGGAAATATCATTGAAAAGGTTCAGCCTCTAACCGTCATTGTACACTGCTCCATATCAGACTGACTATCTGCCTGTTACAACACAGCTGTAGGATGCCACAAACATTTTTATCATATTAGAATTAATGGCTAAAAAAAGTCAATTCCTTTGACGGTTAGTTCACCCAAATCGCTTTTCAATGCTTTGAGCATAGTAAATTAAATTCCTTTCATCTTAATTAGCAGTGGAGTGGAAGAATACATCTCAAAGGCAGTGTGCAAATTTCAAAATATGCACTGATAACGGAAAAGAATAAGGAAAATGTGTTTGTTTGTAATTTAGGTGGAGCAACCTTCTAACCCTACCAGTCCTCATGAATTTCAAAGAGTGCCCACAGTAACACGGCTGTTACTGAATCAAGGACAAGGAGGACAAAGATAAAGTGTGAAATACAACAACATAGCATGGCGTTAACACCCCAGTCTGTGCAGCTCATTTACCGAATGCCATCAAGAGTAAATGATGCTGCGTAGGTTGGTGACATCAGACAAAAGCTCTACCTTGTACTTAAATGGGTGACTAGGCACGCTGTGTGTCTGTGTGTGCAGGACAGAGAATAAGTAAGCAGCATGAAAGCCCAGGAGGCAGTGACAGTGAAAACTTGCAAGCATCCACACACACACACACACACACACACACACGTCTCCAAACACCTGCTTATCGCTGTCATTGACCCACCGTAGCCTCCCATCCCAATTCCCCTCTTCATTCCTCTGTTACTAGGCAACTATCACCTGGGTTACGCACTCCATATGAGATTATTATACCCATGCCAACCCTTGCACTTTGGTTTCCGTGGCAACCCGGCACCGAGCGACGTAGCCGCCGCCGCCAGGTTATGGAGGGACAAGTGATTGGTGAGTGTGTGCGCTTGTTGTGGGCGAGTACACGTGTGATGGTGTTGTGTGTGTGTGTGTTTCTCTTTCAGGGTCACGGTTGTCACAGGTATTCAAAAATCCAATTCAGCCAAACATGTGAAAATACAGCAGGAACACAGTTGATACATGATGCATTAGTATTTCTGCGTCCCCACTTTTCAGTTTCTCCTTCTGTGCGGCTACATGTCCTCCCTCTACTACTCTCTCTCTCTCTCTCTCTCTCTCTCTTTCGTGAGAAAGGTGATAATAAAATGACACTAATAATCTGTGCATGTGTGTTTTCAATGCCCATGACGTTCTGTGTAGATAGATTATGTATTTCATACATACAATTAATGGTAGAATAATTAACTTTTTGCTAATTAGTTACTTGTTGTTAGATATGACACACTATGAAGGTGCCTGTATTCTGTTTCTGTCTTATTAGTTTGTTTTGTCAGAAGGATGAAATAAAAAAAAACATCAACTCGGTTCTCCTGTGGGAGAAAGAGCTGAAACACATTTCACAGGAGATGCAGCAAAACAAAAGGATCAGACAAAAACACGCGCACACTCTTCAGCTCTCTGTCTCTCTCCACAGAATGCTTGATGTCCTGTCGTCAGAAAGACAACCCCATACAAGAACGAGAGACACAGAGACAAATGAAGATGAATGAGGCTTTTTATGTTGAGTGTGAAAGGCCACCACAGGATCAAACTCATTATAGTGAAAAGAAAACAAACGGATGTGGTGATGAAGGCGAGCAGTGCCGTACCTTCATGAAGCTCCTGACGTGCTCCTCTTCCTTCAGGAAGTCCTTGTAGAGCCGGCTCCAGTGGGAGACCAGCTGCAGTACTTTACGCTTCCTGAAGAGGGCGTCTTTGCCCTCCTCCTGGCCCCTGCAGCGGGCGCTGCTATAGGTGAGAGCGGTCAAGGAGACAACGAAGAACAGTGTGGAGCAGTCTAAAAGGATTTGTGTGTGTGTGAGAGTATGTTTGCCAGTAAGGATATTGTCCAAGCAGAGCCTGACAGAGGTCATTGGTGGACATGAACACCAGGTAGGTCAACAGGAAGTCATCCAGCAGTGTTTCTGAAACAAAGGAAACACACCATCAGTCACTTCCAAGGCCTTGCAGAATCAAAATGTGAAAACACAAACAAAAGTATGTTTTAGTTTCTCCCTTTGTCCCTCTCTTCACCTCTGATTCCTTCAGTCTACGTGGATGAATGTAGACTAATCAATGTGTCCTCTATGCTTCTGCCACATTACAAATTTGAAGCAGTGACAATATATAATGGATCAACAATGGATCAAATAAATATGTTTAATTTGAACGGGGCTGCTGATGGACAAAGCTAGCTGACAGCTGGTGAACACAGCGGAGCATTTAGCAGCTAAAGAGCCAGATATTTCCCTCAGGAGTTGGTGGAAACAAAAATCGGAGCTAAAAGAAAATTGGACTTACATTCATCACTCATAATGAATGTTAATGCTGCTCTGTGTCTGTTGGATGTGGAAATATGCAAACCTTTGCAAACACATTCGCCATATCAACCGAAAAAGATGATGTGTATTTTATGGCGAGACCACTCCATCAAGTAAAACGTCTTGTGCATAATTTCATACACATTTCCTGAAAACTCAGTCTGACATATTTAGCATCTTTGCAGACTTTGGGATCTCCACTAAAGTCAAAATAAGGTTCAGTGGGTTTCACCAAAATTCGGTTGCGCAGCATGAGTTTGGAATTGAAGAGGTTAAATATTATTTAGTTATTGTGCCAAACAATGTTTTCCATCTACACCCACACAGTCATGAAGAAGATTATCAGAGTTTTTTTATAGTTTAAGTTTTAATAAATTGCTATTAGACCTATAAGATGCTTTCCCTAAAAAAGATTAGCTTTGATTGTTGACTACTTTGTCAAAGATATATAATAGAAATATACTTTAGAAAGAATCAAAGCAATCATTTATTTATTTTGGCTCAATTTCATAACAACTTCAAAAACTACACAAATTCATCAGTGCAGAGTGAGCAAATGTGCAAGATGGCAAGTGTGTGTGTGTGTGTGTGTGTGTGTGTGTGTGTGTGTGTGTGTGCGTGCGAGAGACTCAGCAGGTGTTCAATGGGTAAGAACCGAATATAAACAGCCCTCGTGGCAGATGGGTAATGAGCCATTGTTGGTGTGAGGTAGCTGTGATGTGTGTGTGTGTGTGTGTGTGTGATGTCAAACTCTTTCTCTGGGCAAATGTGTGACCCAAATATGGCTCTGCCGGGCAGAGAGCAAAGAAATCAATTATAGAAGACTGAACGAAGGCTGCGGCATTAATATTTGATTAACTGTCTTTTCTTTAGAAATAAAATTTAAAAATCAACTTTTTTCAAGAACATTTTTCAGGCAGGTCTGACTGAGTCAACCCTTTTGACTCACTGTCTCTAGAGCTCCTTGTTGACCGTCACTCTCTCTCTCTCTCCGTCTCTCTCTCCTTCTACTACTCTCGCGCTCTCTTAGCTCTCTGTGATGATAAATATCCATTTTAATCTTCAACATATGCCCTCTGCGTTTGCCCACTGGCACGCACAAAGTCAAACACATGCACTCATAGACGCAGCAGTACACACACACACACACACACACACACCACCCTGATAAATAACTCATTCAGTTCTGACCTTGGGGTCTTTATCTCTTGTGAGAGAGAAAGGAAAAAGAGAGAAAATGTGTGTGTGCTGAACTCATCGCGGTTATCTGCTGCTGTGTTTTTTGTTGTGTGCGTGTGTTTTTTATGTGTACATGGGGAGGAGTGGTTGGGGTAATCACTCTCTCACTCTCTCTGTCTGTCTGTGGAAGCATGTTCGAGCCTGTTCAACATGCTGCACAGCTAAGCCCACTAAAACGGCACACTGATGCTCAGTACCACCCCAGAGGACACACACACACACACACACACACACACACACACACACACACACACACACACACACACACACACACACACACACACACACACACACACACACACACACACACACACACACCCTCATGCTTATTCAGTGCACATATACCAAAAGATTGACACACAGATACAGAGACAAAGACAGCCAAACATGCACATACACTCTTGATCTACATCCCTGCTTCTGCCTCCTTAGAAAAAAAATGAAAAGTGCAGTGAATAAATATCAGGCGGTTCTCCACCACAAAGACCATTTCAGTTCTCTCTCTCTCTCTCTCTCCCTCCCTCTTTCTTTGCTTCCTGCAATTCAGTGAGATGGCTCCCTGTGGACTGCTGGGAACTGGTGGTGCTGAGGAGTTGATACATAAAGACGCCTTGTCTTAAAACGGTGAGAGCAGGTTTGTTTAAAATACAGGTTGGGACCCAGATGTCTCTGTGTGATAAAGGTATTACTTTACTGGACATGGGCTGCATGGTGATGCTTCATTTTGATGATCCAGGGGACAAAGATGTCAAGATTCATTGACTAATGCAAGAAATCAGTTGTCTTTTTTTCTTTTTACCCGAGCAGGAATGATTATTTTACTTTAACAGCATGAAAACAAAAACCTAAACCAACTCACATCACTATTACAATCAAACAATCCCAAAACAATTAGCTGATTAACAATCAGTTGTACGGTTATATGCCTCCACCAGCCTGTCAAGTTGCAGTTTACATCCTTGTCTGTCCAAAAATGTCATCACTTCATTATTTCATCCTAATAGACATTTGTGGGAAATTGTCACTATGGCCATAAATGTGATTTGTGATTAACTTGTAATGTGTAAAAAATGATAAACATTTATAAAACTGCAAATAATTAGTTGAAGTCCTACTTTAATGTGGTCTTTGTGCTAAAAAACAAATGACAAAATGTTTCCAGACAACTGCTGCACTGTCAAAGCACCCAGTAGCTATAAGGTGGACTGATTGTGAAAATGACATATGACAGTTAACAGCCCACTGAAATTGTTTGCAGCAGAAATGCCGACAGCCCCTCAAGGGAATCGTTTCACAGACTCATTAGAGCATTTAACCTCTTGAATGTACCTCATATTTACAGATTTATAGGCAATGACTTGGCTGAATGAATACACACACACACACACGCACACACACACACACACACACACACACACACACACACACACACACACACACACACACACACACACACACACACACACACACACACACACACACACACACACACACACACACACACAGCACGATCAAGGGGAAGTGCATACCTCCCAGGTTTGAACCCACTGTGTGGAAAATGAAAGAGATGGAGAAAAGTCCAGGCTGGGCTGTGTTGAAACTTGTTGTGTGGCAATGAAAATGAAATCCCATGGCATGAGAGGGCGGGGAGTTCTTTTGTTTTCAGCAAACCTTTAGACCAACAACCGGGACAAATACCACGGCTCCTTTATTTATATGACCAAACGTTCCACTAACTATTGTCTTACTATTATATTTTCTATATGTTCCTATCTTTTTATGGAGATACACACACATTGTCCGTACAGTCGCCCTCTTACACATGTGTACACGTGTGTTCACACGTGTGTTGACAAACTCACCGCTCTCCCTGCTCTCTTGCGCCCCTCTTTGGTCGTCCAACCGCAGGTCACTCAGCAGATGCTCCAAGATCTTGAGCGGTGTCCCCGACACCACCACATACCTGTAGGAGGAAGAGTTGCAACAGTCTTCCTCACTAGAGCACCAAGAACGACCACTTCCACTCCTCCATCCTCCCTCCCTCCCTTCCTCCGCATCGTCGTCATCGATGTAGCGAAAATGGGGAACGTCAAATGTACAGATTTCTGAACTGCTACCATCTTCATCATTGTTGCTATCCACGTCATCATGATCATCATCATCGTCCTCCTCGTCTTCATCATGTATGTCCTCCTCTGCCTCTGCAAGCGTAGCTAGCTCGGCAGACATCTTCATACCTAAACACTTCCAGATGATCCGCCCTCATCTAAACCCTGCATACCCAGGAGGGTGCTCTCCTGTGGGGTAAACTGCCTTCCAGTCAGCTAAGAGCTCCGGAGATTAAAACCCTCCCTCAGCTTGTAGCCTTCGGAGGGGACTGATTGCTACTGAAGATGTTGAACACTGTATACACGCAGACATACCCACATACCCACTTAACCTGCCTGTCACTGACACTCACTGCATTGTGCCTTAGGTCTTGGCACAGGCTGGCCCCATAAAACACACAAACACAGACACCGCACAAAGAAACGTACTTTGAGGAAAATATTTCGCACAAACACACACAAATGGTCCTAAATGCACACACTGATTTGTGGAAGGAAGTAAACCAGTCTGGGTGTCATCTTTGTTTCCCTTTCAGCTGAAAACAAAAAAGCCATTCTCTTCCTCCTGCTCTGTGCCAGTAGCTGAAGCATACATTATCTGTCGACACACACAGTGTTGACAGCACTGCTGATATTTTGCATGGACGTGCGAGAGTGTGTAGTTGCAACTTGACATCACAAAGTCTGAAAACTGAAAACAAGAGGGAGGAGTACTATGATTATGTGTTTGTTGCTACTGTTGGTTTGGAGGGCTCTTATTATGTAGGAGGAGGTACTGACCTCTTGTCGCAGTCCTCCTCTCTGGATCCGCCCCCCGACGACGTGGGTGAGGGACGGTCCGACGGCGACGTCACTGATGATGTCACTCTCCGCAACACCAACACATCCCGTCCTCTCTCCTTCAGACAAACCCTCCCCACCGCCTCCTGAGGGAGAAAGAAAGAGAGAGAGAGAGAGAGAGAGAGAGAGAGAGAGAGAGAGAGAGAGAGAGAGAGAGAGAGAGAGAGAGAGTGAGACAAGGACAAAACAGTTGGAAGGTGATTTAAAAGGGAGTGAAGACATTGGATGTTTTTTCCAACAGTAGATATTAGAAACTTCAATTTGTTGTACCCCAAACAGCATTGACAAGTTTGAAGGTGCAATAGAGAGGATTCTGAAAATGAATATAGCAGCAAAGAACTGTTGTCTATGTAAAGACACAGTGGAGTCTATCTGAGCAGAGAATGAAGTCGCTCTCCCTCTGCGTGTGCTGTTACACAAGCTTTTCACGCATTGGTTGACAGAGCCGGGCCGGCCACGCTTGCTTTTAGTGCATGTTAGCGCATGTTAGTGCATGTGAGCGTGCCCCACTGGGGCAAGCACCTAAAAGCACCTTTGCTGTTCAATGCATGGCGTACTATCTTGGTCACAATTCTATTATTATTAATATTATTATTGAAGTTTAAGAGATCATAATAGGAAAAATAAATGTTGTATAATGCGTTTGTGAAAAAAGAAAAGAAATCAGTGAATACATTGTATCAAACATTTTTGATATCGTCTGGGCCTCAAATATCCAACAGGCTCTGGTGTCCAGAGCCTTTCACTTAAGATTGAAAAGTTTCTTCTACACGCACACACATGCAGCACACACCCAATCGCTCACCAGTCCACACATGTAGGCACCGATTCTGTTGCAAACATCACAGGCGAGTATTGCATTTCCTGCCTTCAGAAGCAATGCTATTGTGTAATAAATAACAATGGGGCCACCGAGGAATGGAGGCTGACACTCAAAATGATGTCCTGCTCCAAAAGTGAACAGCAACTTGATCTGTGACTGCACACACACACACACACACACACACACACACACACACACACACACACACACACACACACACACACACACACACACACACACACACACACACACACACACACACACACACACACACACACACACACACACACACACACACACACACACACACAGTAGAACAGAGCTCCAGATGGACAAAGGAGCACGATGAGAAACAGCCCGAGGAGAGGAGAGAAAAAGGAGAGGAGAGAAGGAGATCAAAGGCAGAAGACATGAGGAGCAGGAGGGGAGATAAAGAAGCGACGTCTCTCCTCCAGCTGCTCGCTGCAGTCTCTGTCGCAGCCAGAGAGGATCGAGCAGTAATCACAGCTGACACAGAGAGCTTTCTATGCAGGGCTGTCTGTCTGTCGCACTGGGTCTGCCTTTAATAAACACACTACAGATATATAACGTAAGACTAGTCATGCATCAACATTTCAATTCCACAATTACATTACATAGCTTGTGCCGACACAAACAAGCGACACACAGACACACACATGCACGCTCTGTATATCTGTGATCGTCTGATGAAAGGAGTTGTCTGATCTTGAGAGACAGCAGGTGAGGTCTTACTTGGGTCAGACAAAACAATGTGCCCAAAGTGCTCTCTGTGTCTGTGTGTGTGTGTGTGCTATAATACAGATGTTTAATGCACTGAGATCCCTGAATCCTCTCCCTCAAGCGTGTGTGTGTGTGTGTCACATTTTGTCCTACAACATTCATCTGATTAAATACAATATGATTTAAACGTATTTCTTCATTAGAGTTGTGCCAAACCACTCGGGCTCATACATGTCTATTTTACAAATTCCATATCTACAGTATTTTATAAATAAGTAATTTGGAACTTTGTTTTTACAGGTTCTATAGCCCTTTGGGGTAAATGTGTGATTTGGGGCTTTAGCTCCATGTTAACTGTCCATGTTTACACTAAAGCTAAAGGATAATGATGATGTAACACTCGCAACTGCAACACAGAATATTATTTTTTACACGTTATAATGATTCATCGTCGGGGATTTCAGGTAGTTCATAGGTTAAAAAGAACTCGCCCACTACTGCAGAGCCTCTATCTTTGCTGAGCAATAGACAAAAAAACAACTGGAGGTGTTGAACGCAGCACAACGTCTTGTTAGGAGCATCTTAAACCTTGGTAAGATAACAGGAGCTTCTTTTAAGTTGCATATTGCAGTCATTTTAAAATGTCTTTCATTAACTTAAGACAAACCACTTTTCTGATTTTCACTGCATTATACACGTCATAATGTACAGAATACAAAAGACTAGCAGGGATTCACAATGAACGCACCCGACGACAATGTGTACTGCAACATGCTGAAATTAAATGTCCTCAAGAATTAGAAAAACAGAGATGCATACAGCTGATAAATGAGGCAGTGGCAGCTCATGTAAAGAGATCTGACACTGCAAGCAATTATATTACAATTTGGGCTGGCACCCAGACCGCACCCCCAGTGGCCCAGATGTGACATCAAGATTATAAGAGTGGTCTAAAGGGGACATGCCATTAGACCACACCAGCCAGGGTTTAATATGAGCCCGGATCCTTTATCACGAGTCTTCTCCTTTATGTCTTCTGACCTTTCCTGCCTCTCTACACCATCAACTATCCCCTAAAATACGATACAGTGCAGAAAATGATTCAGTAGCAAATTGTTGACACTCAACACCTTTTACTCAGAGGCCAAGAAAAACAACTTTGAGCCAAGAACGGCGGAAGGCAACACACATACACACACACACTGGAGATCAAAGGCTGTCCAGAGAATGCACCAAAACTAACGTAAAACGCACACATTCTCACTCTGCAAACTGTATGGCCACACACACACACACACACACACACACACACACACACACACACACACACACACACACACAAATAAATAATCTGTAGTAGGGTTGAGGGCAAACAGCAGCTCCCAGGATCAACATTAACTTAGCCTGAGAAAGAATGCAAGCCATGAAAAGTAAAAATATACAAAGAAGGCACTTGAGAGGAGGGGTCAACAAGTTATGCAACACAGAAAGAAAGAGAGAGAAGAAGAAAAGAAAGCAAGATGAAAGGCAAGAGACCGAGACAGAAAGTGAGAGACACGGAGGAGTGTTGGGAAAAGTGAGAAATACAAAAGCAGTGTGAGAGAGATGTTGTTTGAATCCAATGGGTTTCAGCCAAAGGGGCCGATATCCATCGGCTGGGAAGTCAATTAATTATCTTTAAGAACTGATTGATTAGTTTCTTTAGCCTCAGCCAACAATGGTAGTATGTCAGGCTTTGGCTTAAAGACAAAACAAGTGCATGAAACTGTCCATTATGTGGTACAGCCTATAATGGTTTAAAACTATGGGGCACAGGTTGAGTGGACTCTCTAGAGACAGAACTTCAGGATGTCCAAACCCACTTCCAAACTGCTGTACGACAAAACTGTCGTGCTGCTAATGTACAAACCTCCATAACTGTCAGTTCTTGAGAACGTCACTTGTTCTCAGCTAACAGGTGTCTGTCCCCTTTCCTTCCAGTTCTTCCCATCCCTTCCTTTAATTCAACCATCTGTACTTCCACCTCATCTACACCCTTCCCGCCTCACTGTCTCCTTTTTCTGTTTCCTCTCCTCGCCACACACTATCTCTCTCTCTCTGCCTCTCTCTTTGTCTCTCTCTCTCTCTCTGTCTCTCTCTCTGAATGGTCCGACTTTATGCTCTAGAGGTTTGAGATTTGGGGAGAGGAAATAGAGACCATGAGGATAGGACATGCACTTGCTGTGCCCCTTATGGGTCATGAACTGCATCCACATCTCACTCTCACACACACACACACACACACACACACACACACACAATATGACGTATTGTACAGAGGAAAGGTGGGCCCCACGGAAAGCCTAAAGGAAGCACTCTCTGTTCCCTTTGTGTTCCTGTGTGTGTGTGTGTATGTGTGTGTGTGTTGATAGTGACCGTGGCGTATCTGTGTTGTGATAGCTCGGGGTCTGATTCCTGAAAATAATTGATAAGAATATGAAAACACAATGCTTTTCGGTCAGCAGCAGTAATCTCCACAACGATTAGAAAGTAGCACAAGCAACCAGACCAGCCTCCCTGTGTGTGTGTGTGTGTGTGTGTGTGTGTGTGTGTGTGTGTGTGTGTGTGTGTGTGTGTGTGTGTGTGTGTGTGTGTGTCATGCATGCTGTGACCTTGTATAACACCATGTGCCGGTTGACCTCCTGTAAACTCTGATGGCTGAATCAAATGAGTACGAATGCAAAAGTCCGAAGTGAAAAGAAGGCAGAGATGCACCCGGTGCACTGTACCGACACAGGAGTTATATCACTATGGAAACAGCCCACACCAGTTTGTCAGAGCATGTCTGTCATGAAAAAAAAAAAAGAAACCATGACAACCCAGTAAAAGGAGATTAGTCTTTGTGGTGAATCGAGCTCGTTGATTGGTTTTGGTTTCTGCCACATGTTGCTGCCCGAGCTGGACAATGAGCATGTTAAAATGATAACCGCACATCCTCTGCTGAACAACACCGTTCCTATGCACACCCGTAGATATTACTATGGATCAGATAAGAGCCTCTTCTTGAGCCCGTCCGCCTGCTAGAACCATTTGATTCATTTCCTTTTACACTTTTATTGTAACCACTGGCACCCTCTGTGAATGCAAGTGCTGCTTAATGCAACGTGATTGTTAAATTATACGACAGCCGAACATTAACGATGTGTTAAATATGATGAATGGATAAGATCAGGAGAATGAAGCGGTAATTTCTTTTTAAAGGATAGATGGATAAGATATTTTTTTGAAGTGCATCTTCTGTATCTCTTATAGGTCATGTAAGGATTTCCTTGTTTACAAAGCAGTGACGCACAGTAGAGCCATCACAGTCATGACCACTCAGCACCTGCTGATGTTATTCCATACTTTCTAATGTTGTAAATATTTGCAAATATACTGTAATACTATACCTTTCATTTGCCTTCCCCTACCTCTGATAATATAATGCCAAATTAGTATTGGTGTGCGGAGGTGCACATGTAATCATCTTATCTAAGAGAAAAATATTTTTAAGATCATTTTTGGAAACAGAAATGATAATTTGATGACAACCTGACGACTTCTGCAAGCTCTGCTGATGCTGTTTCTCTAAGAAACATATATAAGAAGCATCAATTTAATCTGACCTGAGAATCTCTCTTTAAATAAAGTTGAATAAAACTCCTCACTCTACAACAATGTCACCTTTGAATCATTTGAATCAGCTTGTCCCAGTATTCTTTGAAGCTTTCTTTGAATCATTTCTGTATTTAAACCCCAAAACACTACAATTTGTCACGCATAACTTCATACACAATTTCCTGTAATTTGGCACAAAATATTTATGTTGGGAAACTTCATGATCGGGACAATCATCTAAGCCACAAACCACAATGATTGAGCAGTAAATATCAATGTAAGTTCACTTAGGAGCCTTAAAGGAAAATATAGTATTATAATACTAATACTCTGACAAAGGAAAAGTCTTATCCCCATAACTTCTATCCTTGTGTAACTTACATCATTTTGAGAGGCCTTGAAATGACACTACATATATTATTAAAGTAGCCAAATTGTTTTACAAATGAAAAGGCTCAGTGTGTGGTGTTTGATGAGAAGTCTAGTTGAACCCATTACTGCTTTAAGAACACTATAAATATTTATCTGTAGTTTCAAACAGAAGCAATGCTGTTATAGCATTTAAAATGTTTCTACTTTTTATTGTACAAGCAACGAAAGTGGAATCATATGCACTCTGGAAAATCCCCAAGGCTGGGTTTCAGTCGAACTCGCCACGCTGATGAGATACTGTATATATATATATATATATATATATATATATATATATATATATATGTGGTAGATTTCATCGGGATGTAGGGGGAGATCTGACTGCATTCGCTTCATTTCCTGCCCTCAGGTGCACTATAGAGCAGGATTATACAGTACAATGCTTCTCTAACACCCCACTCATTAAGTGCACCCACTGACTCAGCCTGCCACAGCGGCAGCAGTGCATGAACACACACACACACACACACATAAGCTCCCACACATGATTAGAAGCTCTAACCAGCCAACTCACACACACACACACACACACACACACACACACACATGTGAACACAGACGCACTTTACAGACTGTAAAAAGGGTATGGGCTCACATTGCACTAAGCCATTATTAACACCCACATCAGACGAGCTAGAGAGCCGGTGGTTATTTAATCTAAAGTGATATGAATGCAACGATATCTTCAGTTTGCGTGTGTGTGGGTCAGTGCAGTACAGTACAGTACAGAAGTAAGCAGACATGATATATATGTGTGTACTTGTGCGTCTGTCCTTTAGATTGACAGCAACACAAATCAGGATGGTACTGATCCAGGATTTACTCACATGATCCCTGACCCTGAACACGTGAGTAACTCAGACCTGAAGGGTGTCTGTGTGCTTAAAAAGTGACGACAGTAATGACGGCATTTACCACATGATGACGCGCATTGCCCTCTGCTCACGCTACCCATATAGCCACATCTTGACCAACGACTTCGCAGAACAACATCAGTCCTTTGGAGGAAAACTGTCTGATATTAATGACTCCCTACTCACCGCCTGGTTCCTGTCAGGCAGCCGGTAGTTGTGGTTCTGCAGCAGCCGACAGCCGTCCTTGGCCAGCCGCTGAACGGCCTCCAGCCCCAGCCGGCTGGTCAGCTCCTCGCGGCCGCACACGGTCCCCATTCCTCCCCCGCCGCCGCCACCGCCGCTGCCGCCGCCATCCCGCAGCGCACACACCCCGCTCAGCTGCAACACAGGTGGCATGAACACATATCTCAACCCGCAGTCCCAAGACATGGTGGAGACGCTCACAAAGTGTTTGTGGGATGGAGGTCAAGAAAGTTTAGTGTTTTTGTTCCAAGGGAGACCGAAAGCAGTTTGGGCATAATCCAAAAACTTGCAACAAGTTTTTCCTTTGCCCCTTTATGCCCATGTGAGGAGAATGAGATGAAATGGTAATCCTGTCTGTCTTGTTCTCTCTCTAATTCTTCCTGATCTCTTATTCCTTTTATCTATTACAGTCTGTTGCACTTCTCTCTTTGTCTCAGTCTGACTGCTCCGTGTCAGAGGATCTGGCGGAGAAAGAGAGAGTGTGTGTGATTAGTAGCATAAGTGGGCGGGAGTGTGTGTGTGTGTGTGTGTGGGAAGAGTGTGTGTGGTGCCTATCTGTCTCCTCCCCTCTATAGTTGGGACTCGTTTAAACCATCCGACCGATGTAGATAGGAAGTGTGTAAATGTGATTATCTAACAGTGATGTTTAGAGAGAAACACAGAGCAGCAGACACTAAAACCTAAAGACACGAAGAGAAAGAAAGACAGAAAAAATGAAACAGAAAGAGAACAGATTCCATCAAAAGAGCTGCAGGACAATGGATAAACTAATGGCTTTGTCCTCGAAGTGACAGAAAACATGTCTGTGTGCGTGTGCTCCCTAAGGTGCTGCTAGTCGATGGTTATCACCAGTGGCAGCCAGCCTGATCTGTTTATTTTCCTTGGAGAAGGGAGAATGAGTTGTATTTCATTTGGCTCAGAGTTAACCCTTCCTGTGAGCTCAACTATCCCACGGTGCCATGCTCTAACAGAGGGTAACACACACACACACACTCAACATGAAAGCATACTCCCACGCATTTTGTTTACGAGGAAAACTCTTATCTGCTAGAATAGCCGCGTACACACACACACACACACACACTCTATATCAGAGCCACAGCCCCCTGTCCCTTGCTGCTTCCTGTTAACCTGTGTTCAACTTCCTGTCCAAGATAAACCTGTCTGTGTCCAAGTGTTTTTATTGTGCGTCTGTCTCCGTCTATCTCCCTTTCTCTGCCATTGTATCCTTAATTCTTCTTTGGTCTCTTGTGTTTGACATCTATGATAAGCTAAAACCTGCAGTAGGCGGATAGATAACTGAAACTAAAGTGGTAGTTGTGTGTGGTTTATTGTCCTCCTTCTCCTTTTGTCAAATAAACTAAAATAATACTCATGTTACCACTATGATAAATGCCTATATCATTGGCAATTGACATTTAATTAATTTTAATCTAACATTCCATTTGTAACTGACCGAGAGAGAGAGAGAGAGAGAGGAGGGAGGGAACAACACTGTCTTGGACTGCGTTTTAATGCAGCTGAATTCACAATACAGTTGCTCTCATTCACAAAATGAGAATATGATTTGGTCTTGGCTCATTAGTAGTCAAATATGTTAACCAGCAGTCATTCCCAAGCTGCTGACACAAACACTATTGCCTGATTACGACATCGACAGCCGAAATAAACAAAAATACAGGTTCATGACAGCAGCTGTGCTGTGATATCGGCTGTATTGACATTTAAAAGGAATGATCATTGCTGTCGTGCTCATGCACAGCCACAAAGCAACTGTTCCAACATCTATATAAGCTGCAAACGCATTCCAATGTACTCGTAAAACATGACAGAAATGTCAGCAAAATGACTCTTAACTGTGTCATAAATATGGCTGAACAACAGCACTGTGACTATTCCCAGCGCAACCAAGATATAATCCAGCTCTAGCTAGAAGAAAATATTTACGCTTATTTTTTTCTCGCCTAAATAAAGAAAGTTGCAACAATTCAGGCGCTATAATCATTAAAAAAAAACTATAATTTGATCGCAGAAAATCACTCTTCAGCTGCACTCCGAAGTTGTTCTGTATATGTAATTGTGTTTTAACAGACTCTCTTTTTCCTGTTCTCCTCCTCTCTCCTCATCTCTGGTGTAACCAGAGAATGAATTATTAATGGAGAAAAAGAGGTTTCCGCTGTAAAGAGATGGGACCAGAGAGCAAACAGGCCTTCCTCTGCACTCCGTTCTGACCCCATTTTCTACATTCAGCCACCTCATGGAGGCACACACGTGCACTCAGTGACCTTTACCAGAGAGCACGGTAGTCAGAACAAGCCAATTATGATCCGTTATTAAGGATGTCCCCAAGCCAATCTGTGTTGGAGATGAGATGTGTCGGTCACATTGAGTCTGATCCTTTTCCAGTCCTTTGTTTACAGCAATCTGGTTATGTTGGCTGTCAAAAGGCTTCACTGTGCCCCATTAAAACACAACCTCTTCCAAACGCACAGTACTGCAACAAGCAAGCACACTGTGTTATGCTGCGTCTGAGGAGAGGTTGTCCAAATCTTTCTGCATTAAAAGGGATAGTTCAGGTTGTTTGAAGTGCAGTTGTAGGAGGGACTTATCCATAGTCAGTGCATTATAGATGACGGTCGGCACGCCCTCAACTTGGAGAAGCAGACAGGAGTTACATGAGCAAAGCAATGTGCAGCTGTCCACTGGGAACAGAAGAATAACGTGTTTCAGCCACCTGAAAGAAAGGCCCACCTAAAACAATCAATACCGCTTTAAATGGTCGCTATAATTAGAATATTTTACTTCACTCTGCCATGAGACTGCCGTTTACGATGGGGAACTGGAGCCGTTCGTTAATGCTCTCGCCAAAGCCACCAGACACACTTGAAAAAAAAAAAAATAGCAATTTGTAAAGTTATGGTTTTTTATCCAGTGGAGTCTGGTGGCTTTGGTGAAAGCATAGATGAAAGTTTCAGTTCCCCGTGGGAAACATAGACTGTATAGCTGTTTCAAGGCAAGGCAAACCAGCTCTTCTAAATATAGTGTACACTTAAACCTGGTATGGATTCTTTTTAGGTTGGCCTTTGTTTTAGGTGGTTAAAATACATTTTGCTGACGTCCCTTCCCACAACAGTTCATTGCTCTGCTGCTGTGCCGGTACTTGGATCTGCTTCTCCAAACTGGAGGGGTGCCGACTGCCGGCGTCTGCTGTAGTAATACACCGACTACGGATAAGTACCTCATAAAACCCCACCTCAAAAGACCCGAACTATCCCTTTAACAATCCCAAACATTACTATCTCCACTGTTATTGTACCAAACTATAAGCTTCATTTAATACTTACTTAATATCTCTGTGCTAAATTGGATTAGCTTTACTAACTCTATTGTAGGCCTAAAGAGATTATGCACTGTCCAGATTACCCAGGAAAATCTAAATATGGGATTGGATTGAAAATTAACTGAAGGATCAGTGTTGTGGGCAAAATTAAATTATGAAGACGTTATTTAGTATGTGGTAAATTGGAGTGTGTTTCTATGTGTGTGTGTGTGTGTGTGTGTGTGTGTGCGTGCGTGTGTGTGTGTGTGCGTGTGCGTGTATTACCGGGCTGCTCTCCTCGCTGGGTGTCTGAGGTTCCTGTTGGCTCGTCTCCGTCGTCTCAGAGTCCTGCTCTGACACTGCAACCAACCACGAAGAGATCAAGTTATTTATGACAGATATTCACACTGATTATGCTTCATTGTCACTCCACGTTCTCCTGATGAAAAACACACCAACAACAACTTCTTATGAAAGCAGACACACTCGGCCTAAATGTATACTTACAAGCTTTGCGAGTCTTTCGGGCGAGAGCAGCAGCCAACTCACTTTGTACCTGTTGGGGAGAAAAAAAAAAGGTGTCAAATGACAATATGCAGAGATGTAAAAACTATAAATGATCAATTAAACAGCAATATGATGCTGTATCGACCAATCTTCAGACACACATGAACACACTGACCGTAGAAGTGAGCCTCTCAAGAGCTTTCATCTGGAGAATCTCACTGCAGATGTCCCTGTTGCCTTCAGAGTCCTCCTCTGACCTTGGATAGACACACACACACACACACACAGCTTTACTGACATGTGCATTATTCTGATCAAACACTCTCCAGAGAAATAGGTTTCCTGCAGGGCTTTGGTCCTCTCTACGCTGCCCCCTGGTATACCTAGAAAAGAACTACAGCCTACAAACGTCTATTTATCAGCTGGATGTCGTTACCTGAGTCTGCAGTCAAATTGACTTAAATGGAGAGAAGCCACTTTTCTATTTCCACCCTTTGTGGAAAAACACTTTGCATCAAACAAGAGACCAAACCAGTCGTAAATCTGATCGCAAAGTTAATTAAAACAAGATTAGGCAGATATATGTCGATAAATTGTTGTTCAATCTTGTACTGAGCATCTTTAATGTAATGCAACATAATTAGACCTGAAACATTTAGTTAAATATTCAAACTTAAATTACCTGTTTACATCATTTAATACGTCTACATGGTTCCAACTTATCAAAATGTGAAGATTTGCTGTTTTTCTCCAATTTACATTGTTATAAAACTGAATATTTTTGTGTTTCGAACCATTAGTCTGACAAAAAAACGTAAATTTGGTTCTCGGGAAATGCGATTTTCTAACATTTTATGTAATTAATTGAAGCATAATGAACAGATCTATTGGTGCAGCTTTAAACATGATAAATATACGGCAGATGAGTGTATTTTCTGTGTGAATACATTGCTATTCGGCAGAGTGGTGTCTGCCTGCTTTATTTTCCCCATGTCTTTCTAGTTCTTCACTGCTCACATGTCTTTGTATGGCGCATCTTTCTCTGCAACCCCCTTCTCTCTTTCATGTGGCTTCATTTAAAATAGCTCCCGGACACACCCTTCTATTGATGTTAGTGAGGTTGTGTGTGTGTGTGTGTGTGTGTGTGTGTGTGTGTGTCAACGCCGGCTGTGCGTGCATGTGTTCAGAATGCATGTCGATATGTAACTTGTGTCGAGGATTTTTGTTTTTTCAAGCCCGAGTATCTGTGAATACATTTGTGTATGACTTCATCTGTGTGTGTGTGCGTTGTATAAACAGGTGGTTGTTTTGGGGTAAACTCTGCGTTATTCCCACAGCAATAATACAAGGTTCTACAGTTTGTCTTCAACAGCGGCAGACTGCACCCGGAGGGCCCCTCATCTAATATGTTCTCTTACAAAACCACTGTTTGGATTGGTCTCCCACACACTGCCTCACCCCCACACAACACACACACACTATTTCTCAAGCATGCACACACATCAATTTGCATACAATTTGGATTTTATCAACAGATCCCAGTGGCACTAGTAATAGTTGTGAAGGAAAGAAGATGAAGCACTGCGGACTGTGTGTGTGTGTGTGTGTGTGTGCGTATGTGAGTTTTCACTGTAATCTGATCAGAGAATGATAGATGCAGAAGCGGGGGAGATGGTGATAACATGTAGCCCACAGCCTGACACTTCAGCTATCGGCTCTGACACGGACAGAGAGAGACGGAGGCAGGTACACCAATAGATGCCTTAAAGGAGTGTGAAAATAACAGATTTTTACTGTCACAATAAAAGCGGTTGGCTGCTTGTGCTTTCCTTTCAGGATGAAAACGACTCCAATCTCAGGACTGATGCGCAAACATCTCACAGAGGGCAAATTATCAAGTTGTCAATGCAATTTAATGCTGGGTGATTTTTTATCTTTTGTTGTCCATTAGTGGGTCGTGAGATGGACAAAGTCTATTACTCATCATGCTACAGTTATTCTCATCTGGGTCATTAGGTTTCTTTGGCCGCCGTTCGTTTAGCAATTTGGTGACTCACCATGAGCCTGAATGTACCAGAGCTGGAGGAGAGGCACAGTGGGAGGTGTGTCACCAATCATTAAGCAGCGCAGAACAGCATTGAAAGAGAATTATTGTGATCAGTGCCTACAGAAGGCTGCTGGTTGGAGTCGTGTTCTGTGATTTACCAGAACAGATCCCATTTAAACCAACCTATTGTTTAACTAGATTCCTGAAGCAAGAAAAATGCAAGCACACACTCTAAACCATCTACTGCAAATGCACATGTTGTTGTGATCCGAATTGAAAGCTTATGCAAGTATTTCAAATGCAGGAAAACGGGCAACCTAATTGCTATATCATATGCAGTGGGGCGGCGTTAGTGTGGGGGACAAAGTACAAAGATTTGTGCATCAAATATTCAGTAACAGCGCTGCCAGAAAATGTGTATTTGCAAAGCCGACACTGTAGTTCAAGTTGTTGTTGTAGTAATAATTGTTTTATACAGGGTGGCAGATATTAGACATTCCCAATATACTCTGAACATATTGCTTTCAACGTTTTTGTTACAGGGCACTTGTATTGGATTACATTATACTGTGTCCCTCCCTTGTGTTTTGTGTGAATACAGAAGTTGTGTGCAACTGATATACTGTACAGAAAAGGATTGAAATCAGTGCCTTAAGTTTAGTGTGCTAGATAGTAATCAGTTCACGCTCTGACAATCTAAACTTGACATGGATTTAACTTTAAATGAACAAATGTGGGGACTTTTGCTGCAGGGGCCAGTGTGCAGGACATCTTTTCATAACTGTAATGCCCTCTCCTTACACAGCTCTTCTAAAAAGCACTATATATGCAAGTTTTGCCCTTACTGTAATGTGAGACACAGAGGAAGAGAGACAAGTAGACAGAGAGACGTTCTTGCCAGTAAAGCTCAGTAGATTGAAACAGAATTGCATTCAGATGGAGACAGGGAGGGGGAGGGGGAGGGGGGAGAGAGAGAGAGAGAGAGAGAGACAGACAGTTTTTTATACTATATATGAGACTCTCAGTTAAAATAACAGATAACTTTCAAGATTTAGAAGACCATGAGACTCTAGCAGGGAACAATGAACAATAAACTAATCAACTTTAATGACCACATTGTGCCTGCTGGTAGCACAATTCTATTCTTCAGACACAGCAGTCCGTTGAGACACGCTGGCAGTGTTGACACAAACTGAATAATGACACTCACACAGGAACATCTTCTACACACGATGCAGAGGAGATAACCCATTTAATTAGTAGCGCGTTGTTGTTAGACTTCACTAATGTAGAAATCACCGGCAGGAGGCCTAACAGTCAGCTATGTTGCCCTATCAAGTCATCAGTATCAATGTAATGCTTGCCTCATTAGATTAAACTACAGCAAGAGACAGGGAGCCAAAGTTCATGAGCAGCATGAGCATCAGTTACACACGGCTCCATTTGAAATCGTGACGCAGCAACTTCAAAAATTGTGTATTTCTCCTGATTTTAAGTTTGTTAACGAGAGGTTGAGAACTCTGACTAGACATAAAACATACACCGTATCTGAGGCATTTCTAAAAGCATTGGTTAAAATGTTTCATTTCATTATTAGCTCAGCCTGAAGCTTTGCTTTCAGGTGGTTGAACAAACAGTTGTTCGCCTGGGCAGGTTTAGACGGTGCACACTGCCAGGATTTTATTTAAATTACTGCATTATATGAGCCCTCTGGTCCTTTTGTCTCCTTTTTTACAATTTCAACAACAGGAATCAAGACTCAGCGTTAACCAACAGGTTATTGTGTTAACCAATGCATCGTAAAGTCTCTTGGAAGCAGCCAGTGGAATACATCTGGTGTTTCCCCCCCACAGATACAACTATTCTCCTTTACGCCAACAAGAGAGCGAGAGACAAAGAGCGGGGGGGAGACGAGAGGATGCCTGCAGAGAAATGGTGCCTCAGTCAAAGAGAGAGACAGACAGCAGCGGGGTCAAAGTGACAGATGAGTGAGAATGTTGAATGCATAATATCATCTGTGTCTAATCTAAGAAAATGACAAAACAGCACTTTTTTCGGATGTCGCTTTGAGTAAATACCTACAAAATATTTGTACATCCCTTCATATGACTAAGAATACATGAAAAACACAACATGATACATTTATGCAGACTCCTCAGGTTTGTAAATTAAATTCTGGTCTGTTGTTCAGCTTTCTGCTGTCACACCAGAGAACTACAGGTAAAAGCCAGGGGGGGGGGGGGGGGGGGGGGGGACCTAAAATGCAAATAGCCACCATGTCTTCCACCCATTCCTCTGCACGCTGTGGAAACACTTGGTTGGAGTGCCACTAACTATGCATGGCTTGCACTATATAGAAAGTAACATAGAGGTACATACAGAATGTTACATGAGATTCATATTAGCAAGCATGACATTCAATTCCCCTCGCTGTCCTGCTCTCTCCCTGGTGTCTACAAATACGCTTTTTGAAGTTGACACACATGCTCTCCATATATATATATATATATAGTGACAGATTGAGTTCAGTGGCAGCCTCAGCAGGAATCCCACACACAGGAGCAAAAAAGCTGGGAACCCTAGCTGACACCACTCTGCGTGTGTGTGAGTGTGTGTGTGTGTGTATCACATCATGAGTCAGATTTTGTGCATTATATTTAGGATTTAAAACACTGAATAGAGATTAAGTTTCGAGCTGGGATTTGGGGATGATCTTTGGAGAGAGTGTGTATGTGTGAGCGTACATTATGAACAGAAATGCACTTGCGAGCGTGCTCGCCCACACTTCCACCAAATCAAACCCTGCGACTTGTCACTTCTCATGTTGAAACATCAGACGGACAAATGACCTCAATCATATATCGAAATGGGAACGCTGTCACTTCCACTTTGATATGTTATCAGAGCAACTAGCTTCCAATGGAGATCGTCCAGTGTGTTACAACTGAGTCACGTTCACCAGCAACTATGCTCAACATTCTAACTAATACTTATATAAATATTCATATTAGTGTACGCTAGTAGTTGAGGATTATTTAATCAAAACTAAGTGTTGATTCAAACTTCAGCACCCTACCATCCATAACTTGCAATGAGATTTTATTGGACACTTACGGGCTGTTGGCCCCGCCTCCAGAGCGAAACTGGATGTACGGGGCGAGTTGAAGGAGGAGCCTAACAGCCTCTGACCACTCCCCCTCATTGGAGCGAAAGTCACAGGAGGCGGAGTCACACTCCTCAAAGCTGAACTGGTAATAAGAGTTGGAATCTGAAAACATCACCCGCTGGTCCACTGGAGAAAGAATAGAGACAGAAAAACAAAGTGAGAAGTAGCAGCTTCCTACATTCCTATTATCATTTTCACAGTGATAATGTGTGAATACTTTAACAAATGTGGTGTTCATCCTATAATAATACCTGATGAAGGTATATAAAAAGATTATTACAGTGACATTTCTTCACTCTTCATCACAATAAGTGAAGAATGATGCACGAGTGGTATTGTTTGTGTATATTTGTACAGTTTATCAAGAAGTAAGTATATACCATTCACATTCAAATCAAATAACTTCAAGTCTTCAAGTTGTAGTCTTCATTCTTTAAAGAAATATAATGTGTCATCCATAGCATACTGAGTGTACCTTCAACACAACACAGGGTAAACGTAAAATTAATAATATAAACACAATTAATTTTCTTCGTTATCAGCTCTATTGAATACAGACATACGGATCATATCCACAGTGATAGTAGATTCAGTATATTACAAGCTTTAGTGTGTAAATATTAGCTGTTAACATGGTGTTTGGTGAATAATGAAAGAGGATGTTTAGGGGTATTATTGGGGCGCTTGGATACATTTAAAGTACCTTATGGAAAGTTAAGCAGGTGAATGAAGCAGTGAATCTCTTTATCGTGCCTGAAATTACCCGGTCAACTGGTTCATCGTTTGTCTTTTTACAGCGTGTGTAGATTGTGGCCGATGTCACTGGAAGGTGACTATACATTTTGAAGCGCACTGCAACCTCTAGTCGTGTTAGCGTGTTTGCGAATGTGTGTGTGTGTGTTTGTGTGTAGTTGTGTTGTTACCAGACAGCAGGACTCCCAGCTCCAGCAGCACCTGCCAGACGCGCACAGCAGTGGTCCGGCAGCGCACGTACACACACTGCTCACACAGCCACTGCACCAGCTCCACGCCCACGTAGCTGCGCCTGTTAAAATACACACACACACACACACACACACACACACACACACACACACACACACACACACACACACACACACACACACACACACACACACACACACACACACACACACACACACACACACACACACACACACACACATTTTCAGCACACAAGCACAGTGTTATGATAAACATACACACACACACACACACACACACACACACACACAGTTCTTCCCTCTGCACAAAGCTTGTCTTTTCTTATTTAATCAATATCCATTGATTATTCATTAGTTCTCTCTAAGCCTTTTCCTCCGAATACATTGAATACTTTCCGTCTGCTTCCCCCAAGGATAAACTCCTTGTGTATGTGCGCGTGTGTGTGTGTTTGTGTGGGTGTACCTTCGATGACTGTTAAGAGTACCTATTTATATTTGTGTCCAGATGTTCACATGATCCTTGCATGCATCTGTATTCATTGTATGTGCACTATATTGCATGAGAGTGCATGTATTCCCGGAGCATCATGTGCTCTGCTATAAAACGTCTACGTCACGCTTTGCTCGTCTTACTGCATAAACAACTGGACTGGCCAATCGGAACAGGGCTCAACAGTGACTGGTGAGTCAGTGTGCACATGCTTAGCCAGACACATCGATTGATCTCTGCACACAGACCGACACACAAACACAGAGACAGGTTTACCGTATGATTCTGGCCAGGTGTATCTTGTCTTTAGCCGGGTATGGTCCATGAGAGAGGAAGGCATTCCTCACAGCCCGACCAGCACATGGAAAACTCTGGGAACATGACTGACACACACAGAGAAGCATTTGTATTAAAATCTGAACACCAAAAAATGTACAAATGCATCCCAACATGATTTTGCACATGGACGTGAGACTGCAGAGATCTCGTGTGGCTACATGCTGTCATTGACGCGCTCGCAAGGACAGCTCCATCTCTTTCCCCCTGAGGATTTAAACACCGACTTTGTCTACACGCCCTGCAAGAATCTCGCTATTGACGCTACGGTACCGTATTTAAATTAAGCTGTTTACATGGGCCGCTTGTTCTGTTTCATTCATATTCACGGTTACATGTGACAGACGAGGCTCCGTGCACGTTATGTTCAGAGACTCCCTCGTGGAAGCAGAGCTTGCAGATGACTGCACTGAAAATCATATTCTTATATAACATTTATATTAGGATGGTAGGGCATGTCATAAATGGTCACATGTATTACAACGGGACTAGTATTCCATGGGGACCTTTAGTAGTTTGTGGAGGTCGTCAGTGATCGTAGTCTCATGCGAATCTGCCGATGTCCAGAATTTGTCAATAGAAATTCCCCCTCAAATTATCGTACCGTATTTCGCCAAAGACAGAGGTCATGTGATAAATGCAAAATCAGCATCTTGTGCTCGCTTTTTGTTTACTCTGCGCCTTTTTGCCACTTTCCCTGTCGAGAATTATGGAGGCAATTATATATATAAGTTTAAAAACAGCATTTTGGGTGCAAACTCAGGGGGCTGATCTTGCTCCACAGCATGGAGATCAACATTTGCACGAATGATAATGTCAGTAAATTTGAGTACAATACAAAAATTGCTCGTCCCTATGCAAAAATATAGACGTGGGGGGTAATTTCTAAATGACACGGGGTCCCCTGGTAATATCGTAGGGTGGTTCTCTATTTTTGTTTGGCACATGCAAAAGGAAGCACCTGCAACCCATAAAGCACATAGTTAACACAATACACATTTTTGCAGATGGTTTTGCACTTTTCCTGACGGTTTGTTACATAATGTGCCAAGAGACACTGTGTTGAAACATTGACTGTAAACATAACAACTGGGTTTGTCTTCAAAAACTCAACAGGGAACAATTAAGTTATGTTCAGGTGCTGATTAGTCATCGTCATATTCAGAGTATCGCAGTCTATGCGCACTGCAGTACTGGACAGACACAATTTACAATTTAATTAATTTAATTGTTAACTGTGCAATAAGCTTGCTGGACAGGTGCTCATGGGCAAGGCGTTTTACCAGCGTCACACTGCTCTGTGTAATATCACGATATAAACATTTTCATTGAGGCAAGATATAAAATCTAGTGAAATACAACCGATAAGAATACAACAGTGCTGAGGAACAAACTACCAAGCAGACACAAAGATTGTTTTGGACTGCAGTGCACATAAATAAGCAGCATCCAAGCTTTAAAAACGTTTTAATTCAAAAGCAAATGTTTTCCATGTTCAAAGAGAAATGTACTCCAGTGAGATATTTAAGCCCCAAGGCTTCAGAGTTGCAGTACCAGATATTTGCTTAACCGCATTATATTGATGCATGTCAAATTAAGACTCTCCCTGAGAATGTGTGTGTGTGTGTGTGTGTGTGTGTGTGTGTGTGTGTGTGTGTGTGTGTGTGTGTGTGTAGTTGGTGAAACTAGCTAGGAAAAAACCCCAAGGTAATATCACCACTGATGTCACCTGTATTGGGGTTAAACAAACACACCTTTGCTTCATTGCAAAACTAAAAGGATGACATCACCCGTGTGTGTGTGTGTGTGTGTGTGTGTGTGTGTTTCCTTACCTTGTGTACTGTAGGTCCAGTGCTCGGTCCGGGGATAGTGTCAGGTGATTGCTGTTGAAACACAATACACACAAGCTGTCAGAGCCAACACACAATGAGACACACACACACACACGCACACACAGTAAATACACTGAACCAACAAGACTGTGAGATGAGAAAGACCAGTTTTACCATTCGTCAGGTTTTGTTTGAACCACCAGCAGCAACAACGATTGCTCAAACACTCACACTTCACTGCATTACACTTTGCCAAATTTAAAGTGTTTGATGATAATCTGACCTTCACTCAAACACTCATCAAATCAACAGATATAAATTAAATTCCTGTGCGATTGTCACTTCGACTGTCACAATATAACAGTCAGCATAATATATATATCTCTTCTACTGTCATGCTGCAGTCTTTGCCCCGGGCGTCATCACTCCACCTCTACTTCCCCCAACAGGAAATGAAGTCGTAATCTCTCTGGATTATCACGGTGCTACTGCCAGAGGAGCTAGATGACCGTGATGACACCATGGTGACACACTTACTGTCGTAAAACAGATTCAAATTGATTGTAACTGTTTAACTCAAATACAACATGAATGTGAAATGACTGAATTGATTATTAAGCTTTTCACAATTCTCAATGTCACAGTGTTCAGGTTACTGTTAGTGAAGTGTGCTGTACTGAGACAGAATATTTAGTACTGAATCACACGTTCCATTATCATAAAGTAATGATGTTGCACCAGCTTCAAAAATACATCTGTATTGTGTTTTTACTGTTGATATGCAGCCAAAATGTAATATTTTAATAGTATTTAACCACAGTACTTAAAAGATATCTCAAAGATTAAAAGCTTTTAGATGAAAGGAACCCTAAATATGACGCAGGGAAAACTTCACAGTGTCCAAAAGACATTGACCTCCCTGAACCGTTTTATTGTTTTACAACAATGAATCACTGTGGCTTAAAGAGCGTTTATGACACTGATCAACGGACAAAGACTCTTTGAAGTCAAAGCGAACAATCTAAATTAAATCAACACAAAGCAAAGAATGACTGTTGCATGAATATTTACCACCTTTACACTGGTACAGCTGAGTTACCACTGGTTGAATGGAGAGATTGTTTATGTGTAACCACGGTGTGACAAGGGAGTTTGGGTTCAATACACCCGTATCTGCAGTTTCCAATAGCTGGCTAGTCAACTGCTTGCCTTTTTCACACACGTTCTCACTCGTCAGTAGTAGAAAAGACACAGGTGCTAATACCATTAATGGTGTCTCTGTTCTATTCAAGTGCCCCAGTGAGCCATGACAGTGTAACAGTGAGCCATTACGCACGACAGCAGCTACATGGAATTCATTCATTGTGCTATGTACACCTGTGACATGTCATATTTAAAATAAATCTGTGAAAGTGCTTTTGAAAAGTGCCAATCAGTTGAAAGACACTGAACAGGTGGAATGGGGAAAAAAACATGTGGTACAGCGATCCTCAATAATATAGCTATCGAGCAAATAACGGTAAAACATAGCGGAAGACGTTTCGATGGTCTGGTGAGACCAAAATGAATCTTAACTATTACTACTTACTGCAACAAAAGCACCGCAAGAAAAAAATCTAATATGAGTAATTAATTAATGTAATCGGAGCAAAACTCAACTCAACAGGATACACTTTATTCAGGTAACTCCGACAAAAGCTGCACCAAAGCTAGAGGGAACGCTCTTTTAAATAAACATTAAGGAACAGCTTGGATGCAAGCTATTTTCTGTTTCTTATTGCAATGCAGAGCTATTAATTTGCCAAAGCAAGAACCTCCTGCAATAGGAGTGCAACAGGTCTGTGAGCTCAGTCAGTGAACCTAGAAGCTAGAAATCTCTGCCGTCCTTCGCCCGATGACGAATGGTGCGATACAGAGAGATCACATGATGGAACAAATGAAAAGCACCTAAGCAACTGCGGAGGATGGATGTGGATGAGGAAATATAAATAAGTTAACGTGCAAGAGGAGAGAGAGAAGAGAGGGAGGCTGAACCAATCACAACAGTGTATGAATGAAGACATGACGGGGGATATGAGCATGGCGGATGGAGCGGGAGAGCGATGAGCCAGTGAAATCATTTTAATTGTAATCGTGAAAAAGAGAAAAAAAAGTGAGTGAGACAGAGACGGAGAGGGAGAGGAACGACGCATGTCTTTGAGTAACAGGAAAATGAGATGGATGATGAGAGAGATGCAAAGTGGTGTGTGTGATCCTCATTAGAGCGATGACACTATCTGGGACTCACACACACACACACACACACACATACATACACACATAATGGCAAGCGAGGACACACACATGCACACAAACTGCATTCGAAGCAAGTAGCTGTATCACAGCTCACCTACAACACTCGTCATTACAGGAATACACATTTCTGCAGAAAGTTGGAGCAGAAAATCTATATCACTCTCATATGTGTGCATTCAAATATACAACGCTACAGCAAGCAGCCGGTTAGCTTAGCTTAGCATAAAAACTAAGTAAGCGTGGCTCCGTCCAAAGGTAACAACATCCACCTACCAACAATTATTTGGATTGTCGGTCGGACGAAACGAGCAATGTCAAAATGCCATCTTGGGTTTAAGGAAATTAATATGGGAATTTTTTACTACGTTCTTATATTTTATAAAACAAATAATTCTATTTTTAAATCATCTGTGACTTAACCAACAAAGAAAATATTAGGGATGCACCGATCCAACTTTTTCAGTCCTGATAGCGACACCTGTGCTTTTGGTATCGGCCGACACAAAGTACCAATCCAACACTTAATGAATTGTTTAATTAATACGCTGTATTATTAAGCATTGTGTGGAAGTGATTGGGTTTATACTTTTATGTGTAAGGCAACATTAGCTTGTGACTCAAACATTGCTTTCCTAATATTGTAAAACAAATTGTAAACAAATAAATACATCAATGCAAATGTACTGAATTGTTATTCATCAACAATAATGGGATCCAACAACCCGATCCAGCTATTTAAGTCAGTAACAGAGCCATATCCGAATCGGCACATCTCTAGGAAGTAATCATCAGCTGCAGCACTAATATCATCACTTCAAATGAGAGATCACAGAAAACGCTGGGGGTGACAGAAAGTCCAAAAGCACATTTATTTTCCCTATTTGCAATAAAACGCACGGCTGGAGTTTTAGATTAATCCACGCTGGAGAACATTTTCAGAAGAGCAGAGTTTTTGGGCTGTGAAAAAAACACGCCAGCTCGGGGTGGACGTCCTCCGAGATATCAGTAAAGATGAGAGCTTTTTTTTTTTTCGGCGTTTGTGTGCGCGTGTGACGACAGGCGCTGTTTGGACTGGAGGTTAAGTAGAGCACACCAGCCAGCCGAGTACGCAGACTAAATAAATTGTTTCTGACTCTCGCTATCTCCGTCCCGCTCCTTCTTTTCTCTCTTTTGTCTCGGTCGCTCTATCTTATCTCTCCATCTCTTTGTCTCCCGGTCTGTTGAACACAGTTCTCTCGAGAGGTCTTTGTTTTCTCCGCCATCGACTCTCTCCTCATAAAAACAAAACGCGCGTCTCGGCACACTCACACACACCGTCTCCAGAGGAGTTCTCATTCATACTGTATCACACGACGAGAGACATGTCTGCTGGCCATCTTCCTGTGAGTCTCTTTGTCTGGGGCCTTAAGTTTTCTCACAAGCATGCTCTCCTCCATCAACGGGCATATACTGCTGTCAGTGCACCGGAGGCCTGAAAGAGAAGAGGAGATGAATGAAGGAGGCACGAGAGCTATAAATGAGAGCGCGCACACACGCTGACATGCTTATCTGTGTGATGACTTCAAAGTGTGCCGAGAGAGAGAGAGAGAGAGAGAGAGAGAGAGAGAGAGAGAGCGCAGCAGAGAGTGAGGTCATTATCTGCAAGAAATGGATTACTCTCAGATTAGATTGCTGAGCAGTGAAGAGCTGTAGCACGGTATGCTTGCAAGCGTTCTCTCACACACACACACACACAAACACACACACTCACACACTCACACACTTTGTATTCATTCACACCAATCTCCTGTCGACTCCTAGACAGATTCGTCATACAGGGAAATCAAAATGGAGACATCAAAGCAGCCACGGCTCAATGGACACACACACATAAATAGACAAACACACACAGAAACCCACCTGCCAGACCACACCTATCTGCCAGCACGCATGACCTTTGGCTTACCAACACGTCAGTGATCTGTGTATTGTTGATAACAGACTCATTTCAGGAGTTATCAATCAACGGAAAATGAATGTGTACAGTGTCAGCATCTCAACTGTGAATATCTGCTGGTTAAGAAACTGGATATTTGGGGGTTTTGGACTGTTATTAGCTATTATAATGATACTGTAACTTATTTTAATCCCTAAAATGTTTGAAAAACTGCAAACCCCCCCCAAAAATGTCTTTGTTCTTTTGTTTTCCTTCATGTATTATCAGCATTTGCTAATCCCGCGTAAAATTAATTGCTTTATTGTGCATATTTCATCCAATTAAAGTCTGTTCTTAACTTATTTTAAGTTGTTAATAAAGTTTGGAAGCAGTATGAGCATACTTGTCTCTGTGCTAATCCTTTCAGTCAGATACAGTGCTTCTATGTGTGTTGAACATCTCTCTCTCTCTCCACCCCTCACTCGCCCTTTCATCTTTCTTATCTCGATGTATAATGCAGTTACGGATGTGAAATATTGCTGGCAGACATTTTTTTTAAAAACGCATCACAAGCCACTGTTTTGCTGAATGTATAATGCAGAAATGCGATAATCTTCAGAGGAATATCTTCAACTACCCTCCAAGACAGCGTTCATAAAGTCTTCGAGTTTACATTATGACTGTAATAATCTCATTTTACAGCCTAAATGATATGTTTTGAGCTGCAAACTGTACAGTGCTTGTGTGTCAAAGTAACGTTAGTCTACGTTTTAATCCACAACAAGCCGTAAATTCACAAATAATGGTCACAGTAAGTGTCATTTTACAAAACACGTACAAAAAATCTGATATCATCTGGAGGCAGCAATACAATTTCCAGTTTGTAGTCCGCCATAAATCCAAAAATGAAAGCAAGAAAGACAAAGAAGCTGCATTCTCAAACACAATGGCCTGATTACACTGAGGAGGCACCAAGATTCAACTGTTTTTTAAGGGTATTTGTGAAAAATATGCCGTTGCGTAATTCCACCTTCTTCACCTCCAACATGACTCATTTCTTTGCGTGCAATCTAAATGCAAACACATTAAATTGCAACAGCTACACAACACACACACACACACACACACACACACACACACACACACACACACAGTGTCAGGGTGGAGAAAGCCTTACTGGTCAGCTGTTTTCTGATGGCAACGTTATATGTGAGGAAAGTTTCGTGTCCCACGCTGGCGTACACACTGGTTTTTCTTCTGTTATGGTGTCAGCAACAAAAATCCAAGCAGGACTAAGAGTCTGCAGTGAAACTGGTCCGGAGCTTGAGATTGGCCCGTCAGCATCCGTCTCTCCGGCCCAGCCAGCCGTTCTGCTGGCCAGCTTCTACTAGTATGATGTACTCTGACGTGAAGTCCACAGCACATATGTATCCATCCATAAGTGACTTTTGGCTTGACTATTAGGTGGCTCTCAAAGCCGACACCTGGCTGAGCTGTGGAGCTAAAAGGAAGAAAACTAGCCACGTTCTCCCATGGTGTCAACTTCTACTGCGCGGCTACTGTACAGAGCACCCTGGGAAGTGTACTGAAAGTCAAAAAGGTAATTTCCTTCATGCAAATATCTCAATCTCAGCCAATAAATGATGAAGGCCAGAGCAAGTCACAACAGAGAGGAATGTGAGACAGGATCCAGTGCTGCAGGCTGGAACCACAGGCAACAGATGGCTCTGTGCAACACAACAGTTTCACGTCATATAGGCTGTCGGCGAACATCAAAGAAGCGCACGAGGTAATGTGAAAACTTGCTTGTGTCGGATGTTTTGCACTTTTACCGAGCTCCCCGAGTATTAGAATAAAAACAAACAAAAGCCCAATATTCTGCAGGGAACAACAAACCAGGTAAACAGGTGTGCAGGTGTCCACCTCTGGAAGAGATGCTGTGATTTGAGATACTGTTTACCGTTTCCAATTCTCAGTGCAGCACAAAAACAGTCCGTGGCTGTTCCTCTCTCACATCTTTTCGGAGAACGTATACATGCATACAAAAACAAGCGTGTTTCTGTCTGAGTGCGTGTGGTGAACCATAGCCAACTGGAGAGAACCAGTCTGCACAGAACAGCCATACCTTTACACTACTTACCCATGCCTCATCACACACACACACACACATACACACACACACACACACACACACACACACACCAAGTTAGATGAAGACACAAGAAGGAAAACTCCACGTTCTACTGTGTTCCCTTCTTTCGGCTATTTCGAGTGGGATCCAGCTCTGTACGTGGTTGGTGTAACTTCATATTTTTGCAATAGTCAATCGTAAACTATTCCTTGTGGTTTCATTGTAATGTTGTCTGTCTGGTCTCATATTTGCATATTCCGTTCTGCAGTTGATTATAGGATTACCTAATGTTAACGTGCTAATCGTATTAAACAGGTAACAGGAACACTGAGCAGCCTCAAAATGTAACTCCTTTAAACGTCACTTAAAATAACAAATTGTACGACACGACATGAACTGCTCATCTCCTCCGCCCAAAGTGGCTTTTCATCACAAATGTTGCATATATTTAGCACATTTCTGGCACCAGTGGGACGGGAAGTGTTGGCACTCTGTCCCCGATTCCCACAGAGGCAATCAGGGACACATTTTTCTCCTGGCTGCCACAGACGATGACGATGATGAAGATGAGCAGAGACGACACTGCCAGCAGATATTAGGCTTGTCAGGTGTGTTCGTTCCACATCAGGGCACACCGAGTCACACTCATTTACTGCTTACTAGACCAGTCATCACAAAACACAACCAGAGAACCCATGAGAGGATTTATTTTGTTGATTCATTAAATAGTTTTATTACAGAATAGAGCTGAAACGATTTGTATGACTAAGACATTTGAAGGTATTTCACCGTTTTCACATATTTCTAAACAAAATATAGCCTAATTTAAATTAAAAAAACAGATTCAGAGATTGTGCATTGTTTAGTGCGTGTGTTGTGTGTGTGTGTGTGTGTGTGTGTGGGGGGGGGGGGGGGGGGGGGGGGGGGGGTAGTGTTGCCTTGACTACCGGAGTGTGAAGGTATGGTGTCCAACAGCAAATCTAGTTATTATGGATGTAGCACGCGAGCACACACGCGCGCACATACACACACACACACACACACACAGCCTCTGCGACAGTAATGCTCGTAACAAAATGAAACCACCTGAGTCGTGACGGGGTTACGAAACAGCCTCGCGGCACGGAGCGGTGTCGGGGAAACTCGCGGTTGCAAAGGTAAAAACCCGTCAGCCGCTGCTAATGTCCATCAAACACAACGCACACGGAAGGACGGACAGTCGGTCAGCGGTCGCTGAGAAATACTCACGCTCTTCTTCCGCAGGTGCAGCCCGTGCTTGAGCAGCCCTGGCAGATCCCGTATCTTGTGTTTCAGCTGCGCCTGGTCCCGTGTGCTCCGGTTCCATCGCAAGCCCGCGAGCAAGCCGTCCTCTGCGGGCTCCGAGTCCTCCATGGCTCCTTTCCGTCTCCGGTCCGTTCTCGAGCCGCCGCCTGCCACCGCAACCGGGTGTCTACAGTATCCTCACGAGGCGCACCGCCGCCCGCGCTCGTTCGCCATATTCCGCCTCGCGCTCGCACGCAGCGACCTGCATCTGCAACCAAACCGCGCGCAGCTCTAACGACCCACTGAATGTATTCCGCAGCACGCGACGTTGCTGCTCCACCCAAAGGCTCACGCGTCGTAGTCCTCAGTAGGCGACTACTACCAGGTTGATGTGTGTGTGTGTGTGTGTGTGTGGAGGAGGGTCACAGGTAGAAAAATTGCATCACTTCCACCTTTTAATTCTCTGACCATTCCGATGAAAGAAAAGCGCGGGATGCGTTTCAAACCATCACATGTAAACTGTTGTAGCCTACTGGTGCAGTCGACATTTAGTATTATTTTAATGTTTATCTATGTCACACGTTGTGAACTCAAAACACTTCTAAATATAGGGGGGGAGGGAGACAATTAAGGCACTTGGGAGGGCTACATCACCACATTACCTGGCTCAAATTTCCAAAAGTAAACAAAGAGCAGCCACAGTGTGTATGTCTGTGTGTGTGGGGGGGGGGGATGTATGTGCTAAATGGCAAAGCCTGTGTCCCAGGTTTGGAGCTGTATTTTACACCGACTGTGAGAATTAGGTGGAGCCTGGAGCTTTGTTCATCGGAGTTTAACCTGAGGCAGAAAGGAGGTGAGCTGAAACGTGAGAGTCTCCACCCTCCACCCTGTGAGGTGTTGAAGGTGAGACACCATGTCTCCCATGTGGTTCCCCACCCTACACATTTTCAAAATGCTAAAAGTCCTCTTTCCGCTTCCTTTGTCAGAGGCAGTGTGTGTTTGCATAACATGCTGGTCATAGTGGAGGTTTAAGCAAGCCCCAGTGTGTGCCTCCTATGTTTTAACCTGACCGGAAAAGTTAACGCCTGTAGCCAATAATGTAACCATTTGTTTTTAAATGTACCACATCATCAATAAAAAAATAAAAAAATCTGTATCCAACATTATTAAAAAGGGTGCACAAGCTCTTTTTCATGCAACACGCAAATCAAAACCATGCGTTTTGCAGCAGCGAAGGAGTCATGGGATTAATAATAACGAGTTCACTATGGCTTGAAAAATAACTCCGCTCTCTTGGGAAGTTGAAGAAAGTGCATTCAATTTGATTACAGATTAGAAATGAAGAGATGGTCTGAAAGATAATTAATTTGAATTCTGTAGATCCAAGAGGCTCCAGATGACATAAATGTGAGCAGAGTTCAGCGTGAGTGCAGTGGGTTCGATTGTATCACTGAGACGTCGAGTCTGCTTTCCTGATAGGATTTGTAATCTGGGATAATTGGCCCCTTTCAGGGACTCCGATTATACCAACAACATAGCTGTCGGATGGAACGGGCCAGCGTGCTGTTTAGCGTCTGAATAACACACACACACACTCATATGTGAGGAAAAACTCTTTATTTTTGTTTAGATCAAAAGCGAACTGTAACACTTCATCCATCGACATGCTAAATGCAAGTTGTTTTGCTAAATTCAGACACAAATATGTTAATAAAAACAGTTATGTGCATAATAACGGAGATACGCAATGACGACTTTTTCTCACTGTCTCCATTGCTCTCCATACTTTGGTTGTCAGTGTCACATTTCTCATGCTGATGCTGACATTACACACTGACAAAATCTGAAAGTCCATACAGTATGCATGCAAGTAAAGATGCACCGAGTTTCACTCTCCACAGACTCTTCAACTCTGCCTGTGGCCACTTTGTTGCAGTCTGGTGTTCAACACAACAAAGCTGTTGTCACTGATATATATTTTTCTGATTCAGATAGCTGCATGTGTGACACAATGCTTACCCTTTAAACCAAGACTCATAATAGTTTATTGAGCTTCAGACGTTCAATCAGATACATTTTTTGTTGCCATGCAGTCTTTCCCAAAAACGTATAGAAAAGCATGTCAGCGGCAGCTGCTGTATTATGGGATCGGCTCCAGGAACAAGAAAAGGAAAGGAGCAGAGAGGCAATGAAGACGTATGACGGGCGAAGGTGAGGAGCAAGGCACACAAATGAATCCTGCTGTAGTGGGCTCAGTTTTAATTCTAGAGGGAAAATACTGGTGTCATATGAACAACCTGGAGTTGTTGTGGATGAGGGGCCCAATTTAGAAAATGTTGTCCCCCTGTTCATGATCCCTAATATCTGGCCAGGCCTCATGTATGCCATAATGTACCAAAGTTATAAAAGACAAACTAAACCCAATTACTGAGAACAGAAAGCCCATCGGTTCGTTTCAGATCATCGTTCAGACAGCTTTGACGGACAGCGCTGAAGAAGAAGCCGTGAAGCTACGGTCAGCTGTGACTGGGGACATATTAGTGTTGAGGCAAGTGCTGCCAAAAATGCCACTGAAGGTTTTGCATGCACTAAAATAAACCAAGCCATTGCACATCCTTTAATATAATTTGTGGAATTGTCGTCGCACAGTTCACATGTGTCAAATTGTGTCTAGACTGAGAAGAAGTAAAGATAATCGTCATTCTTTCTCCAGAGAAGTCCAGAAGCTCATTTTCAACGCACTTCAGCTAGGAGTTAGTATATGACAAGTAACTTTAATAAAACTCCAGTAAATCTGAAGAAAGCAGCAGTATTTTTGTTTAGACTTAGAGCACCAGCAGACGCCTGAAAGTGAAAGAAGAAAAGAAGGAAAACACTCAGTGGTTTTCTGAATTGCTGAAGAAGCAAAAGAAGAGGAGGGGACTTTGGGCTTTCTTGTGCCAAGTCTGGAGGATGATGAAATATGCTGCTCTGCGGTCTCTGGGGACCACGGAGACCCGTTGCCGATTCAACACACACACACATGCATGTACAGCCACATGTGCACACACAGCAAAATCAAATAGACCTGAAAGTACAGCGTTTGAATGAATGAGGCCTACATAGCTGTGCTCACATACTATACTATACAGTACACGGAGGTTACATGATGATGCACAGGGAGAAGAATGGATTATAGGGGGAGGGGAAGTGGAGTAAAGGAGGAGACGGGGAAAGAAAGTGCGAGAGGAACAAGAGGGCCGAAGCCGAGAGAGAGAGAGAGAGAGAGAGAGAGAGATAGTAAACCAATTACCAAAGGGCTGGAGAAAGCCTTTCATCCTAAAAATGTCACCGCACACGCAAACATACACACTTTCTGCTGCATCTCTCCTGCATACAAATACAGTATCCACACACACATGGTCAGACATCTCTCTTTATCACTCACTCACACACATATTCAGAGCTCTCTTCAAACAAATGCACTCTTGATTAAATATTGAAGAGTGCCCGTGGCAAGCTGAGCAGAGATACAATTCCTCTCCTCTCTTCTGGAGCTCTCTGTCCATTGGAAGAAGAAGTAGAAGAAGACAAAGCGCCAAAGGAGGGGAGAGAGAGAGAGAGGAAGAGACAGGAACACGGTGGCCTGAGAGAAAGGCACAAATGGGAGAAACCAGCTGGTCAGCAGTACGAGAAACTGAGAGCAGAATCTGGAGGGAAAGCAACGTGAGGAGAGGACTGCCACACTAAAATGAACAAGAAACTATAACACAACATGACGGATAAGGTCAGGTATAAAAGAACCCAAGCAAGACTCCGGCCTTGACAGAGCTGTACTGCTTTGTGCACTTTCTCTGTAACTGCCCTTTATTGCATAACAGGCGTTCCAAAAATACTGTTTTAAAGCCATGCTAGCTAGCTGGTCAGTCCACCACTTTGGTTCAGAGAGAAATAGGTCAACAACTATTGGATGGATCGATGTCATTTTGTACCCCCATTAATGGACTTAATCTGACGACTCCTGTCGGCTTTGGTGATCCTCTAACTTTTCATCTGGCGTCATCATCAATACACAATTACAATTTGTTCAATACTTTGGTTTATGGCGGCATACCTGCAACACTAACACATTCCCCTCAGCCTCAGCTGTACTTTGAGTTTAGTGCTAATTTGCAAATGTTATCATGCTAACGCACTAAACTAAGATGGTGAACATGTCCAGCATTAGACCCTCTAAACATTAGCATGTTCGTATCGTGATTGTGAGCATGTTAGCACGCTAACGTCAACGTTTACCTCAAAGCACCACTGTGCCTATGCAGTCTCACAGAGCCAATAGCATGGCTGCAGGCTCTATAGAGGACGTTCACACTGCAGGCCCACATCTGATTTTTATTTATCTTCATCCTCCTTATCATCTGCTCAGGAATTCGCTGGACGTATGAAACCATAAACGCTGACTTCAGTGGCCTTCATGTTTACTTTCCTACGATGATCTATGTTTTTGACTTTTGCGAATGCAGTTCAGTTCAGCACAATAAATCAGAATTGAGCACCAAGGCTTGCGGTGTGAACAAAGTCGTAGTCCTGTTTAGGTATAGGGTCAGTTATGGTGTGCATTTTAGTGCATGAAGCCAAAAATGATATGAATCTGCACTGGAAGGTAACATATGAGATGAGAATCCAAAACTTTTGCTTCCAAAAATATGAGAAAGTTTTAATGGACTTCAGGGTGATACTGATCCATTCATGCTGAGACAATTAAAAAGCCATTAGATGATAAATACTTTCCATACCCCACAGTAATTCATACTTATGTATTTCATACAGGCAAACTCAAGTCCAAACACATACTTCCTTGTCCATAGAGGCCCTCAAGCAATTTCTGTTCAAAGTGAGGGTCATATATTATTGTGTGTGGTGGGAAAAGCACAGAACAGTCCTCTCCATCCCTTTTCAAAGGACTCGGCGTTCCTCTCGTTATAGATGCTGCGTGATTGCCATCTAGCAGTGTTCACGGTGAACTGCAGACTGAACAAAAGTTCAACGTCAGACTCCATTTTAACCTCTTCAGCCATCACATTGTTAAGTGCAAACCTTCAATACTCAAGTGATTTCAGAGGAATGTGACTTGGCGGCGCCGACATTGAACAAGTCGGGGTTTTTAAGATCAGACACTAAAGTGCACAAGAGCACACCTGGGGGAAAGTGGGAGTACAGAGCTTAAAGAGAAGCCAGTGCTCACATCATGCACTCAAGAGACTTTTATCTGAAAAGGTATAGAGCGCACTCTGAGCACGGAATACAAAAAAAGTGCTGTTTTGGTCCTGTGGGAAACAATTTGGGATTTAAAATTCATTAATTATTCATAAAAATGAGAAATTAAAGTAATATTTCTATTGATAAAAAGGCCAACTTGCTGCTTTGATCATCTATATGTACTTAGTTAGTCCATCAACTCAACCGCCGGCCCACATCTGCTACTTCTTAAGGCTGTTCCTCTATTATATCATTTCTATATCTACGTTAAGGCCAATGTTTATACCAACCAGGCGAGGTGGGCAACAGCCCCGGGGCCTCAGACCAAGAGGGGAACCAAAAGTTGACTGCATATTAATTGTTTTGGTAATTTTATGTTTGCACAAACAAAAATGAAATAAAAGCATAGGAGCTCGGGTTGCATTGGACTTAATGGGAACTTTGAGGCAACATTTGTATTTGTTAATTGGAGGCAATGTTGCATCAATGAGCAAAAGTGCTTTATGGTAATATTGGAACTTCAGGATGTTTTCAGTGTGGTGAAATACCTTGATTTCTCAGGTTTCGAGTCTCTGCATTAGCCAAAACAGACCCTCCCATCTGGTTATTATTGTAAATGGTTTCTTAACTGCATTCGTACTACCAAACCTTTTCTATATGAATGTTTGTACTTTGTGTTTTACAGAGATTTAATGAAATACTGTGTGTTAGCTCAGCACATGTGTTTTTGGTAAATACAATGACACACTATACTACTATAATGCAATAGATATATGTGACACTGCATACACTAGAGCACACAAAGGGGATATGGCAGTTCCAAACTGGATATGGATGCAAAACACTGGAACATTAATGCAAGAGGAACTTGATGACACTGGTTAGATCATCTACGTACGATGTTCATGTTACAGCAAACACAACTGCCAAAGTGAGCAGAATTCCCCTGAATTTGAGTTTCATTGCTAATGAAAGAACAAAAAGAGGATCTGACTTAGATCTTTCCTGTTTTAGGATGTAATTAAGGGGTTGTCTTTATATTATATATAACTATGCAATAGATGAATATAGGCACTATTATCTCTAATATAACTGATCCAAGCAAATAAAGTTCACAAGGGAAGATACGTGATTACTTAGTATACCCTGTTGGAGAGTTGAAACTATAAAAAGTATCTACTGATTTGGTCCCTCCCTTTCTTAGTCATACAGATTTCAGTAGAAGCATAAGAGGAACAAAAACAAAAACTGCACAATGCAGATGATGATGGACCGGAATAATGTTCTGAAGGATGTAATCAGCATGAATCCTCTCTGAACCTGAACAAGCTTTAAAGATGTTCATTGACATTTGAGTTATGATGGTCTAATGTTTGAACTCGACTACCGCCCTTTGACACTCACCCCCATGCTGATCAAGAGCTTTGGAAACATCAAAACCAACACCCCAGCCAGCCTGGACCAGTTTGCATACAGAGCCAAAAGAACCACAGAGGATGCCGTCGCCACTGTTTTCCACTCAACCCTCACACATCTTGAAAATAGCAACACTTACATCAGAATGCTGTTTATTATTTCAGCTCAGCAAAATGTATGTATTTCTTTAAATGATTTGTGACATTCTTTGCTGGAATCGTCTTCAAAATAGCAGATATTTTCAGTTTGGGGGAAAGTTTGGAACGCATTTCTTCATGCGTTTTGTGAGAGCACCATTCTTAGAGCGACAACATGCAGTAAATCTTAATGTGCGTTTACTCCAAGCTGCTTAGCGCTAAGCCCCTTTAAAAATGCAAAGTAACAAAGTAGAGAAGAACGGTGAAAACTTGATACACACACACATGTGCACATCTGAGACAAATCCCTTTGCCATGCACTGAGAATTTACAATAGAGTACAAAGTTGCTTTATCAGTGTTTATTACATTTTTCGAAAGACTAAATGTTGTATTTTAAGGATGTATCAAGTTCATTTTTAATAGAAGAGACAGGTTTGTCTGTGGTTGATAGAGTTTGCATATGTGGACTTCTGTGATAGACAATAAATAAACTTCACAAACAAAAAAGCAGAAATGAGAGTCTTGAGCTGTTGCTTGCAGCTCACCACACTTTCTTCCCAAACAACGACTGAGCACAATAATCACGAATAAATTGAATTCATGAATGCACCTCAATGCAGTAAAGGTTCAGAAATGGAATGGCTGTATTAATCAAAACTTTGAAAGTCCTCAAAGCAAACTGAAAGTGTGACTTGAGCTCTACAGGACGGAGATCGTCAGGTTTGGCACTTCCCAATAACCTCAGACATTGCAACCACCAAGCTATTCTAACGTCTCAAATTGCCCACTGAAAGTACCAGAACACTCCTTGATCAAAAGTGGACACAAACCCACTCTTACAAATAGACAGAGGGGAAGTTACATATCAAAAATAGTAGCAGGGGAAATTATAGCAAATTCAATATTCTGATTGCAAAGCATTGCACAGAGGCTGTGGAGTAAAGCACTAATGATTACACGTGTTGCAATGCGAATTGGAAGGACGCAAGGTAGTTAGCAAGTAATTATAGTATTTGAAAGGAGAATGTGACGAAAGAAACAAAGTTGTAAAAACATAACTTTAAAGTTAATGGAAGAAGGTGACTTTTCTGTGATTGTTTAAGAAAAAAGTAAATGAGACACATGGAGCTGGTTGGTGAGATGACGTCTTTAGTGCGCACCTCTTCCTTTTTATTCTCTTTCAAGTGATTACAAGAAAACAATGTGTGTGAGTAATTGGCAAACCATACACGTAAAGCACTAAACTCATTTCCAGGTGTATTATCATAGAACAACTTCATAAGAAAGACATCATCAAATGCATAAACATGTACAGGAATCCAAACCATTGTGAGCTATTCCTAGTCTGAGTCATTTATACATTACAACAATTGACCCCATGATAGTGAAAGTAAAAGGGATTTTTAACAGGAATTCATTTTTTTTTAGGATTTACATTGATTTTCCAAGAAGGAGAGCATTCCAGGAAAGGGAGGAAGTCGAGAAAACACAGGAAGTAGTCAGTGCCTGGTGGAAGATGGTACAGTGATAGCCCACGTATTAAATCTTATCAAAACCACCTCAAAACAATATCTGGTATGAACTGTTTGTGTGTGTGTGTGTGTGTGTGTGTGTGTGTGTGTGTGTGTGTGAGGAGGGCCAGACAGCTGCTACTGTGTGTACTGTAGTCATACAGACTTCTCTTATTGTAGTCAAGATTTTTCAGACAGAAACCAAACAGTTTCTGCATGTTGGACTAACATTTCCATCCTGCACTGGGTCAAACAATATGAGATAGAGATAGATAGATATACTTTATTTATCCCGCAAGGGGAAATTTGTTCGCTACAGCAGCAAAAAATATACTTAAGCACTTTGGTTATATATATATATCGAGAGAAGATGAAAACAAGAGTATAGTCTACAACCACATTAGCGGCTCTGTGAGCTAAATGCTAATGTCAGCCTGCTAACATGCTGACAATGACAATGCTAACATGACAATGTCAGGTAGATATGTCTCCCATGTTCACCATCTTAGTTTAGGGTTTTAGCAAGCCAGTATTTATTTTTATTTATCTATAATTAGAGGTAAACATGAAGTACAGCTGAGGATCGGTTTTGTCGGTATTGTCATAACCAAAGTGTTGGACAAATTGACCAATTACTGTTGGTGTGGCTTTAAAAAAATCCAGTTTTGGAAAGATCTTGTTTGATAGAGGGACTTTAGAGAGGAATCTGTCAAAACATCATGAGGAGGACGTCAATGGGCTTAGTATTAGTATTGTGCCCTGCCTGCTGTCCCAACATTTACTTTGTGAAAGATATGACATGATCTGTCTGACAAAAAAAAGCACAAAGCACCAATTCTAGAATGCCAATTATGAAACAAATATCATTTTACAATCACCTCAGATGGTGTTTTCCAGATAGATTGAAACTGAATAATTAGAAAGCGTTTGCTTTATTATAATAATAACATGAGTACCCACCACCAACTTGAAGGGGAAAATAAGTCATTTTATAATTGAAGGCACTGAAGTGCATGGTTAAAAGTAAAAATATGAGCTAGTATTATCAAATGTCTTTTGAAACACAGCGTGTAACGGTACACTTGGGTGTCCCCATGGGAAAGGTAAGTGTGTGATAATATATTTTAAGTCAGAAGAACTCAAGGAAAAATTTGAATAAAATATATTTGTATTTATCGTAGATTTTGGGGTTTTCTCAGCTTTTTCTTTTTTTACAGTGAAGAAAATTACTAATAATAAAATTCGTTTTTTTTTAAACATTTCTTTTGTGGCAAGTTCAGTCATTGTTTTTAAGTGAGCACTAACTTGGGTAAATTTCCATATTTTATCATATTTCTGATAATTTAATCATCGTTGTCATATTCAAATCCATAGATCTTACAGGCTGTGTGATCAGGATGTCTTTTTTTAAGCTCTACCTCATCAAACGTAATGGAAAGTCTATCGTGTCTTGACTAATATTGGAAAAGGAACGTCACAGCATCACTGTGAAGAAACAACAAGAAAATCACTGATTTCATAAGAAGAAACATGTGCACCTATTAAACTTGTGTAAATATATAATTGTGGACATATTCCATACATTACCAGAATCATAATAATAACTATTTGATGGCACGGTATGGGAGATATTGATCATTTCAGCTGGTCATCCCACAGGAAGAATATCTTACATTGTTGCTACATTTTGGGGAAGAAAGTTCACTGGACATGAAGCTAATCCCTTCGCGTGTGATTGGAAATAAAAATCCACCGAAAATTTGACTTCCGCAGTCACCGGGTTTTTATTTCATCTATCCTGCTATGCAAATATGGTTTTAGGTGGATTTTCCCATCAAATTATTTGGCTGAAAATATCATTGGAGTTTTCCCCCCAGAATTATATCGACTATGTGTGTGTTTGAAACGTGCTTTATTGTTGAAATAATGACTTGCCAGGAGCAGTTTATCCTTATAATAATAATACAGAATTATAACGAGCAAACAACAGAGTTAAAGCAGCTTGTACACTGAATTCCTGCTCCCGCTGGTCATCATTGATGATGAACATTCGGCATCTACATAAAACCACAATCGACCGGATGCTTGACGCAAACCATTGATTTCGTGCATGGGGAGGCATTGGGAAATCCCTCCTGTCCGACGAATATAAAATGACAGCCCTTGGCAAAGACAAGGCAACCTCTTCTGGCCCTCAGCATCATCAGTGGAAACTCAACAAGTGCCTCCCTGCAGCTCAACATGTCCTCTCAACTCAGTAAGCGATTGGCGGGCTGTGGTGCGCACGTTTCCTGCGTTTCTTCCTCTTTTCATTCATTCGTTCATTCGTTCGCTTTTCTCTCTCTCTCTCTCTCTCTCTCTCCGCACAGGCCTGCTGCTCTCCGCGGTGATGCTGGCCGCTCTGCTGCTGCACGCTTCCGGAGCTCCGGTTGAAGACACGCCCACCGACACCCCGGCAGGTGAGCCCTCAGGTGAGGAGGAGGTGGTGTCCTCGGACCAACTGAGCGTCTCACCGGTCTGGCACGCGCTCCTCGGAGCGACCAGGCGCCACAAGAAGGAGGTAAGCGGTTTATCGTCCGGGGGTTTCACTGAACTGTGGTGTTTTGTTTGCAGTTTCTTACACGATGACGTCCTTATCAAGTTGTACTGAGTCATTTTTAGAGTGAAGAGTGGGCTGACTGTTGTCTCACTGTCTGAGCACATATAAAGTAAACTGCACAACTGACCTCCATCATTTATTCTTTATCATCCCCCTCCCCCACAGTTTGAAGATGAATTCCAAAATGAGTTGAAATATCATTTTCTGGAGAACTACAGAGTCTCCTCACTTCCAGCAGGCTGCCCTCACTCCAACTTCAGCAAGGTAGCGTGGCTCCTCCCTTGTCCTGCTGTTACACTGACACAAGAAACTTGGGTGAATCGGGTTAAGTTGAGCGCTGACTGTGATTTTCTTCCTCTCTCCAGGAGGCTTGTCTCCACAGATTGGCCCAAGGCCTGCTTATTTACACAGTTCTTCTCAAGCACGTGGAGAAGGAGTACCCCAGCAGCTCGATCTGCTCAGTGGCCAAATACTACAGCGGCCACCTGGTCAACCTGTGCAAAGAGAAGGTGGGTCTGAGATGCATACTCGTCTTAAACGCTGTTCATTTGAATTTGTGGCGGCGTTAATGCACTGTGGTGGCCTTTGTGTCAGCCCTGCCGCTGTCTTGATTCATGTAATGGACTTTTTATTTGGCTCACTTGCTCATCTTTGTGACAGCCAGTGGTGGAAGAATCATTTAGATCCTTTGCTCAAGGAAAAGTATAGCAACACTCCATTTCAAGTAAAAGTCTTGCATTCAAAATTGTACTCAAATAAAAGCGCATCAGCAAAAAGTAGCCTTTATTGAGCAGAATGCCTCCTGTCAGTGACACACGCAGGTCATGGTGGAGCCACAGTATATTTGACCTACTTTGTATACCATTTAGACATTTGCATTGCTTTGTATTGCATAACTTAAGAATTGTGTGTATTCTGCTAAGTAACTATAGCAAGTGAATGTAGTTAAGTGGAAATAATACAAAATGGAATTACTCAATTACCTCAAAACTTAAGTTCAGTAATTGAGTAAATGTACAAAGTTACGTTCCATCGCTGGTTACAGCTCATTTATTAAAAAGGGCGTTTGTTCCCCTTTTGATTTTGTTTGCGTAAATGTCTATTTACAGCTTTAATCACGTCTTGATGTTAATGACCTAGTAATGAATTGGATTGCATCAACGCTGCTTGTTCATGTTACCCAACGGTCACTTCTGCCCCACAGATGAGGAACTCCGAACAGGTCACAGCACTGAACAGCAGCCAGGAGGCACAGCTGCTGAGGGAGGTCGACAACCCCGACACTTTCCACAGGAAGATGACCGCCCACAGCATCCTGCGCCAACTCCACCACTTCCTCGTCGATAGCAAAAGAGCTATTACTAAAAAGGAGAAGACCAGGGGAAGTGTGGCCGACAGGCTTTTGGCACCCATCACTTTCTATAACCAAAAGTTTAAAGATGAGACTGAACGGTTATGAAAGTGTTAAAACTGCTGCTGTTCTCACACTGAAGTATTTTTGTTTTTAAGTGGGAGGAATGATGACAGTGCACTAAGTGTACGTTTATTGTCAATCTATGATTGTGTAAATCTGAGAGGCCTCAGGGCTTGAATTGGCCACTATTGCGCAACTTATTTAACCTATTTATATTTGGTGAAAAGTGTTATTTATTAATCATAGGAAAATCCATGGTGGGGTTCTTGCACTAAAAATGCAATTTGCACTAGATTTATATTTTTGTGTCGATTAATTTCTACGCTGCAAAGATGTTACTTGAGCAGCATTGTTAGGGCTGCATTACTGTTTAGAATAGCATCTTTCGAGAAGCAATAATTACTGCAACAATCATTTTATACTTAGAGTACCGTTAATTATTTATCTAGATTGTTAAACTGAATTTGCTGTTAAATGAATTACGGTGTGATGAGCACATGACCAATAATGACTGGAAGGAATATTTTGTACTCATTCAGAAATAAAAAAAATATACATTAAGACACGTTTCGTCATTGCAAAACTTTGTTTTTGCACAAACACTTCATTTAATCTGTTGTCTCATGCAGGACAAGTGCGTTTGTACGAGGCTGGGAAATACGCTGTCAAACTGTAAAAACATAAAAACTAAAACCTATAATCTGCAGTGATCGATGAGTAATCATTTTGATTATAAAACATACAACTAATCATATTCTGGGTTTTTTTCTACCAATTTTCACAATCAAGACAATGTTTTGGTTGAAAGGTTATGCATCGACATGACTCATTTCTTTGTGGATTTATTCTCAGAAATCTTAAATTACAAATAAAAAGAGGAAAACATGGAATGAATGTTATATCCAAACATCGCTGTCACACATTCCCAACACAACACCGACAGACAATCCAGTCAACGGCTCATATCTTCAAGATTGAAGTCTTGATTCCAGCTTGTTGATCCAAATATCTTCCGTCCATGCAGCAGACGCTCAATACAGCTGCATGTGTGGCCGTAAACAGTACGGCCACACACACGACGTGTATTCATCACCTCTCTGATATTGGACAGCATGGTTTATGGAGACGGAAGTGAAAAAATAATGTCCTGGAGTTCCAATGACAGGTGGGTCACATGGTCTCGATGACGCGAGTGGGCCGGCTGTGGAGACGTCCTTTAGCCCCATAGCAAACTACAGAAAAGAAGAAGAAAAGGTTCAACTAGACTCCAGAAATTCAACAGTTCACCGCATTACATTCACCTTATTTAGCACACTTACTACAGCTAAAAACAGCTAACTCCTCGATAAATAAAACAGGATTTACAGTTCTTTTTACATCCCCTACAATGGTGGAGCAACGCCGACACACTGCCGTAGACTTACACACGTCTTTTTCTACGTTGTTGTTGTTGTAGATGACTGGGAGCTACGTGCACCGGACCGTGACGGCACCAATGCACAAACCCTCACAGCCAAAATTATTAGGAATGTGTTCCAGTAAAAAGAGGGAAATTAGCAGGTCTTTGTTTATTACAAGCCAACTGTGCGATTCCTTCAATAGGGAGGGATATTCAAAGATACAAGCCTCAAAGAATTAAAGAGACGCACTGCAAAACCTGACAAAACTCCTTCTAGCATCAAGCATAGATCTGCCAACTAACTGTACTTACCTCAAGACTGTGGGCTCAGGCATTCCTGGATCTGCTCCCCGTTTGAAACCTTTAAATTAAAACCATGAAGAAGAATTAAAGCATACGGGTTTACATTTTCAGAAGAAGTGCCCTGAAATGTGTGACACAGCAAAAACAGAATCTAGTTCCACTTAATAAAAGTGCTACATCAGAAATCTCTCCCAACAGTTAGGCGTATCCCCAGTTAAGTGTTTCACTGAGTCATTTAGTTTGTCCGCAAATTTAAATTCATGTCTGCAGGAGAGCCCAGTTTGATTAACGGCGTTATTGCATCAGAGAGCTCTGACAACCACGAGGTCTTGAATATCTCAATATTGTGGAACAGGGTGAAAGGGCCCTTGTGATTACATTTCTGTGAAGTAGTAAGACGCACGTCTGACTCGCAGCCTCCCACACCCACGGAAAGGAAAATGTTACTCTAGTTTCATTCAAGGGTCATGATCGGAGCAATGATGCAACCGATTCTTGAGAAAAATATGAGATTTATCAATTCATTATGAAGTCTATAAAACGTCAGGAAAGAAAAGGAGAATTCTCATTGTCCAGATGAGTCGGACCAAATCAAAAGGGGTTCATTTAAACCTCCAACTCCTATAATCAGAGATGAAACCATCAAAGCTAGGCTTTATTATTTAACGCACTAACAGACTTTTAATTTCGATAAGTAATGATCCAACTTAATGTTTCAACACTATGAGATCACGATTGCCTGGAATATGCAGCGTTCTTCAGATGGTGGAAACACACGAGAGCAACAAATGACATGTTCAAATGAAGGAAATTCTGCGCGTAGGAAGTAAATGAGTTGCAAGAGAGAAACGCATGTTAAAAAAAGAGAAAGTATGGCGTCAGGGTTGGTATTTCCAACAACCTAAAATCAGAGAAGATTCGCCCACAAAGGGCAACTCCACCGGATGTGAGGTCACACATGCAAACGTCATAACTTCCTTATCTCTACTCCAAAAAAAACCAAAACCAGGTATTTGACATATGACACCAATATACATGTCCTCATTTATGTCTTGTTTTAAAGCTGTTCCTCTTGGGAGTCCATGGACTTGATCCAAACTAGATGGGAACTTGCACAGTCCTTGTACATCATAGAGAAGACAATTATAAATAGCTCTCACTCTCACGTGCTAGTAATCTTTCTGAAAGTCTAATATCTTAATAATCACATGTTAAAGCGCTACAGCTTGCTTTCACGAGGAGCTCGTGGGCAGTTTCATCATATCCGTGTGGATTCCCTGCGCCGATGAACCAGTACACTCACATAATCACGACTCTCACTTCTACACACATATTATGCATAAATGTACATGTATAATGTATTGAAGCAATACTACTCCTCCAGCGTGGCAATTTAACTTTCAGTTGAGGGCTAGCCTGCTAACGTGCTAACGTTAGAGAGGCATGCCTCCTCTCGCTCGCCGTACTCCACCTGCTCCAGTTCGGATACTGACCGAGGTACAGCACGGTTGGTATGAACCCCCATCGGATGACAAACTGGCCGCACTGGAACAGCTGCTGCAGCCGCTGCTTGGTTTCATTGCTCAGTTTAGCCATGTTGTTTATCCTGAACGGCGACGGTGCTGTACCCACCAAGGACAAGAAGGCGGAAGTGACGTAGGGGGTGCCGGGCTGTTAACTGTCCGTTTTGTCGTAGGCCGCCATCGTGTGGACAGACATGAAACTAAACAGTTTTACTTAATTGTTGAGCCAAAGTGGCCCAAAATATGTGCTGATAACCGCATCTACTTCAAATAATGCGAGAAATAAAGTGTCAATGTGTTGCCTATGAAAATAATCAGCTCAGTGCAAACAACACGCAGTTGGCAAGGTTTCATGTTGAAACGTCACACATTTAAACAGCTAAGTAAACAAAGATCTGTTTTTTTTTTAATCGAAAAACGTCAAATGTTTGCTAATTAATTAATTTATAAAAGTGCAAAACAATTACTGATTGGGACTTTTCAATATCTTTAATTACAGTGCAACTTTTCCCCCATATTATGCCCTGATTTTGAAATCCAACAACATTTTAAGTGTACTATTAAACACCACCTTCCTCAAGCGGTAGTGTTTAACAGCTGTCTGGTTGCATAAATAATTAATATACTTACATGGCCTACACAAAAAGATCAAAGTTAAGTTGTGGAATTTTATGCTTTGAAGTGGATTCTGAATTTAAAATATAGTCACGCTTGATGATGCTTTCCAGCTGTTAGAAAAATAACGGAGCACACAAGTGAAATATAGAAACACTTTATTCCGAGAAGTTGTAGCAATGAGTTATCTTCAGACATAGAAAGGCCAATATAAACCAACTTCAGTACAACAGTATGATGTACAACAGGAGCTTACCCATTCACATTCTGTAAACTCACATACAGAAACACGATGATTGTTATTGTCCCACCAAGCTATGGACACTCGACAGCTCAAGTACACCAACAACAGAACACACTTTTGCTTGAGGGTGAGGCAGCTTGATTTAGGAAACCAAATGTAGCAGATGGGTAGAGTTTAATTCCTTTTTTTGGTACAAAAGGATATCACCGTGTCTTGTGACGTGATGATAATGATGTGGGCAACGAGGAGGGACACAGGAAACACATCACCAAAGGACTACAAACAGCTGGAGTGGTGGGTGGATCAGAAAAGAGGAAAGATGCCTTGTTGCCCCCACACACACCTTCCCACTGCAGAACACAGGAATAGGTTCAGGTACAGTTTTGGTCGACTTTTTACATCTTTAGTCAGGGGTATCGGATTCTTTCACCTCTGTAGAAGTGGGTGGACTTCATGTCTGTGTGGTTATATACGTAGGGAGCAACACATCACATCTGTCTCACAGGAAAATACCACAGTTGAGAGTCAGACCTCTCTTGTTCATCATAAGAAAATACCAAAGTTGAAACACAACTTTTTTTGCTCTTTCAAGTGCAAAATTCAATACTTAAACCATTCACACCCATCGTCCCCCAAAATCAAAATCAGCTTGATCATTTCTCAGAAGTTGGAGTTTTATTTTTTCCGAAAGGTGCTAAAGGAGCGAGCAGGAAGAACACAAATATTGCTTCTCCATCACAATGACAATACGGTGTGATTGTAAACAAAATTAATTCTTAACATACTGGTTGATTATTAAATGGTAATTTTTCTGTTGAGGAACAATGCAGATTCTCTTTATATATATAAAAAAACAACAAAAGAAAAACAACACAACTTTAACTGTTGACAGACGAAGAAGTGTGAATGAAGAAACACTGAGAAGGAGAGATTTGTATTGCTATGGGAAGGGATCAATTCTTTGTAGTTGTTGAAACATTTGTTTCAACTTGGAGAATCACACCTTGTTCATTGTATCAATCAGCAGCTTTTAATTCTTAAAAACATCTGTACATACATCCAGTCCACACACGCAAGCATGCTTACACACACACACACTCAACATCTGCCCTCTGACACACCTGGGCACGGTCAGGATGGATGTATGGAAAAGCCATGCAGGGCAACAAATGCCGATTAAAATACTTTTCCACACAGTTTTTTTTTTTTAGTAATAAGTTTCAAGTGCACCCATTTACAGACAAGCTGCTCTGTGACGGAGTGCAGTTTCCCCGCCCGCCCCCCCCCCCCCCCTGGCACGACTTCACAGCAGCAGTGCACTACTAGAAGTCAGTGAAGCTGGAAGTGACATCCGGCCTCCATCAGGCCCAGAGGAGAGTCTGCTGGGGGGAGAGGAGCAGACCGGCTTCACAGCACGAGAGAATCAGACGTTAAAATGGAGCGAGGAGAGAACCAGCAGGAGTGCGTTCGTTCATGTGTTTCTGGTCCGCTGCGATTGGCATGGCTTGGAGTTCCAGGTCACAGGTACAGGGTCACAGGATCAGAGGCGAGGGTTCAGGGAGTCAGGAGGTTCACACGGGGGTTTCAAAGATCAGAGCCGAGGTGCACGCTGATGCTCGGAGAACGCTGCTGCTTGTGGTTTGCCGCCGGACTCAAGTACCCCAGTCCGTCCTCCTGCAGGCTGCACGAGTAGCGGCCGACTTCAGAGGCGGTGTGGTTGCTGGTGGGAGGGGCGTTGTTGCTGACCACCTGCTCGAAGGACCGCGAGAAGACGGCGCTGGCGGTGCGTGTCAGGCTGGTGAGAGCACCGGCCTTGGGCACCGATTGGCTGGAAGTGAGCGTCAGTCGCTTGACGGAGAGCTCCGCGCTCTCACTGGCGGCGCGGCCCATCGTCAGAGGGCCCGCCTCCTTGTCCTTGTTGGTGCGCCCGCCGAGCCGACACTTCTTCATGGCTTTGGCCCCCAGGTTCAATGTTGTGACACTGTTGCTAATTGTGATGGTGGGTGGGGTCATGTCCGGCCCCATCCCGCCTGGCCACACCCCTTCATCCACCTCCGAAATATCCATCAGCTCATCCGGGGAACCCAGATCCACTGCGTCTGTGAGACAAGAAACAAAACAAGCACCGAAATGAAAAACAGGAGCATGCGGATGAAAACATAACCACCTCGTCTGTTATTCAGCCCATCAAATTTTTAGGATTAACAAGGTTTAAAAACAATAGGCAATGTATTAGATGTTTTGCATGTGGGGCAAAATATGTAGGGCTGCATGACAGACGAGCTCTTTCACTGTCCAGCAGGTGGCGCATTCACACCGTGGCTAACAGGGACATCTTGCCACCTGACATGAGACAATGCAAGTGCAGTATTTGAGCCCAGAGCACAGGTTAGTGAGCGGGAGGTTTATTGAGGAGTGCATGTTTTGTCCCAAAGAGAGAAGCACAAGCTTAGGAAAGTCCACACAGGGAGTGCAGAGGAAGGCACGAATACGTAAACCCTGTTTGCATGCGTTATCACTAACTCTATCTGTCCTGCTTTCTTTAAGGCAGACCTGTGTGAGTGGGCCAAACGTATATTCACAAATACACACTTTTGATCTGACGCTATCACTGTCACAGAACATCTGTAAACAGCTGGTAATCAGACAGATAGGCAGGTCCCGTTAAAGTCAGATTTAGCCGGTTTTAAACTGTTCGGGAGTCAGATTCAAGTCACGATTTTAACGTTTTTAGCAGCTTTGGCTTCAAATAACTCAAGACCTGCATATCTCTCCTCAGCTCCTAGCTACCACTGAGAAGGAAGTCTGTTCCAGGTGCAACCCAGGAGTAATGTGTCGAGGCGTACCGAGGTGTGCTATAAGAGACACCCCAGCTTACTGATCTTTGTCAGTAAAACCCATTGTAAACATACAATCTCCTGATACGGGCACAGCTAACGGATCATATCTGGGCAATATTGTTCACGGTCATGTGTTATCAGTGACCTGACCTCGAGCTTTTTAGAGTGACATTTATTAAGCGAGGTATGTGAGTCATATCTATTGACAAATGTTCATCAAACTATTTAAAAAAAAGGTGCAGTGTGATTAGGTTGGATTTAGTGCTGCGGTAGCAGATTGCAACCAACTGAAACCCCCCGAGTGCCACAATGTAGGAGAACTACGTAGATATGAACAGCTCACACCAAGTTAAGTTTTTGTGGTTATACACTAAAGAAAACAATTATTATTAGTATATTCCATTTCTGCCAATAGATCCTGCTAAATGCTAAAGGCTCCACTTCATTTTGCTCAACATAAAAACGTCACATTATCTTCAGCCAGGTGCATTTCATTGGGTTATTGATCTGTTATTCAGTTAGATCCACAATAATAATTAGAATTTATTCTTCGTGAGGAAGCTTCAGCCACAAAGGAGAGAGTAAATGAATGAGTGACGTTGGATTGACAGATGAGAGGAATAGTGCAATTAGGCAACGAGAGGACGGTGGAGCCCAGCGCAAAAAAAAGGTAAAAAAAGGGGAAGTCATCATGCAGCTTTTGAGACCACGCCCCCACACACACGGTTACCTAGGTCACCCCGGGAGTGGGGCAGTGGGAAGGAGGGGCGGGACCTTAGTACTGGCTCCTCCCTGTGGAGGCCAACCCAGAACCCTCATTCTCCACCATTCGCCTCACAGACTTCTGCCTCCTGACCTCCTGACCGCGGAGATCCACGCTGACCTCGGAGGCGGCGCCCAGCGGGTCGCCGTCGGGCTGGGCGCGGCCGTCGGGGCGCGGCCGCAGGGAGTCTCCGTTTGCCATTCGCTCGCCGCTCACACCTGTCACACTGATCTCGGGGATGGCCACGCCCCCAACAGCAGCATCACTGTCTACACTCACCTCCTGGGACTCTGGTGGTGGTGAGGGGGGGGCGGAGCATGGGAGGGTAGCAGGACAATACAACACACACACACACACACACACACACACACACACAGACAAACACACAGATGAACAGAAAGACACGTACCATGCACACACATGGAAAACAAAAAGCCAGCCGTGTGCACAGACACACACGACCACAGTGACACAAGACAAACAGAGGTAATCAATGTAATGGCAGAAAAAATAAAAAGACAAAAATCATAGTGATCAGAACATAACATGGTCAAAAGTACATGCAATATGGAGATGAATGTGAACACAGTAATGAAATGGAATCAAATGTCATACAGAGCCTCACTCACCCCTCTACATATGAATTAATATTTAATAGTACTTTTCCTCCATTGTCTGCTTATAACAAAAGCTTTCCGCATAAATGAGCAGCTGGGATACGAGCACCAAAGAGCAGGATCCATAACATGAAGAAGGGATGTTGAGCTGCAGATGAAACCCGCTCATTAAACGAGCTGAAGGCTGTAATTTACCCGTCTTATCTGTAATCTGTGGTTTAGACTTAAGAGAGCGCTGCTCATTTGTTCTACGTCCATCTAAATACCATTACTTTTCTTTGCAACATATTCATGTACACGCTGCAGCTGATCTGTATCATAGTATTGAATACACTATCTGCTCTCTCTGACAGAAAGACACGGTTCTGAATGAGGAGATGCTCAAAAGGAGGCAGATAGCACTAGCTGCGTTATGAAGCGGAGGAAGGGTGTGATGAGGACAACACTGATGTACACAGTGACTGAAGGACATGAAATGGTAGAGCGAGTGAATAATAAAGAGATCTTAACATCGTGCTCTCTCCTTCGGTGTGGATTTGTCCTCCAGTCAAACCCGTAAAAATGCGATTACAAAATGTGAAAAGTGTGTGTGAGAGCTCTTCTCTCTCCCTACGACTCAATTAGCCTTCTAGTCTCACCGTGTCTCTTCCAGCGGTGTCCCCTGATAGAGAGGGAGGTGACAGCATTTCGGGAGATCCTGGAGGAGGTGGGTGTGATCTCCACCTGGATACTCCGTGCACCCTCCTTGTTGTTGCTCTTCAGTGCGGCGCTGTGCAGCGACGACTTGATGGCGTTACCGACCTGAGGACGCGGAGAAGCAAACATTACTAATCCTGTGACTTGGTCTCCTGTTGTGCTACGAGGATGACAGAGTTGTGTTGATATGATAGTCTTCTCTACGTGTAGAGGCAACAATGAAATGATGCTGTACAGTTTTCATGTGGCTCATTGTTTCTAAAATCACTGCAAACAAACTCAATGCACGTGCTTAGTATTGTATCTGTATGCAATATAACCACATTAAATGTACACTCTATATTATGTCCATACTAAGATCCAGGTGCAAGTTCTACTAGTGTAAATGTAAAATATGTGAAAAGACATTTATCTGCTTTTTAAAATATTTTTTTGTAATTACCGATTATATTTTTTCAAAGATCTTATTGGTTAGATTTTAAACATGATGCACTAACTACTGCAACAAAACAGTTTGTATTTCAATCTTAACTTTACAGAACTGCTAATTGAAATGAAAAGGTTTTTAGAAAAAACAAAAAGGCACTGACCCGATACACAATAACAGTATTTCTTATAATCACCAAGACATGTTTTGCTCTCAAGATCAATAATCCAATTTCTACCAGATTTAGGCATAAACCTAACAGTTTAGCACAAACCGACCGAGTGACAGACTAGTGATATAAGAAAAACAGAAAAGGCTTTGTGTTTCGCTCAATATAATACTATTTCACAAGTCTGTCTATAATGATCTCTGCTGTTGCTGGATATTCTCCAGTGGCACTAATGCTCATGTAACAGTCGAGTACGTAATATGGAGATGGAGGGCGTCATAATCACAACACATGTCTTTTGTGTGTGAGGCTGCAACACAACCAGCTATGGCGAGACCGCAGGTGTGCTCCACTGCAGCATGTAAACACTCCAATGAACACACAACACAGATATCTTAACATGTATACACACGGGCGTGTGTCCAAAAAGATGTTTCTTTATTTATAAAAAAAAAAAAAAAAAAACATCTTTTCAAACCCCGTCCGCATTCTTATTCATGTAAATCCAAAGGTTGTGTGTTTTGATTGTTGCGGAGAAGCACACCTTAACTTGTGTAGTAATACTGTGGGCTTAGGTTCAATCCTCTACTCCCTGGGCCTCGAAGATTATGGCTTAACGGAGCAGAGTGAAAAGCATGTAAATAATCTAGTGGGATTACATTCTGAATGCAGTCTCTGACACACAGGGAGAGAGAGAGAGAGAGAGAGAGCAACACAATGCAGCATAGTGTGCTGTACATGAATCAAACCACAGGCGAGCATGTGCATCTAAATCACATGCTCTCACTCACACACACACACGGTCCAAAAAGGGAGCTGTGCATGTAGAAAAATTGATTTGATTGCACCCACCAACAAAGCTTCAGGGAACAACTCCAGCTGGGCCCGATACAGAACGTCATCCAGTGCTTTGGATCCCAGTTCAACCTCCCCATTACACCTATACACAAAGACAATAGATGACAACACACACAATACACACAGATTTAAGGTTCCCTGTGGAGCGATAGACCTCTAGTAGCGCTATGGATCGTTTTTCCATGAGTGGGTCCCCTGTTTTGTTCATCTTGTGCACATGGACATGCCTGCAGGTGAGACACAGTCCTACAAATGGTGTCTCACCATTCCACTGGTCAACAGGTGGTGGTAACAAGAAGTTATGCACTTGCATGCATATCTTATTAAAATACTTTTCTTTTTTTTTTCTTTCTTGCAAATGTTTCATGAGTAAGGACATCGTTTGTGAGACCTCAAGGATACACACAATGTGTTTTGGTGACTACATTTGGGAAATGCAACACAGTGGCGTAAACTGGTTCCTACACAAGATGCAAAGTGAGCATGCTCAATGATTGTCACAGTCCAACCTCTTTTAAAAAAAAAAAAACGTACGTTACAACACTATTGGCACAAATCAAATCGGGTCAGAGATAAAGTCACATGGAGCAGACTTTAAGAAAAGCACTGTTTATGTAAGACATGAAAAGATGAAGCTGATCAGTGTGCGCAGGCACGCGTGTACACTCACAAGGCGTAGTGTATCCCTGTGATGAGCTGAACCAGGAACTCGGACGTGACCGTCAGCCGCGTGCTAATGCCTTTGTAGCGACGAATCTGCTGCCGCGGGTAGCCGCATATGCACACCCTGGAGGACGGCAAAATGAAAACACAATAGAGGAGCTTGTGTCAGTGAAACAGGGAAGATTCAATCGAGAGAACCGCTCCACTGAGCCACTCGGCTGCAGCTCTATTAAGGCAATTTACTTCCTGCGGTGAGCCGATAATTAACTCCACAATAAGTGAATAACTGCTGAAAATAAGCACATGCACACACACACGCACACACAGGATGCAGCTAAAACTGAGCTAACACCGGCGCACTTGAAGCCATAGGAGCTGCTATATGCTGCACACAGCTGACACACAGCAAACGCTCATGGGGAAATCAAAGCTGATGACTTCTCTTCAGCTCTGTGTTTATTAGAGCAATGCTCAGCTACAGTTGGCAGATTACCAAAATCCCTGATCTGGGATATGTTTGTACATCGCAGCTCTTTGCCGAATATCTTGGCTCTCAACGGCAAAGTCTATAAGAGCATCTGATAAGCCAGTGCTTGTAGAATAGTGTGTGTGTGAGTGTGTGTGTGTCTGCACATGTTTAGCCATATTTAAGTAGCCTCCTCAAAAACATTCACAATCAAGAAATGATCATCATTCTACAGTATGAAATTGGTGTGCGTGTACTTATACAGTCCTCATGACAAAGTGTGTGTGTGTGTTCTTTACCTGGAGCTGAGCTGGCAGACGGACTGGAGGGAGGTGGCGGTCATGTAGCTGAGAGCAGCGTTGTAGCACAGCAGCAGGAAGGTCAGCACGTCAAATCTCAACAACACAAACATACCCTTAAAATAGCCCGTCTACCTTACAACATGACAACATTTGAAACATATCAGGTCTGAAAATCACCGACACAGTTTCGCTTCCATCTATACTGTAGAGAGACATTCCATCATCAGAGAGATTGAAGGATTACAGAAGCAGTGCTCCACTTCTAGCAGAAGCAGAGATTTCATCCGTTTTATTCCACGAATTCCTCGTTTTTAATGGTGGTAGAAATGGGATTTTAGCATGATTTCAAAAGCTAAACTATTAATAAAGTGCATGATTGAATTCTGAATTCCGCTGGCTTCTCTGTCAGATTGTCCTTCCTCCTTCATTTGTGTTTCTCTTTTGGGTTGTCTGCTTGCTGCCAATTCTAAAGCAGGCAGACCGGCAGCTTGCTACCGGGTAAGCCATTTTAAAAAACGTGCACAACCCACCCTGCTGACACGTCAACACCCATCCAGCAGACTTGTAAACAAGTCGAGCCTCTTCTTACCTGTTCTGTGCCGTGAACGTCTCTCTCTGGAGGTGTGGCCCGCTGTACACCACCCTGCTCAGCCCGTGATTGGCTAGAGCCCCTTCCGTGAGGGCAATGGAGCCGATAGCTGAGGGCTGGAGAAGAAGAGGAAGTTTTAAAACTGAACATTTCTGCAAAAGCAAAATAAAAGAGCCGAGTGCATGTGTGTGTCTCTCACCTCATGGTACACTGACGGTTTGGAGAGGGAAGGGACGGTAAAAGATAATATTTTACTTTGTCCATCTTTATCAACTATTTCCTGTGAAAGAGAAAGACAGGAAGACAGTGAGAAAATGTTTCTGTTTTTTTTTTTTCCTGTGTGCCCTAAACCTCAAAAGAGTGTGTGCTAATCTCTTCAAGCACACTCGTCTGTTATATGTGGACCTCAGGGTCTCTCTTTCCCAAATCAGTCTGCTAGTGTGTGTGTGTGTTCGCTTATTTGTGTGTATATATATTGTGTGAGCACACTCGCACTGACCCCGGGGTTTTGCAGCCCCCCGTGTGCATGTTAATGTCAAATAGACTAATAGGAGCCAGCCAGTGAGTTGAGTGACAGCTGACCTATTCTGCTATTCAGAGAGGAAGTTAGAGGACACTGCACTTAGCTGATGGCTGGAGCATCGAGAGCCAAAATGGATGAAAAAAAAATAGGACTCAACACACTTTAATAATTATTAGTGCTGACATCTCTGTGGGAAGCTTAAGGGGCATTCATTCCATATTGTGTATTAGCAAAGTCACTGTTTCAATTCCTCTATTTCTTACCCATAGTTCCTGTCACTCTCCATGCATAGCTGTCTAACAAGGCAGGAAGTGCAGAAAGTAATCGCAGAGTGTCCCCTGCTTCTGGAACTGCATGATTACTCCCATTGCTTACGATCGAGGACTTTTTCTTCCTTACCTTGCACTTATCACACTGGAAACATTTCACTGGTATTTACAAGAACAGCTCCTCCTTACTGGCAATAAGTAAACAGCTGTGGCATAAGTCACCCTAACCCACACAAACCACCGGCCTCATCCTCTCCCCTACCAGGTTGTAAATGCCCAGCAGCAGGGCCTCGATGCAGCCGGACGTGTGAGGGTCTCTGGCTGCGCTGACGGACAGGAGGCTCCACAGGAGCTCTGGCAGGAACTGGAGTGTGAAACGCTGCAGCTGCGGCTCACCGCTTCGGTAAAACTCAAACAACTGGTGACACACTGGCTCCAGGAACTAGGAGAGGACAGAGAGCCAAAAAACATGGGCACATGGTTTCACCCAGACATATAATCCAAGGGTGTGTAAAAATACAATAGTTAAAAAGGTTAATGGTGGCACTTGAAACATGACAAAATGCTCGGTGTGGAGTCAGGATTTTACAATAGATAATAAAAATATGAAAGTGTGTGTCCGTACATCGCTGTAGTTCTCTCGGATGACCTTGTAGAGTGCAGGGACCAGAACACCTTTGTCTTTTAGTGAGGCAGCATAGGTGGACACAGCACTGTCAGGGAGGGTCTGAAAACGAAAACACACACACACACACACACACACACACACACACACACACACACACACACACACACACACACACACACACACACACACACACACACACACACACACACACACACACACACACACACACACACACACACACACACACACACACACACACACACACACACACACACACCTCAAGTTTAATACGCTAACTGACTTGCCAATATTCTAAAAATAAAAACACAGCATGACAAGATGAGAAGTGAGTACTGAATAACCTAAAACCTGCCCATTATTATGGCTACAGGTGAAGGAGACAGAATCGGTCTCAATAAGAGTGACGTATAAGCAACATTGTAACACATTATGTTTGATATTTGCACAATACTTTGACAGCGTCTAAAGCCTGCAGAGACAGACAGCTTCTGTAGACATTATCACTGTCCGTCTTATCAATCTGGTTCCACTCAGAGGTCAGTATGATGACAGGTGGGTCCTCATGCGTTCACACAGGAAGTCCCCTTCAGCTCACCTCAGTGAGTCTCCACTTTGGGAGCAGTCACGTACTCGTCGGTGCTCATGTTGGAGGAGGAGCACGCAATTTTCTGAGCACACTTCACAGTGCATTTGTTTATGCGTGTTGGAAGACACGTTGCCAATAATAAAGCAGCAGCAGAGAATGAGCTGCACACCAATCACGGTTATGTGCTTGCTGTTGCTATTTGTACACACACACACACACACATACACACTCAGTAAAGCAGTACCTTATATTCTGACAGCCAGTCCTCCACCACTCCTTGGTCCATAGCCAACATGTTCCCTCATCTGCAGTACAGTCACCTCTACCTGCATGAGGAGAAAAGAAACACCATTTAAACACACGCTGCATAATTATTGACACAAAGCAAATTTATAGTGCATTTGCAAGCGCGCATACCTTTGCCAGCCTTCCATTGTTTGGCCGCCTGATAAAAATATTCTATTACGAACAGCAAACAATGCCATGGCAGTGGTGAAGAGTGACTCTACATGCTGCAGGCATCAACTCAATACCCTAAAGAAGCATGAGTGTCTCCTCCCCTCTCGCTTCCCTCTCATTCCTCTCCAGACACACACACACACACACGCACATCTCTGTAGCGAGTACCCAACCTATTCTCAAACTCAAATAGAAAAGTCACCCACACAGAGAAGCCTGGCTGGCTTCATTGTGGAAACACTGATGAGACGAAGCAGAGTTTAGATGCTAGTGGAAAAGGTCTTTAAAACGGAGACAGACAGAAAGAGCTTTAGATGACATTTACTAAATGAATGAATCCTTACAAGATTTCTAAATATCTACTACAAAGTGGGGATGATGATGATGATGATGATGATGACAGAGCAATATAGTTTGGATGACTCGTCGGTACAGATCAAAGTGGTGGACTCACCAATGTTGCCATCTCTAGAGCTGCTTGCGTGGCAAAATAGAAGCCAAATATGGACTGGTTCAAGCTTCTCAAATGTAACCATTTCCTGATGTTCTCTTGTTTACTGAATATCGTTGGCTCTGGGGAATTTGGTTTGTCCATTTTTCACTATGACTTTTCAAAAGATCAAAACACGAATCAAGGCTTTTTGAAAAAGAGAGAGAGACTGATTGATAATCAAAATAAATGTCCTTAACCAACTCTGACCGTCACTATAAGACACGTGCCTTCTGCTCCTATGGCCTCTTTGCATCTCTGATGGATTATCTGTTTGTCACTGCGGGTTCCGTCGTGTCTGTGCTCTGGAAGCACAAAGCCACACTGGCTGCTGAATGCAGAAACAAAGTCCATGTTTGGTATGTCTGGTAACAGAGTCTGACTTCTGAAGAAGTCCTTCTATGTGCACACTTGTCACGCAGATACATGCTCAGATTTGAGCTGAAGGAGGCATAATCAAACCTCTTAAAACTCTTCCACTTTCAACACGTGATGTATCGAGCACGCACACGCACAGACACACACACACGAAAGAAAACAAACATATTCTGGAGGTGAATTCAAACCAGAGAAAAGATTCAGAAGATTATAGGCCTGATTTTCAATGACCGTAATTATCGAAAAACCTTCTAACATGCTTCATGATGAATGTGTGTGTAATTAGAAATAGAGAAAGATTTTCATCTCTGTCATTATCCGTCCCTGCTTCTCTCCCTCCAACACGGCCATTTCCCTTTCACACATCCACAGGCTGTATTTTGTATTATTCTGGTCCATGGCAGCCAGGTGTCTATTTATGCACTGTACCAATGACAGAAATGACAGGGGGGGGGGGGGGGGGGGGGGGGGGGGGGCAGTGACTCATGAAATGGGGAAGGATTATAAAAGCAGAATGGCCTCCATTTAGAGAAATTACTTCTTTGTAGCGGTCTGTTCCGTTCTTTCACGCTGGTGATGACTACAAGGACGGCAGTGATATCTAAAGCCAGCATTTTAATGGCAGGCTCACTGAATAACAAAATAAAAGGCTGTGATTAGAGTGTGGGTGAGTCAGTCTTGTAAGGGCAGGTGTTCCTCCTACAGAGTCGCTATTAGCCAGTCAACCCTGTCCACGCTGGCATCTGGGGTATGACATCTGCATCATCTGTATCCAGAAAAAGATACCTGAAGACTAAAACCAGAGGGCTGCCTGCCATGCCGCCTACCTATGTGATATATTTACCTTTTACCTCAGCAGCAGGTAGAAGAAGAAACTGCAGCGACACTAAAGCAGCAGCAGAGGGGTGGAAACAAAATCGGAAACATTCACATCACAAGATGTACAGCTGGACAAAACAGCACAACATGCTGCGTCTTTAAGATATCTACGGTCTGTAGACATAATGCAGACAGGCGTAAGCAACTGTTGGGGGAAAATAGCAAACTAATTGCTCTGAGAGAACACCATAGAGCGTAATTATGTTATTAGGCTGATGTTTGTCTTCCGTCATTATGGACTCAAACATCATGACAGAAATCAAGATAAGCCAAGGAGAGCACCCGACAAATGATGCAGCGGGGGGTGAGCTTCTTCTATGCAGCTCAACCCCACTGGATCAGCACAAGCATGCAGAAATAAACCGGTGTTAAGGACGAGTGGCTGAGTAACAAACCCAAACCAATTAAGTGATGAACAAGAAGATGGAGAGAGAGGCAGTGAAGGGGGGGTGAAGAGAGTAGAGATCAATGGCAAAATGAATAGGAGGTAGAGATGCATGTATAGAGGGATGCGGGATAAAAGCAATGTATGACAACCCATGGGATTAATAACTCAAATAGAGTGCAGCAGTGGGATCAATAAAAGAAGAGAGTTCATTAGATTTCAATCGTTGCTGCCTCAGGTATCCTCACAGGCTCAGAGATACACATGAGATCAGGGAAGACGCCTCAAAGAGATCTAAAAACAGACCTTAACCAACGTGTTTAGTTGCCTGGCTGTGACTTACTGAGTTTTTCCACCAATGCAGCCAACTATGTGCCAAGGAGTGAGATTGCACAAGTGTGTGTGTGCAAATGTGTGTACTCAATGTCTGGCTTGGCAAACCCTGTGAGCTAGCTAAAGTTGACAGCTCGAATATACACCAACGCAATAAATTCTCCGAGACACACACACACACACACACGCACACACGGCGGTCTACATGAGCTTATTTCTGACTCCTCCTTCCAGAGACTTTCTCCAACACAAGCAGGTCTCCTTTGAGTTTACATTCTTAATCCTCGCTGTAAGTGTGCCTGCGCGTCCTGACGGAGTTACGAAACACCTGAGGCAAACACACCACACACATAGTAGTGCGTATGTGAATTCATACAAAACCCACAGCCAACAATATGCCAATATCAAAACACAGAGTCTTCCGGTGCTCAGTAGTGAAGTTAGAACATACCTGTCTGAGAAAGCTGGCGGAGAACTGAAGCCAGTCCAAGTGAGAATAAGTTAGGGGGACACACACACGCACACCACTCCCTGTTGATTACCTCATTTCCTATTGCACATAGGGCTATGCTTTGGAACCTTTTTTTTTTTTTTTTTTTTCAGGAAGAGAGCGGACCAATGAGACTGAAGGCTTGAACAGAGGGAAGAAAGGAAGCAGAGAGAAAGACAGAGTGGGTGGTTTTGAGAGTGACAGAGCTGCCCCAGCTGCTTTTTCCTGTGGTACAAGGTGCGGGCAACAAAAACTACTGGTTACGCAGAACCAGGAACTAAAGCAACACAACTCCGCCCGAAATCTACAAACTAGGTCAGCTGGCAACAAACAAGCTGGACCAGTGACTCCAAACTTGCTTTAAACTTAAAAGGAAGCAAAAGCTGCACGTGAACTATTCGGAGGAGTTGTGGGGTGTCTCCAACACAGCTCCACCTGAACTCGTGTTCAGACTTGTTTGGAGCCTACGCATTTAACCCACCCCTAGGTCTACAGCATTTTGTTTTGACGTCACAATTCATATCACATCTTTATTTATGCTATGTTGTATTTGGACCATCTTGGCTTGCTGTTAACCCTGTTGCATCATCGCCTCCCACCTTGCTCTCCCCCCTGGTCTCCTTCAAAAGCAGGTTGCTTATAGCTTAAAAATGGAAGTGCTCCTTTTGCCCTAACCCTGTTTTCTTTTCTCATCTTTTGCACACACATAGCTACCGGCAGTCCTCTGCTCTAAGTAGACATGACAACACAGCCTGTGGTTTGTGTGTGGCTTGTCGGTACCGAGGGAGACAGATACAGAGATCTGACGAGGAGGAATCCTCTTACAGCAGCCCACGCTCTTTCCTCTGTTGCTTCTAAGCCAGTGATGCATCTTCGTCCCTTATCTCGCCCCTTCAGCTCCTCGTGGCAAGTGAGCCTGAAGAGACCGATGATTAACATCGCTGATTCTTCAATTTCAATGCTCTCTTTAATTCCATTTGTCTCAGCATTTCTTGCAACAATTGGATAAGTCTCTCGTAATCTATTAATGCTCAGCCTAGGAATTTCACATTTAAGTACCACTTTTGGTTCAGATAATTAGCTTGATTTTCTACATTTATCATGGAGTTAAAAGTAGGCCACATCTACTGGTATCTGTGCCTACAAATATATACTTTTCCTGTAAAAATCAGCTTTCAATTGACGGATATTGTACTTGAATTTGGTACAGAACTAGATGGAAACGATTGCGACAGTTTTCATTGCTCAAATGACCAGGATGTTTCATGAAACTGCAGGCATGGCTGACTCTAGCTGTGATGCCGGATGACAACAAAACCCGTACGATCTCCTTTGCTTCATGACCTGCTGGGCTTCACTGTCAAAAAGCATTAAGAGGCCTCGTACACTAGCAGCCGTGGATGCCACACATTAAAACAAGCCTGCGCATACTTTACCACGCACACACATTCATCCTAATGACGCCACTCAAACAACCTGTCTATTGCTAAAAAGGACAAACCTCTCCCGAATGACAACGGCAAAGATGCAAAGACACACACACCACCCCCCCAATGAATTAAGCTGCAAACAGCATATTATTCAAACAATATCTGGCACACCACCAGAGGCACAGCCCTTGTGAAGGACACAGATTGTAAAAAAACAAAACATTTTTAAACTTTTGTCTGCATGTGCACTAGTGAAGGACCTCTTTTCATCCGGCAGGTCTGCGGCAAAGCTTCACACTGGACCCCATCATACAGGAAACCCCTGAACTGGCTGGGTGGTGGTACAGAGGAAAGATGCATCACATGACCTCTATTAGTAAAATCATCTATCATCACCAGTCTGCAGTAGTTTCTGTGCCCCTGCTAGACTGGTGTAATACCAATGACAATACTTTGATAATATCATGGACCAAGGACATAGGTCTCTCTTTCTCTCTCTCACACACTCACATTTGGAGGAAGTATTTTAACAAGGTCCTGACAGACACCCCACACACACACACACACACACACACACACACACACACACACACACACACACACACACACACACACACACACATGCAGCTGTTAATAAATATGACCAAGTCAGGTACAAAGTCTGTATCTAACACGAATGTTACTTTAATCTACTACAATAGCAAAATGGGTGCAGTGAAAAGCTCGTTTGCCAAACCTGTTGGGGAACCTTTCCATCTTGACGGCTGTTTTTATTACCTAATATCTAGCAAATGTAAGTAGCTAGTAACTATTGTCCCCAAGCGGTGCTAGCCCGCTTTTGCCACAATGACAACATGGTAGCATCTTGTGTTTAAACAACGTGGACTTCTGTCTCTCAGAGCACTGGTGACGTTAGCTCAAAGCTAAACTTTAGCCTTGGCCGTTCAGTGTAACCTGTTAGCCAGTATCAGGCAGAGGAATGTACAGTGATCCTCCGCCGTCACACACTCTCACTGCCTCGACTTGCTGAATGACTTCGAGCTGTCACCGCGGTTGCTCTCAGATTAGCTTAGTTAGCTAGCTCGGCTAAGGCGCGAACACCAAGTAAATTGGGGGAAGTTGCCGTTACTTACGGGCATGCTATCGGTCTATTTCCTGGTATCGGTGTCCTCTATCGTTCCGACGAGACGAGTAAACGGCTATCGCTTCGCTACTCCATAAATCTCCTCAATAATTCATCAACATCAGGTCCTTCCATCTTCATTACTTTCTCCACTCCAGACAACCTTAGACGACGCTCCACGGAGTGACAGGCGGCTGATCCAATGAGCGAGCAGTATACGACCTAACTGACACACCCCCCCTAAACGCAGCATCCAATCAGGTTAGACTCTACGCTGTTTGATAATGATTTCCACGACGTCGGTAGGTTGTCGCTGTCAGTCGCTGATCTTTGACAGCACTTATTTACAAGAGATGCTTTTAAAGAATCATATAAATAAGTAATTCATTGACAGTTAAATTATGATTACATTGTAAGAATAATTGATCATACTGCAGCAAATAAACTGCAGTTGAATGTTCATTAGTCAGTGAGTGCCTTTTATTCTTATATATTATATATTATACATATTCACATTTTAATTATGAACATAACTATTTTGTACCACTTTTTTTGCGCAAACAATGAATCAAAGTCACGAATGATATAATTAATATAGATTGCCTTTATTAAACATACACATATTTAAATCTTTTCAATTTACTTGTTTTATTTCCCAAACTTTTTCATATAGAGATGAATTCTCAGATTTTACTCACTACATTAGGACACATTGATCTGTAAAGTTTAAGGCAAAAGCAGGACTCTAAATGGTTGCATAAACAATGCATGACCACTTGACCGTGACCTTTGGAACAATGGATTTTCCAAAATTAATTATCAAGATGGCATATGACCATGTGTTTGCTTGCTTTCACATTAATAGCTGCTGGAAAGCTGTGGTTTTTAATCAGTTAAAAGATGCATGGGCTTTTGTGGATAACAATCAGCAAATCTGCTCCCTCCGAATGTTAGAATAGCAAAACACTACTGGCACAGTCACAAAAAAAACTCTGGTCCAATTCCCATTGCTGCTTCTGGAGACTGCATCCTGATCTTTATTGCATTATGGATGAAATTAGAACAATCTTTCCTTGTGGCAAAGATTTGTCTCATTAGGTATAAAATTCTTAAAAAATAGTAATACATTCATTATTTTGATACCTGATTCTGTAATTTAGGGAATCGTTGAGAAACAGACTAAATCGGAGGAATATGAATATGAAGGCAACTGCTAGAATAGTCAAGTAAGTCTGCAATGCCCCCTAATGTTAGCTGGTAAGATTACACCCATCCAGGAAACTACTGTCTTTACACAGACAAGTGTTAAAGTGAGTATCTGCTAGATTTATTAAAAGTTTAACAAAACATTTAAAACAAAGATATAATTGAAGTTATTATGATACAAAAGGCTGCAATGGCCGGCAAAGCAGAGATATACTTGGCGCATTTATATGACTTTCTGTGTGCATAATTGTGTATAACCTCTAATATCTTAATCCTGTACCTGTGTCTTGTAGTTGGTGGATTAAAATTGAGAATCTAATATGTGCATAAACTACACATTAGCCCCTGATATCTGTGCAGCCTCAGTGAGGACTTCCCCGGCCCGTTGTCTGTATCCCAGCGACAACTCCTTCGCCCTCCTCACTTCCTTCAGGTTCTCCTCCAGGTTCTCCTCCAGTCTTCCTTGCTCCTGGTGAGTTACTGCAGCCCCTCTCACTTGCTCAGCCATGTGATCCTTGCTACGGAGCAGCCAGCCTATCAACTCTTGAAGTGTGGTACCCTTTGAGATGGTGGCTTTGGCGCTCTCAGAAGTGCCCTTCATTTCATCCTGTGCCAATTGCAGGTGTGGAGGCAGTGGTTCCTCCTCCCTTTCACGCACAGGAACCACATTGAGGGTGAAGTCATAGCCCTTCATCTTAAGGGTGACCCTGTACCTGGTCTCTGGAAGTGGGGAGAGAGGGAGATTGAATCAGACAAACCAAGGAAACTGAAAACTGAAGTAAGGAAACCTGCCATCACGTTGCCTGCACTAGCAAGGAGCTCTCCCTTACCATGCTCATCTCTGATCGTCCCCACACATTTGGCTAAAGCCAGAGTGTTATCGTGGTTACACCCGCAGCTCTGACGCAGGTTGGTGATATGTCGGACCATGGCCTCATAGCGCTGGTGCTGTTCGTTGAAGGTCTCGGCCATGTCAGAAAACCTCTGGTCTATCTCTGGCATACACACTCGCCTCATCACCAGCCTGCCGATCCGCCTCACTGTCCGTGCATCTGGGGGGAGGGAAGAGTATCACACACAACCCAACCCAGACACACACAAAAGAACACATGGAGTACAAATTCATACATAATTGTATACATTGGAAGTGTGCAGTTCTGAGAGAAAGACACATGAACATCTAGAGAGATTATGTACCACTGTGCCCTGGCCGGTTCTGCCTGGCTGATCCAGCTCCATTCAGGTCAGATGGCGTGGGGTGCAGGAGAGGCTGCCTCTGAAAAATAATAGCAGAGTTGTTTTCTTTGCACTTTTCAGAAAGAGACAGAAAACACTAACAAGGCTTGTGTGCACCTCGACACATGTAATAACAGTGTCATAAACAAAAACATGCATTTCAAGTGTGTCACATAATTCCTATATGGAGAACTTGTGTTATAGTTCAAGGTTCTAGTACCTCTGCACTTTGTGTTTGTGACAGAACAACACACTTATAGTGCTGACCTTTTCTTGTCTTGTGAGACAAAACAAAAACACGGTCAAAGGGACTTTACTGTGGCAACCGTAGAGCATGTCATAAACACATTAACTCGTTATAACCCATTCTTAGAAAATGGGTTCATCCAGTAATCTCACCGAAGCAACGCAGTGATCAAGTGTCTGGCCTGAACTTGAATGATCATTAACATTTACATGAAAGTCAATAATCACGTACCTCGGTGGCGGAGTTTTCACTTGAGAAGCAGCAACAGCAGAGAAAACGGAGCATTTCTTTCTCGCATTTCTTTCTCGCAGCGCTCTCTCTCTCTCTCTCTCTCTCTCTCTCTCTCTCTCTCTCTCTCTCTCTCTCTCTCTCTCTCAATTTACTTTCAGGTCAATCATTTCTGACAATGCATCTGCAGTCCGCACACATTCCAAATGACGTCAACGTCATGCGACTTCTGAAAAACTTATCTTCCTGGTTATGTTTTCTGGATTCCTGTGCAGGTATGAATGTGACAGACAGGTCTGACCTACAGGTGCGCTGCAGCGAGGTAAACAAACTCTACTGTTGCCATTAGCTGTATCACTGTCTTTGTCTTTCAATGGCTGTATGCAATCTGAAAGTCGCTATTCAAAGGGATACAAATACCACGTGCGTTTTTGTTTTGTTTTTTTTGAATACCAAAACGATTCATTACAGATCTACTAAAAGTAAAAAGTAAATCAGTTCCGCAATCCCGCAGGTTAATTAGTTAGTTATCGCACCTGTCGGTAGGGGGCGAACCAGACTACTTTCAACCAAAGAAAAAACCGTAGAAGAAGAAGAAAACAACAACTCGAGCAGCTCACAAAATACACTGCGCTACACCGTTTTATCACTATAGAAAGTTCATCTTTATGATTTCTAGTTTTATTTTCAAGGAGTAGCTGCCGTAAAACTGGCTGCCTTTTAGTTCATAAAATCGCAATAAGCTGCAGGCTGCTAGCCAAGCCAAGCCAGCGGCTGAGCGACAACAAAGAGGCTGCAGCAGCTGCAGACTGCTGGCGGGGTGGTGGTGCTGAAGGTGTTTTAATTTTTACCGAACAGATTCCATTCATCGGGCTGACATGACGGGGGTGGTCTCTCCAGAGAAGGCGGCGATCACCAAGAAGAAGAGCGAGAGGAAGTGTGCCATCAAAGAGGAGTTCAGACAGCTGTCTAACATCATGGGAGTCATGAACAACATGAGGAAACAGGTGTGTGTGTGTGTGTGTGAGAGAGAAAAGAAAAGAGAACAAGAGTGTGTGTGTCGGTAATAGGGCTTGACATGAGTCATTTACTGGTGTGTGTTCCTTCCCTGTCCTGATGCATGCGTGTGTTTTCTTCAGGCTACTCTCTGTGATGTCACCCTGGTGGTTCAGGGGAAACACTTTCCTGCCCACAGAGTAGTGTTGGCTGCTGCAAGCCACTTCTTCAGCCTCATGTTCACCAGTAAGTGTGGACACGAAAACACGCTTGATATTTTGTGGACCACAGTAGTGAGAACATTTGCCTCTGCTGCTGTAGGGGTGGTGTGATTTCTGATAGAACATTATTATTTTGGGATGTCACAGTATAAATGATGCAGTGTGCCACCCAAGCTGTTGCCAAGCATAAGAGGAATATCATGTCTTGCTGATATGTCTCTATTTTCTATGAACTCTACCTATCTTTTTCCTCACCTCCAGCCAGAATGATGGAGTCGATGTCCCACGAGGTGGAGCTCAGGAGTGCCGAGCCTGACATCATTGAGCTGTTGATTGAATTTATCTACACAGCTCGGTAAGAATCTTGGCTGAAAGTAGAGCGCCAATCGTGACATATAGGAGTGGTCACAGACACAATCTCTTTTAACTTACTTTCACCTGATTTCATCAGAAACACCTCTTTAATGATAAAGTGTGTGTGTGTGTGTGTTTTTTCAGGATTTCGGTGAACAGCAGTAACGTCCAGTCGTTGCTGGATGCAGCCAACCAGTACCAGATTGAGCCCGTGAAGAAGATGTGTGTGGAGTTCCTCAAAGGACAAATTGATGCAACAAACTGCCTTGGTAATACAATCGAGGCTGAATCATATCTCATTTGCTTTTTACCCTAAAATCTGCTACGCCCTTTGAGTGAGTTTAGCTGGTACTTGTGCCTGGTATGTACAATTAGGGTTGTCTTCTTGAGTCACATTTTTGGTTTGGGTCACATCATGTAACGCATTAGATTGACTCATCCTCGTCCTGTAATCCTGCAGGTATTTCCACCCTGGCAGACTGTATGGACTGTCCCGAGCTGAAGGCGGCAGCAGAGGACTTCTTTGAGCTCCACTTCACTGAAGTCTACAAACTGGATGAGTTCCTGCAACTAAATGTTTCACAGCTCACACACCTACTGCACCAGGACAAACTCACTGTCCGTGCTGAGGCCCAGGTACACCTCAGACACACACACACACGCACATTCATTGAACGCTTGGCCACCACAAGCCAGTTATTAATTTCTTTTATGCTGTAATGTTTAAGAATGTGCTAAAGAAAAACATGTCTGAGGTGTTTCTGTTGGTACTGTTGTCGGTGCCTAAGTTCGGGGATGTGGCAAAATAACAAGCCCTTACAATCTTTTATGTACAAATAATAAGAAATACTTCACTTTACAACTTAGATTCCCAAATAGATGGCTTTTCATCCCGTCAGGACAAAGCTGACTGGCTAAAACCACCACCACCTATAATCTGAATGCTCCAACATGTCTTGTTGTTGCGTTTGTGTTCAGATTTATGACGCAGCAGTGCGCTGGCTGAAGTACGATGTGTGTAACAGACAGCAGTACATGGTGGAGGTGTTGGGGTGCGTTCGCTTTCCTCTGGTCTCCAAAACCTTCCTCTCCAAGACGGTGCAGGCTGAGCCCCTCATCCAGGACAACCCACAGTGTCTCAAGATGGTCATCAGTGAGTAGGAGGAGAAAAAACACACACACACTCACACACAAATCATGTCACAAGCAGACATAGTAAACACACACAGTAGTGAGTGTATTGTAATCATGTGAAGGGACACAAAAACATTGGTGAGGAAACAGTTGACATTTTCTGCTATGCTTAAAATGTTACATTACTTAGTGTCCGCATTGTACTCTACAGTATATTAAAAGATTAAAACTTTATTTTTAATATTGAGTGTTGAAATCAAGGTTTTGGCAGGGCTCTCGCAGATTTATAACATATGAGCCGCCGCCACAAATCATGAGAGCAAGTTTAAACTGGTGCAAAGGCACACTGCTACGGTCTGCTGGGTTGACATGAGCACGCCTGTGCTTTCGCACCAGGTGGGATGCGCTACCACCTGCTGTCCCTGGAGGATCGGGAGGATCTGGGGGAGAACAGCCGACCGCGACGCAAGAAGCACGACTACCGCATCGCTCTGTTTGGAGGCTCCCAGCCTCAGTCCTGCCGCTACTTCAACCCCAAGGTACTGAGCTTGAGTCAGTAAAGTCTGTATAGACATATACTTCTCATTTAATATTAAAGTGGGAATCTTCTGAACTCTAATGTTGGGTTTTAGTTTGGAAAAATGAGATCAGATATTGCAGAAACAAGTATGACATCTATTGGTTTGTATAGTAAAGTCGAGTTTAAGTCTGGCTTTCCATGCAGGACTCCACCTGGACAGACATCCGCTGCCCCTTCGAGAAGCGCCGAGACGCCACAGCCATCTTCTGGGACAACGTAGTCTACATCCTGGGTGGCTCACAGCTCTTCCCCATCAAGCGCATGGACTGCTACAACGTCCTGAAGGACAGCTGGTACTCCAAGCTGGGACCTCCCACGCCTCGCGATAGCCTCGCTGCCTGCCCTGCCCAGGGCAAGATCTACACGTCTGGGGGGTCGGAAGTGGGTGAGCACAGAGAGGTGGAATGGGTGATCTGGGGATAGTAGATGTTGATGATCCTTCACGGGCGAAAAAGACATTCCCCTTCTGAAAGCGTGTAATCGTGGTGTTGTGTACTGTACTCGTGCGTCTGCAGGAAGCTCTGCGCTCGACCTTTTCGAATGCTATGACACGAGGACGGAGTCTTGGCAGGTGAAGACCAGCATGCTGATGGCTCGCTGCAGCCACGGCTCGGTGGAGGCCGACGGGCTCATATACGTCTGTGGAGGCACGGTGGGCAACAACGTGTCCGGCAGGGTCCTCAACAACTGTGAGGTCTACGACCCCAGCACGCAAAAGTGAGTCACACAAACGTATGGTTTAGAACTATACAACCCAATGGATGATGTGGGGATTTCTGTTGGTCCCCGGTTGGTTTACAGTGTTTATGAATGGGATACTGAAAAGGACTATGATGGGGAACACTGTTGCCTTATTGCTATGTACTTGGTGACAACAGCAGGAAACGCAAGGACAATGTGAAGACATGTCTTATTTACTTACTGTCTGTATATCATATCAATGTTGTATTTAGCTGACAATAATCATATGTACATTCACACAGAAGTAGTAAATCACCTTGCACTGCTACTGCTGTTGTCTTCTCCTCAATACCTCTTGTCTCCACCTTCCTGTCCTCAGATGGAGGGAGTTGTCTGGGATGAGAGAGGCCAGGAAGAACCATGGGCTGGTGGTGGTCAACAGCAGGATCTACGCTGTTGGAGGGCAGGGAGCTCTAGGTGCAAAAAAAATGATATTACTAAAATACTGTAATATTACTATTCAACATAGTAGCCGTAGCACATGTGGCGTCAGTATGATATTGTTTTTTTCTCTTTAGGTGGACTTGACTCGGTGGAATACTATGACATTGCCAGTAATGAGTGGCGTGCTGCTTTGGCGATGCCGTGGCGAGGTGTGACGGTGAAGTGTGCAGCGGTCGGTGAGGTCATCTATGTGCTGGCCGGGTTTCAAGGTGTGGGGCGACTCGGACACGTCCTGGAGTACTACACTGAAACGGACAGGTCAGTGTATTAAATAGATATTACTAAAACAAATGAATAAATAGATGTTGAATTCTGTCACTAATAGGCACACTGGGAATCTGTAACGGCTTGTTTAAACCCTTAATCTAATTGCCTCACAACTAATGAAAGTTCTCAATTTCATGCCGCCTCTGAATCCGTTCTCTTCTGTGTTCAGGTGGGTGACTTGCAGCAAGGTGCGAGCATTTCCCGTCACAAGCTGCCTGATCTGCGTGGTCGACACGTGCGGAGTCAACGAAGACGAAGACATGGACCTCATAGACTCTCAGCCACACGCTGCAGCCACCGCCTCGGCATCTGCCACAACCTCGGCATCTGCCACAACCTCCTCCTCCTCACCCTCCTCCTCCTCCTCCTCCTCATAGGACGAGAGGAAGATTCAGTGTATGTTGCGACAGTTGCGGCAGCTACTGCGTTGGGCCTCCAGTGGCCTGACATCTCCTCTACTAATGTGAATATTCACGTGTGCATTTAGGCAAACAGCTGGTCATGTTCTTTAACTTTGTCCAGTAGCCACATTTCTTTTTAACTTTTAGCTGTCCCACTGTTAAAAGTGCCAGTGGGACTCTATCCCACAAATTTATGTTAAAGGGGACAAGGAGACTTTTAATGAGGATTGTTAGGTTAGATACTAGAAAGAGAAAACAGATTGGCAAGTACAGGTGGGGAACCTTTTTATTTGTCCTTTCGTTTAAAGAACTTTGTAATGTTGTTTTTATCATTTTGGAATAAAATACTGTTACGGAGTGTAGATGTATTGCATTTATGAATAGTTGAAGATGTGTTGTGTTCATATTTAATAATACAAATGACTTCATAGAGAATGAGTAAAAAAAAATTCTCAGCCATGTGGTTACAAGTAAAAACTAGCTGAATGTGATGAAGAAACGTGTGTCTGAGTTTGATTTCAATTTTTTTTATTATAGAAAGATGAGTAAATTAATTCATGAGAAAGACGGCATCTGCGATTAAAGAAGATTTCACAAGTTGCTCTTTAAGATGATATAAGCTGCCATACAATATGATTAAAAAAAGACGCCTCTTCATTTACTGTTAAAATGTTGTGTTGATTTAACTGAATAAAAATATCCGGTGAAAACATGCATTAAATACAGTGGCATTGCTCTAATGAGTTAAAATATGGCCAGAGTTCTCTGTGGGAAAACTGATCCGACATGTTGCCGTCACTTGATTTAAGACGGGAATAGAAGTTTTCATAAACAGGTAAATATTATTGATGAAGCTGAAATTAGTGCAACAAAGGGAGACGCTCAGCGGTCGACATTAAGAGGTGTTCTTCGCTTGTCAAATGGCTATTTGTAGCATTCCCTGAGTGTGTTTGATAAAACACTGGAATGTCCTCCCTCATTTGGCCCCTCGCGAGTGCTTCATATCGAACAGTTCATTTTCCTCTGCCTCCTCATCAATCGTCAAACTCTTCCTCGCTCATCAGGAGAGCAAACCTATTGTTTATCTCCTCAGTCGCCCTCCCCCTTCCTCCTCTTCCACCACCTCCCCCTCTTCCTCTCCTTCCCCGGCCTCCGCCTCTCTTCCCCCTCCTTGCTGCCGAAGAGGAAGGATGGGTCTTAGAGCTGCAGTTCCTCACGGTGTCCAGCAGGGATGAGTAGAGCGGTCCGGACATGGAACCCCTGACGAGGAGGGACTCAGCAGCTCGGCCTCCTTTCAGATACCTGAGGAGACCGTGCACCAAGGTACCACTGTACAGCCTGAAGCACACACAGAGATGGAGAGGGAGGCAAATAATACAAAAATAACATTTGTTATCACTTAACCATGGTATCTGTATAAAATGTCTCTTATGTAATCATCAAAAAGCAATAAGATGATGTCACCATGGGCTTGTGGGAAATTGTGAAGGGCATTCTTTACTACTTTCTTATAGACTAATAATCAAATAAATAAAAAGTTGAATCGAGAACAAAGAAAAGTCAGTTGCAGCTCTAGTTCTCAAAAGCAAAGGGTGTGTTATCTCGCACTGTGCCTTACCATGACAGGTGGGGTTCAGGCAGCGGCTGCAGCAATAGCTGATTGAGACACAGTGCACTCCAGAGGCAGGCCTGCCATTGGCTGAGACTGTGAGCCACTCCGACATCCAAGCCCCGCCTCTCCCCCGGTCTCACACGTTGTCGATCCAGCCCCGTCCACACGTTGTGCTCCGCAGCCCAGTTCAGCTGTGGGACTGGGATGATACACAGCAGCAACGTTGAGATACATAGTGTCTGTGACCTCGTGGGGCAATACAAAAGACACAAACACAACTAACCGGTGTGTTGGTAGTGGGTAGCTTCAGGCTGGTTGCTCCAAGACAGCTCTCCGTAAACCATGCCCAGCACCAACGCCTGGAGCTGGGGCTGTGAGGGTGTTGGTTTGGCCTCTCGCAGCCAGAAGGCTGTCACTGCTACAGCCAGCCTCAGGTGGAGAGGAACAGCAGCCAGGGCAGACTCCTTCACTCCCAAGACTTCTAACAGGACCCCGAGACGAACTTTCACAGGAGCCTGGATAAAATAATGGGACAGCATCGGGAAAGGTAAATAAATCAAATTACTACTCGCCTTTAAAAACTAAACATAATTTCTGTTTATCATACCTGGCCCAGTGTACCTAGAAGCAGGGGGTTTCTGAGCGGATGTGCCTCTACATTGTTTTTCCTCAAGTTCAGATCCATGCGGTCGTACTCCTCCACACACATGGGGGCACAATGGTCCTGGGCCGATACTGTAGCTGCACCAGCTGCTTGTTCAATGCTAAATCCTGACTGAACACCCTGCTCTGTGGGTAAAATAATAACCTGACCCCTACCTCCACCTCCCCGCCCCCTTTCCCCTCGCCCTCTCCCACCTCTCATACCCTGGCTGATGTTTTCTTGTGCCCTCATATCCCGTGCCTGGACATCCTGGCCGCTCTGCAGTAACATCCCATATATAGCCTGGCGTATGGCGCTGGCACTACTATGGCTGCTGGCTAGCCTGCTGTTCTCCACCTGCGGGATGAGCAGGACCCTGCGCATCACCAGAGCATCTACCACCAAGGGAGCCAAAAGCCCCTGAGCTGCAGCCAGCGACAGGCACTCTGGCAGCCAAGAGGTCCGCCCTCTAGGAGCGGCCGTACCTTCAGAGAACCAGTGAGCCAGAGAGCTTTGAGTGGCGATGTGGTACTCCTGCATACCTGCCCACAGCTGTGAACTGAGCCCACCCTTATGTCCTCTGCCCCTAACGCCTCCAGCTTCCTCCCCCATCAGTATGCTCGCTTCCTTCAGTGCGTCGGCCGGATTTTTAAAAGAGGACAGCCAGAGGAGGAAGCCCTCGATGCGGGAAACAGGTGCTCTACCTTTGCCACCGCCTCTCCCCAATCCACTCGCACCTAACATACTTAGGATTCTTTCAGCACCTTTTGGAGCGCCATAATCATTACCAGCCAGGACGGCAAATAAGGGCAGCAACTCCTTGTTCATGCTGCCAAACCAGCGACACAGCCTGTTGGTGGTGTAGCAACGAGCCGAGATGTAGCAGTGAGAGGCTTTACCGTTAAGGTTGGCCCACTGGAAAGAACTGAGCGGCAGGTAACCACCTAGGAAAACAAAGCAGGTAAACAATATGTAAGACAACAGCCGAGCCGCAAGTGAGATACCATCATTACAAAGGCAGATTTGGATCCTTGTTAAGTACCAAAAATCCTGTCGCTATTCATACCTGGCAGGTCAAAGATATAGAAGTCACTGTCATTGGTCAGAACTGGGCAGTTCCACTGGCGAGCCAGACATGCAATTTCCCAGTCAGCCTCAGCTGGACACTGGACCAGTGGGACTCCTCTCTGGATGAGGACCTGAATGAAAACATTCCTCGTGAGGATGGGGAGAATAGAGCCATTGCGGCCATGGGAGAGACTGTCTGCCTCCTTTATCTTGGACTGTAGACGCTGACGCAGAGTGGGAAACTTCTTGTCACTTGGGTCAATCCCTAAAGAAAAAGAACAGAACGGACAATTAACTTGATCCATTGTTTACAAATGTGAACAAACTGATAGGGCGTTGCAATTCAAAAGCATTCTTACCTCCATCCAGTACCACATATGGCTGGATGTTACATGCCGCCAACGCAGAGAGGAACTGGGTGAGCAAGCAAGCAAAGGCATCATAGTCCCCTCCGTGCTGCTGGTCCAAACTGTGGTTAAAGTAGAGGCGGTAATACAGACTGCAGCCATCAATGACCAGGGGACTGTCCCTGAACTTCACATCTTGGAGTAAGTTTCTGTTCCCCTCCACAAAGGTGGTCAGACCGTGGACACCCATAGGATCTCAGGACCTGAGAAAGCATGAAGCGTTAAGGTTACTCACTGCTGGCGCTTCAGTGCTGCGATGAGTAAGGTTGGCCTAAGGGTGTTTGGAGTCTGCGGTTTTGCTGATATCCAATTATAGAATGGGACGGAAAACAATCATAATTCGCTGACAGCCAGCTTTGTATTTCCTGACAGACATTGTGAATGTCTGGAAAGTTATGGCTAACCAAACATTTCTGCAACAACGTTCACATGTTATTGTAATTATGCTTTTTTTAAACAATTATTCAATAGGTAGCTTGGAATTAGAGTGTTAGAATATAAACAAGCAGCTGCTAACCGATGTCGCTTCACTTCTGTTTACATGTCTTGCGGAGTTATTTCCTTGTTTTGTTGTACTTTTCAAAATAAAAGTCGTGGTTTGTAACAAACACGTGTATTCTACATACAGACGCTTCGTGGTGTTTTAAAAATATACTACTGATTTAGAACCGCGCACAATTACATAATAAAACACTTGAAAATGAAAAACAGTTCGACATTTAAAAAGAGAAAACCTTTATTCCGAACTGCGACAATCGCGCTGCGTCTCGCGAGAGAACGCGAGAATGCAAAAGCTAGCGAGCGCGCTAGCCAGTTTTGTTCTCCTGTTTGAGATTAATCTCGTTTAATTATGGCCACAATGTCCGGAGGAACACACCTCGGCACTCCCGGGACAAGCCAAGCCAGCTCCGGAACATCCGCACATCGGAAAAAAGACAGCAGTCCGTCCGCTCGGTTCTGGGAGAGTCCGGATACTTTAGCCCAGCTGGAGGTGGTGCGACAGTGGATCGGGAAGCACTACAAAAAGGTAGTTAGCTGGTTAGGAAGCTAGCTAGCAAGCTAGCTAATAAGCTAGCCGCCCCCTGCTAGCAAGTCCAGTGGCTCAGACTGTAAACAAACGTCTCGTGCTGGATAACGTTACCTTTACACTGACCAGCAAGATGTATTGAGTGCTGCATTTAAAAATAATAACACACAAAAGATGAAGTGCAAAGCAGCCAGATCCTAGAGGTTAACTAGTAACGTTACAAACACAACAGTTAAACTGTCTAGACTCTCGGTAAATGCAGTGGGTTGTATGTAGCCTTATAGCAATTAACATTCTCCTCATGTCTCTGTCTGTGTGTCCGTTAGTATGTGCTGGTGGACGCTCCATCGTGTCAGGCTCTGGCTGGAATGACTCTGCAGCTTCTCCAGTTCCAAGAGGATGCTTTTGGCAGACAAGCCACCAGTCCTGCTCTCACCAAACTGCCCGTGAGTCCATCTCTCACTGTCGGGAGTATTCAGAATTTACAATATCCAGTCTCCATCTTTTAGGATTTATGTTGATTTAGGCTTGTTTTTACAGGGGTTGAGATCCCTACCGTGTATAATTGTATACTGATTTAAATACAGTGCTGCAATCATTCTGCATCCATGCAATCATATATGTATATTTTCTATATTTCTTAGTTGCCTCCATTATTTATTGGTTTATTTGATAAGGGACAGTGCACATTAATAAATACATTTCTGTAAATGCGCCAGAGTTAGCCAAAAGGCTATTTTTCATCTGTAGTTCCTGGAGCTAGGCACAAAATCATTTCATGACACGTTGTACTGTGTATGTGACAAATAAACAAGATTTGATTGATTTCAGTCTGGACATAATTAGAATAACGAGAGATAAAACCACTGTAAATCTAAAAGCGTCTTTCAATGGTGTCCCTGCTTAGAGAGGGGAAAGAGTAAGATGACAGAAAATCTGACACGATGGATAATAAACAAAACTCTTTATTTTACAATTGTTCTGCAGGCACAGTGCTTCCTGGACCTGCGGCCAGGGGGTGGACTCTGCCACATCCTTGGCACTGCCTACAAGTTTAAGGCTGAGCAAGGCTGGTGAGTTGCGTGCCCCTGATGCTTCTGCTTTTTCACAGTAGTGTCCTTCATGTTAAATCCCTTACTTCCTTCCTTCTACAGGCGGAGGTTTGACTTGCAGAATCCATCAAGAACTGAAAGAAATGTTGAGATGTTTGGTGCTATTGAAAGAGCCCTGATCCAGGTGACATAGACACACTTGTAAACACACACATGAACACATCAGCCTATCAGGGACACCCCCCTGATGAACTACTTGTGATTTGTGCATCTACAGAACAAGTCTATGTCACTGCCTGTGGTATATGTGGACCCTATACTGGATCAGGAGCTGGCTAGCAGACTTACGGATATTATCACCAAACACCAGGTAAAGTGCTGCAGAAGAGAATCAAAGATGAGCAGACTGTGTGTTGGACGGAGTGATGAAGGAGAACATGTTCATACGTTGATGTATACTGAGAGGAGAAGCGAGAATATGTAACTCAGTGTAGCTCTAACAATATAGTTCAATATCAGTGCTAAAGGTTTGTCCCTCCACAGGGAACTCTCACTGAGGACCGAACGCTCGCCAGTCACCACATCTACTCCTCACCTGCGTCTACAGAGGAAGGTCAGTTACAGTTTGTGCGTGTGAGTGTGTTATCTTTTTAAATGCTTGGTATGTATTTAACTGAATACATTTTTCTCATACACGTCTGTGTTCAGATGAGTGGATGCGTCCTGTCATGCGGAAAGACAAACATGTCTTGGTACACTGGGGCATGCACCCTGACAGGTGATGCACAAGCACACACACACACACACAGACACACACACACACACACACACACACACACACACACATATATACAGTACATACTTACCTATTTTGTCAATTGTCACTTTTCCACAGTTATGACAGTTGGCTGTCCTCAAGTGATGTTGAAGGAGAGGTTGAAGAGCCACCACATTCAGAGAAGCCGTGGCGGGTTAGTACAACAGCACACATACAGAAACATGATGCTTTACCGCTCTGTATACTTAGTTACATACTATGGATCCCTGCTGCATTTACTATATACAGCTGGACATCAATATTTTAGCTCAGAATCAGATTACATTGAGGTTAATACATTGTGTGTGTTCCTTTTGGACACTTGATGACATACACTAGCATACACCACATTAATCCTCATTGTGTGTGTGCGCCCCAGGTCCATGCTAGCTGGGTTCTGGACACAGATGTTTTCAACGAGTGGATGAACGAAGAAGACTATTGTGTAGACGAGAGGAATGTACCGATCATTTTCCGCCGGCGCATTCACCTCAGAGACGACCAGGTTTGTACGAAGCTGTAGGGGGTCTAGAGGGCGTCAGAAAGATAGAGGTGTTGTCAATTATTTTCCAAATTGAGGCAAAAAGGATACTTTCATTTTCAGATAATGACCCTTAAACTTTGGCTTACTTAGTTTTTTTTTTTTCACCCTCTATGTCTGCCCTCTGTTGCAGGACTCCAAATTCACCCCCTCCAAAAAGAGAAGACGCTCCGCCTCTCCTCCCTCCTCTGAAGGCAGAAAGAAAGGAAAGAAGGGGTAAGAAACAAGTGTTTCCAACATACTGGAGGGTATCCGTTTGGTTTGACATTTCAGGGTGAGGTCTGAGCACTGAATTTTGAGTGTTTGCACAGGAGAAGGCGCGGACCACAGGAGGAAGAGACAGAAGAGGACTTGACCAAAGACATGGAGGACCCTACCCCTGTTCCTAACATGGAGGAGGTTGTACTACCCAAGAATGGTAAAAGACTGTGACCAGGAACCTAGTCAAATATAAGTATTCAGAAAAGTAGCCCTTTGTCTCTAAACTATGTCTTCTGTTGTTGCAGTCAACCTGAAGAAGGACAGTGAGAATACTCCTGTCAAAGGAGGGACTATGGCTGACCTGGGTAGGTTAAGTGTTATAGCTCATGTTTGAGGAGAAATGTAGCATGCGTAAATGTTTCCTCCAGTTTATAACGTTAAAGATAACGAAATACGGTTGGACTTTTGTTTGTGGGAATGCACATTGAGTTTTCACTCTCTTTCACTTTTCCAGATGAACTGGAGGATGATTTCCCAGGAAGGGTAAATATGATGAAATCTATCTCAATCAAATGTTTTTAAGTGCAGGAGGGCAGTGATGTAAAAGTGTTATTAAATGTACTCTGTGTGTGTGTTTAGGATGATGAGGAGGGGAGAGGGGAGATAGCTCGCCTGTCAGAGGGAGATGACAACATCACGGAACAAACCCATCATATCATAATACCAAGTTACACATCTTGGTTCAATTACAACAGGTAGCTGAATACACTCACAGACGCGCACACATGTAGTGACATTGACTGTTACTCCAAACGTAGCTTTCTTCAGTACATCCCAACTTTATAACCTAACTCCTAAAAACCTCTCTATCCATGTATTGCAGCATTCACGCGATAGAGAAGCGTGCATTGCCGGAATTCTTCAATGGAATGAATAAGTCCAAATCGCCAGAAATGTGAGTGCTGCAGATATTCAGACTTTACTATTCAAGTCTTATCAGGTGAGTGAGATGGTTCCCCGAAAAACAACATGGTGTTTCTTGTGCACCGCAGCTACCTGGCTTACCGTAACTTCATGATCGACACATACCGGCTCAACCCCCAGGAATACCTCAGTTCAACGTCCTGCAGACGCAACCTCACTGGAGACGTCTGTGCCGTCATGAGGTAACACTTAGTGTGTGTGTGTGTGGGTGTTTGCTAACGTGCATTGTCTGAAGTTAAGTGTGGTGTGTGGGTGTGCTGAAATATGTGTTACCGAATTAAATCTGTTAATGTTGGTAAGGAAAATGTGGTACGTGGTGTACTAATGCGTCTCAAAAGCAGCTTTTATTTTTAATTGCAGCTTGTCGGTGTATTTACATGTTGTCATCAGCTGCAACACAGTGAAATGTAGATAGAAAGAAGAACAATATTCTTTATGTCCAGGGTTCATTCATTTTTGGAGCAGTGGGGTTTGATTAACTACCAGGTGGATGCAGAAAGCCGGCCCCTCCCCATGGGACCCCCACCCACCCCTCATTTCAACGTACTGGCCGACACACCGTCCGGGCTGGCCCCCCTACAACACAAACCACTGCAGGTAAAACACACACACACACACACGGAGCACACGACAACAGCTCGACACCGATGCGTCTGCAACACACATTTGAATCATCTGATAAACTCTGCCGCCCACTCTCACTCTCACAGGTGTCGGCCTCGCAGCACATGTTATATTTCCTGGAAAAGAGCAAAGAGAAGCCGCCAGACTGCCAGAACTTTGGTCTGCGCTCCGACATCTACACCAAGAAACACCCGAAGGTCTCACACACTAACAATTACATGTTGTTTTTTCCCAATCCTCTTTCAGACACTTGTCTCATATTACATTTGGTTGTTGACATATTTATTTCACTTAAAACTATTTCTGTAATTAAGTGTCTGAAAAGCTGTTATCACAATTATTTTAAAATTGTTTTCATGACATCTGCCTCAGACTAAAGGTACAAGTGCAGGAAGGGAATGGACAGAGCAAGAGACGCTTTTGCTACTAGAGGTAAGACAATCGTTTAAGTGTTTGGCTTTCTAAAATAGATTTAGATTACACATGACTCATTTCCTTCCTAAAAAGGGTAATTGTCTATTTTTGAGTCATGAGAATCATTTACCTGAAGGTTTGCATCTTGTTCTCACACTTGTCTTTCCTCTTTGTCTCTCTTTTAGGCCTTAGAGGTCTACAGAGATGACTGGAACAAAGTATCCGAGCATGTGGGCTCCAGAACACAGGACGAGTGTATCCTCCACTTCCTCCGTCTGCCGATAGAAGACCCTTATCTGGAAGACTCCTCGGCCTCCCTCGGCCCACTGGCGTACCAGCCTGTGCCTTTCAGCCAATCAGAAAACCCCGTCATGAGCACTGTGGCCTTCCTGGCATCTGTGGTGGACCCACGAGTGGCTTCGTCCGCAGCTAAGGCTGCACTGGGTGAGAGGAGAGAGGGAGTGTTGATTTGAGTGTTAGGCTACATTATGGTTATGACTGTGAGATGGTACACTGGAGTGATTTTACTTTTTTTTTTTGTCATCAGAGGAGTTTTCCAAAGTGCAGGAAGAGTTAGTGGATAAGGTCTCTGAAAGGTCCAACCAGCCTGAGAAAACAGGTAAACATTGTGTATGTATGTGTATGTATATATATATGTATCTTTATGCTGTCTACAATTCATTATTATTCTGCCTTTCAGAGTCGATGGATACAGAGCTAATTGAAACAAACTCCACCTCCCATCAGGTGAAACAGCAACAAGAGTTCAGAGAGAGTTTTACTGTTTCTGCTGGTGATTTGTGTGGCTTACCTTGAGTGTGTGTGTGTGTGTGTGTGTACACATCTGGATCTGTTTCAGGTCCCTTTAATGGCCGATGGGCTCACGGTGGAACCCATTCAGGCCAAAGTAGAGGGAGACCTAGTTAAAACTGAAAACGCCGAAAATATACTTGCAGAGGAGAGAGACGGTATGCAAATATGTACAGTGTATGTATATGTATTTGTGTAAATGTGCATGTCTGTCTATATTAAAGAAATTCTCTCTCTGATCCAGGAAGGGGAGATGACGACGAGAGCCTCGGGCGGGGAGAAGTGGATGAGGCAAGAGTGATGGAGCAGGATCTGGTGGAGGCCAGAGTCGCCACAGCAGCAGCAGCTGCTCTGGCCTCAGCTGCCACAAAGGCCAAGGTACAGCCCACCCTTGAGGATAGACCAATCACAGGGGAGTACAGTGAAGAAATGGTTGTCATTGGTTGGCCGTCAATGGTTTCAAATCAGATCACTTTAAGACCTGGCTTTGCACATACAGTTCAGTATATGTAGGATATACAGTAAATCTGACAGATTAGAGACTGGGATTATCTCAAAAAGGTCGTACTTATGCAGGTTTCAAATGGAAATAAATGGAAAACAAATAAAAGTTTGAGTCCAAATTTGTGGTTCGTTGTAACCCAGTGAGGTGTCTTGGTCAGTCTTTCTACACAAAGCTATATTCGAGTTAAATCAGTAATCGTCTCACCCCTTGTTGCTAATAATTCATTTGGTAGTTTTATTTCATTCAGTCCCTTCATTTATTTTCTCCATCCCTCCTTGCCACGCTCTGCCACACCCAATTAATTCTACCCCTCCTCTCACCTCTTATCTATTCTCTTCTTCCCCAGTGTTTTCCCATTTTTATCTTTACCTCCACTAGCTTTTTCAGTTCCTACCTTTCAACGGTCACGTGCACTCGCCACCTAATTCCTTACTCATTCATGGTGTCATTTTGCTTCTAACTTTCTCCGTCTTTGCCTCGTGTGTTTGCAGCACTTGGCAGCAGTAGAAGAGAGGAAGGTAAAGTCCCTGGTGGCTCTGCTGGTGGAGACCCAGATGAAGAAGCTGGAGATCAAACTGAGGCACTTCGAGGAGCTGGAGACCATCATGGACCGCGAGAAAGAGGCTGTGAGTGAACATAAATATCTGCTGTAGCCCAGACCAACTTTAAACTCCGAAAACGTTAAATGTCTAAAAGCTCAAATGGCAAATTTCTCATATCTGTTTGTATCCAGAAGCAACAAAACAGCCCGTATCATTAATACTCTGTATGTTTTGTGCATCATGCAGCTGGAGCAGCAGCGGCAGCAGCTCCTGACCGAGAGACAGACGTTCCACACTGAGCAGCTGAAGCAGGCAGAGATGAAGGTTCGCCAGCAGAGGGAGCAGCAGGGGCAGCCGGGATTCACGACGCAGCATTCAGGTCTGACCACACACACACACGGACCAAAAGTCAAACACCCTCTGAGGAAAAAAAGGCTTACCCTCTTAGGACACAATAAAAACATATCCGGTGTGTTATTTTCTTATCTGTTGAAGTATTGTTTGTTCCAACGCTTAACATCTGGGGTTCTGTCATTACACTTCAGCCTTGCCTCCTCCTTCAGGCCAGCCCATGCCCAACCGGATGATGTCGGGTGGAGGCAACGCCCAGGCGATGGCCCCTCGACACCCCGGAGCTCCCAATGGCATGTGTGAGTGTTCCTTACTGTTGCAAAAGCTTCAAAGAGCTGTAAGCATGGTCAGACTCTGTAGGTGTGATGACACTATCTTCTTCTGTCACTGTCTCAGATCCGTCCTCGCAGCCTGATGGGATAGCACCAGCTCAGCCGGGTCCTCCAGCAGCCAGTCACAGCTGAACTGACCAGAAAACAAGATGCACACACACACACACACACACATATACCAGTCCTTCTTCAACGGAAAACACACGTATAACAATGTAACACTGGCAAATATGATCAGGAACAACTGTTGAGAATTTGAACTTTGTAACTCTTCAGTACTAGTCATATGTTTATAGACACACAAGCACATAGACGCAGTTAATGTGTATTTGGTTAACGGCTCAGTCTGTCTTATATCTGTGAAATATTTGTGCTCTGACGTCCGAGTTGAGAAATCTGAAGATTGAACTCAGCTCATTAAAGTTGTTTTACATGAAACTGAGTGTGTGTCTGAGTCTGTGTGTGTTTACCTGTCTTGTGGGGACATAAATCTGTTTAGACAGTCACATTGAGGGACTTGCCTTCTTTTTGGGGAGATGACACATTTCATTTTAAGGAGACAACTTAGTTTAAGTTTAGGTTAAAGTAGGATTAGGCTGGTAGCAGTTATTGTTATGGTCAGGGTAAGTCTCCAAAAAATGAATTTATGTCTGTAATGTCCTCCCCAAAAGTCATGAAAACACGACTGTAATATCTCTAAGAAAACAGGAAAAGTATTTAATTAAAGATGAGTTTAGAATTTATGAATATGTCATAGGCTATGAAAATAACAACTATTGTTGGAAAAAAAAAAAAAGTGTAAGCAGGAGTAATACATGTAGACTTGCTCTGAAGACAGCTCTTTGGTCAGTATGTATTCCAAGGAAGAGAAAGGGTAGATTTCATATGTACTAACATAGAATAGCAACGTTAGTGTTTATAAACAGAAATGCCTTGTGTGAACTGAACTCAATTGGATTCATCATCTTGAGATAATGTTTGTTTCAGCAGTTGTTGCTTGGATCCAGTGAGATGACCTTTGTCTTGTCCAACAGTCCTGAGGCAGCTTTGGTCGTAAACGGGTAATAAAATATGTTCTCTCTTACAAGATCTTACCAGTCTGCAAGCAAGTGATACGTCAGGTGTTTTATATAGCCTACATTCATTTCAGGTTACCTTCTTACTTACTGAAATGAGCTTGCTAATTGGCTAGCCCCGCCTCAGCCTGTCTTGTAATACTAATTGTACCTCGAGAGGCGATAGTGAGTCAAAGTAACATCCAGATCCAAATGCAGCCAGCAGTGATGAAACTATAAACTATTATTTTGAATAAGGCTGTCAATGTCCATGTCTGCCATGTTTGTTTTTATTACAGAGTTATGATTCCATAGATGCTTTTGCAGATGGAGATGAATGAACTCGTCAGTCAAGTTTTCTTGTCTTTCATCTACAAAAAAAGAAAAAATATATATTCATTGACATTTGAAACCTACATTATGCAAGTGTCGCATGTTTTAACATTTAAGTTTGATATTTACATATTGTGCAATTTAGTAATTTCTTAGACAAAACAAGTTATTTTGGAGATATTGTTGAATCACTTACCAGATGAGAGTACACTGCCACTAGTTCCACTGTCATTCTCACTGCCGCTGCCACTGTCAATGCCACTGCCGCTCCTGCTAGTGCTATTAACAGTAAACCATGGTGGGATATGGTGAATGTAAATGTAATACCGGTACCATCCAACCACATCAAAGACCCGCTTGCCCTAAAAACAATAGTGAGAAAAAGTCAGCATATGTACTCATTCAGTGCAGCATGACAATATCTCATTTGCTATGAAATTTGGTACAGACATTGTTCCCCTCAGGGTGAATTTGTGTATGACCAAATACCTGAAAAACTACAAAAAAAATTACATCAGCCTCAAATGTACTTTGTAATTTGTATTAATCAGCAAAAGTTAGCTTGCTAAGATGTTGAGCATGGCTCTTTAAACATAATACCTGCTACATCAGCATGTTAGCGGTGTAATTGTGAGCTTAACAATGGACCACTGTGCTCCATATGCAGCCTGACTCAAACACTGCTACTTCAGTAACAGTGACACCATTAACTAACATTAATTTAGCACTAAATGATGTAACAACTGTTAAATCCAAGCTTGTACCTCTTGATAATATTCCTTTGTTGAATATCCAATGTAAACACTGTTTTATTGGCAACCCACCTATTAATGATATACAAACAGAACCCTATTGACTATAGTTAAAGTTAAAATGACTTACAGATTAAAATCCATCCTCGATATCTTATCTTTCTCTTCTCAGCAGTAAACAGACAACAGCTGTATCGTTTAGTTTCAATGTGAAGCTTTGCATTTGGTTTCAGTTTTATGTGTTTCCGCCCTTCCTGTGTGACTGCCAAAAGGGGTGTGTTGTGTGGTTAAGCACATTGTAGCAATTCAAAATCAATAATTGACAAGGCTTAGTCTGCCATTTCTCAGTTTTTAACAGTGGTGGAGGAAGTACTCAGATCTTTTACTTGAGTAAAAGTAGCAATACCACAGTGTATATATATATATATATATATATGGCCTCATATAGTGGAATAACTACCACTTCACATAACATACTCAGCAGACTGTATTTGTCCACAGTGCTCTGCTTTATATCCATGGTCTGTAAAATATACTTGTGTGTATCACACTATTTACACAACAAACGACACAGGGTGTGTTAGCTTTGCCACTGCAGCAGAAAAGGTAAGATGCCCAACTGCACATTGCTGTTAAACACTCATAAGCTTTGTCATCACCTAGTGGCAGCACTGCTTCCTTTCTCAAAGCACCTTGAGTTTATTTTCTGTATCCATGCAGCAGACGGACACCCCTCTATTATCATGTCACAATGTGAATCTTATGCTTAGTCACACAGTATAAGCTTCTGGTTGATTTAAAGTTATGGGAGTTAAAATAAAGACAGGATTTAAGGTTCAATTGTTAGTCCAGCTAAGAAAAATGAAGAGAAGGATAAAATATTGCCTTGAAACAGAGATGTGGGGAAAAGCAAATATGGAGGGCTCTCCAAGCAGGGAAAAAAGAGAGAGACTCCAGGTCTCCAACAAACCAGCCTCAGCTACAGAACCACCCAGTCAGAGTCAGAACCATCGTATCACTGGACAGGACATCGCGGCCTCCAGGGGCCCTTTAAAGGGGCTCACATGGCAATGTCCCTCCCCATGTAATGTCCCACACTAAGCATCTGTTTCTAAAACATTACTCCCTTGCAAGCCTTTTTCTAACCACAGGGAGACTACTTCTGTGGTACTATTTGAGTGTTTTTTTTATTTCTCTTTTATGTTCAGACAGCTGGAAGTGTGGTCGTGAGATGCGACAACAGCAGTGACCTCAATGAGCGAAGGTACACATACTCCTGAACTCTTTCCATATTTCTAGCATGCTAACATTTGAAATACATACACACACAACTATTTTTCTGTGACAATATAAGATTAGAGGTGTTTGTTGACATCCAAAAAAGAAATATGCTAAACGTACTGCGTATTAAAGAGATGAGATTCCAGACCGCTCTGAATAGACACTCAGCTGCTACCTGCTCATTGTTAGCCGTGTATGCTTTATGGATACAGTTTAATAAGCAGCCTCTTCTTCTCCCTACAGAGTGGACGCTGCAACACTGGACACACTCTCTGACACACGCAAGGAATGCACCGGAGGGAATTTGGACATCCTGTCCACCCCACACTGTTCAACACAGGAACAGGATGGAAAACCAGACGTGGCCTGAGCACAACATGCACAAACACATGCACGTACAGAGCTTGGCGTTGACTAAGGTGTGCATATTCTTCCATTCTGGTTCTCAGTTCGATCCATCTGTTCACCCTGCACAAGAAAACACTCATGTCTCGTCCCCATACAGACTGTATGTTTGTCCTTCCTGTTAAAAGAACTGGAATTAATTCAGTTGCTATAGGATAGGATCTACGTGCTTGTGTATCTATCGCAGCAGATATGTGTGTGTGTGTGTGTGTAGGGGGGGGGGGGGGGCCGGAAGCAATTTCGTTCTGCTCTGTTTGGCAGTGCATCAGTGAACATTTTTCTGCTTCTCCATCTCCACCACTCTCCAACTCTCTCTCTTGAACACTCACCCATGTCTGTCCACCCTGTGAGTCCCACCACAGACACTCTCTCTTCCCTTTCTCTACCTCTCCCACTGTCACTCTGCCAGGTCCTTCTCGTACAAACTCCCAGTCTTCCATCGCTGAGAGTTGGGATTTGAGATATAGGGCTCAGTTTAGATTGGGTGTTTTTTTGGGGGATGATAATTGATGGAGGACAGCGGGACGCTGCAGACAGCAGGGGCTAAGATCAATTTACTAATGAGAAAAACTGCATTTCCCCCAACTATGAACAGCATTTGGTCTTAATTATTTCATAATGTATTTGACATAATCCCATTTAGGAGGAGGCTGGGTAGTCAGCCCTCCACAGGCTGTTTTGTTAGCTGTTTGTGACAGTAAAGGAGACAGAGAAATAGGAACATGGATTAGTGTCACAGAGCAGTGATTACATAAATGTATTTGGAACCAATTCTATTATGGTACTTGGAGAAAGAGAGAACTCAAGTGGTGCAAAGGCAGTGTGAAAAGTGATGTTTGTGTGAAGGGGAGAGGACGAATATAATGGAAATTGAGAGTCAGCGTATTAAACTGTATGAGGGCAAGTGTAAAGGGGGCACTTTTTTAGTGGTCAGGGTGTTGGCGACAGGGGATGATACAGCAGCATATGCTATTGTCTGGAGCATATATCACAATATAACAGTAAGAGGATTATCCACCCATTGTGCGTGCACACACACACACACACACACACACACACACACACACACACACACACACACACACACACACACACACACACACACACACACACCTCTGACCAAAGGCAACGTGCACCCAATAACCCCCTCACAAGCTAACCACCACCCAGCGACAGAGAGACATGACGTTCACACACACATTAGCTGTGGTGGAAATGGAGCATATTGACTTCCAGTGACAACAGACGGTGCTTAACTCCCCCATTCAGCCCCACATCAGCAACAGCAGGCTGAGGCTGGACACTGCTTGCATTTACTCGGGTGTGTGTGTGTGTGTGTGTGTGTGTGTATGCTGGCACTTTGACGCGCAAAATCACTGTGCGCACAAAACGTGCCTTGCCGTTCTGCGCCCGCGCTTTGCCGCTCGTCGCCTGTGCAGCCAGAGGGAAAGGCTTAACGGATCGCACACAGACAGGCAGGCAGCGGAAAACCCGGCTCATTAAAATCTCGTCTGCAGACCCTCCGCCGGTCGCGCGCACTACTACTACAGCTCCCCGCGGTGCTACTAGTGCTGCCGACAGACCCCAAAGCGCAGAGTGACGCGCGCGCGCGCCAAAGGTGTGGAGGAGAGGGCAGCCGCACGGTTCAATGGAACCGAACCCAAGCCGTTAAACGGTTTAGAGAGAGAGACACACACACACACACACACACACACACACACACACACACACAGAGAGACACAGCTGCTGTGAGGGAGACCAACCGTTGGGGAGGTTAACGGAGAAATGGCGAAAACGGGTAAGATCTGAACTTTGGAGGTTTCGCTGTGAGGATTATCGGCGCAGCCCCGTGCAATCTGACCGGTATAACGAGGAACGGGATCACATATTGCACCAGTGAATCAAAACGAGAAAGCCAACAAACAGTATGGCGCGCGGTGACAGTCGTTTGGGCACCTGGCAGGTGCTCCTGACCATCTCAATGGTCATCATCCCCCTGTCTGCTCACGGTAAGTCCACTGCACTAACGGAGTCCCACCCTGTCCGTGCGTTTGTGTAAGCAAGCGCGCACGTGCGTGATTCAAATCACACCTGCATTGTCATATGAGATGGAAAATGACAACTGCCCATTTAATTATGCATATGGCGATGCAATAGCCACTTAAAATGTGTGGATTGGTGGTTAATGGGCTCGCTATTCAATCATCTTTTCATTGTCATCACTGAGTCTTTGAGTCTAGCACGCTGGGTATTGATGGGCTGGCTTTGAATTCTGTGCTGTGTGGACACGGATAGTTTATTTTAACTGCATTGCTAATCAATTGCAGTTGGCTATTAATAATGTCATTGGGCTCATTTTGTTGCTTTACAATTGCATTCAAAAGACCGTCAACCAATCCCTAGATGTGCTGACAAATCCAACTGTATGATTTGATATTTTCTGCCCACATATTTCCTGTCGTGGTGAGAGCGGCTGTATTGATAGTTAATGACACTTGAACCGCAGGCTGTGGCCATGATCCAGTCAAGCTCATGCCCATGGGAGAAAAGAAAACCTCACCCTCCTGTGGACTAATAGATACAAAGGTAACTGACTTGTTGTAAATGTTAGGCTAATATCTGGAACAGATGCTATTGTCTGGAGCATATATATTATTATGTATAAAGAAGAACGACAGGACTGTGGTTGATCAGAGAGAGAGAGAGAGAGAGAGAGAGACGTTTGACAGTTCAGTACTGCAGCTTCGACTCGCAGCGGCGGTGCGTGGCCCAGACAAAGGCGGGATTAGGTGCACCGCGGCCCGGCTACAGCAGGCTTATTCACGTCGCTGAAAGGGTTGAATTCCTCCAGACATTCAGGGGTAGCCCGAGACAACCGGGCCCGCTACACCTCTCCCCCCTCCGCCTTCTCATTTACTGTCCATCCCTTGAGACAAGGAGGCAGGCAGTGTGGAAACGAAAATATGACACAACCAGTCTCTGCTGTGTCTCGCACACGTGCACACGCGCAGAAAATATAGTGGAAAAGTGGCAAATCTAGGAAATGAAAAAATATCGCTACCGCCGCTGCCCAGCAACAGGGTGGATCGTGCACGCGGAGGGTCGCCGGGGTTCACTTGGGCACGCGCTCCCACTGTAGCGCCCCCCCTCTCGCCGCATCTCGCGCCCTCAATGTGTAACCAGGCGTAAATACTGTGACATATTGACCGGTAAAAATACGCCAGTCGTCCTGTCTGCCATGCTTTAAATCCCAGAGACCACGTGGCTGTCGACATATGTGTTTCATTAAATAGTATTCACTTTTCTGGCCATCTGGGTTGAATATGAAGCGTCAGAAGATGTTTGCTTTTTTCTCCATGACCCTTAAACAGAATGGACCAACCAATAAGAGTAAACCACAACACAGACAATGGAACATATAAGCCTTAAATACATAAAGGCTTATTTCAAGTTATCCTCTAGATTTTTCAATTTATTGTTCTGCTTATAAAATACCAGAAAATGGGGTAAATGGACATCAAAATTGTTAAAGCCCAAGGGGGATGAAAAAAAGCTGAAAAATCAGCTATTAATCAGGTAATTAATTAATCAAAAATGAACTAATCATTTCAGCTCTCAGTAAAACCAATACGTCTTTACACAACAACATACAGAAACAGATTGTCCTCGATAGCCACGTAATATGGATGTAATCCAGAGTGGGTACATACTGTGAGGTCCATCTGCCCTGCAGCCCCAGAAAGCTCAGGATAAGTCACAATAGATCAGATCATCAGCATCTCCCTGACTCCTTTTTATTCGCACGCGCACACACACACACACACACACACACACGCAGTCACACACGGTGAGGAAGAATAATATAGGCATGGATGTAATGGGCGGATGTTGCAGCTTGACCAATCATTATTGGTGGTAAATTAGATTACATGCTGTAGTGGTGCCTCATGCATTAACTGGGACCTTAACCCGAGTGCTGACTGAATATGGTGGTTTTAGTACAAACAGTGTGTGGATGTGCATTGTCACAAAGTAAGACTAGTTGTGTCTCCATCCAACAACAGCGTGTAGGACACTTATCCATGATTCCAACTGCGTCTTGCTGGTTTGATGAAAAGGCTGATGGGAATCTAGCCAATCACAGTGACTTCTGGTATAACACGTCAACTTGGTGACATGCTGCGCGTGATGCCAGAGGTGAAGAGCTGTTTTCACACCATTTCGAAGATGGAAATTGCTTAGCAGGCGAGTGTGCATTCAATATGCTCGTCTCGCCCTTGTAATCTCTTCATGTTCCCCTTTGCTCTTGTAATCTTGTAAAAGACTGCCAGCTGCTAACAGGATGCTGCATCTAAGTCTCAACAGGGAACAAATTGGCACTGTGAACCTTTAAATGAAATTTGAATCAGTTGTAATCAGTTTTAACTGGTGGAGCATGTCTATCTCGTTCACAAACTGTGAAGCATTCAAGTTCATTCCACCTCGGTTTTCCCAGAGATGGAGTTGGCATAACACTTACTGCCTGGCTGGCTGATTGATCGAAAAACAAGAGAGAGCGAGAGCACGAACACTGGATTCTCTGTTTCCACTGCAACTCCCTCGCTCCGCTCTTCCTTTCAACATGGCACCTCTTTACATCTCACCATGGCAACTGCAGTGTGTGTGTGTGTCTGTGTGTGTGTGTGTGTGTGTGTGTCTGTGTGAGGTGAATCTCATGGTTCCTCAGCCACCACTAGTCTTCGTGACTCGAGGCACGTTCAGATGGTTTTAGTATTAGCTCTGAATGAAGTGCCAGACACTGAAAGCAGTGATCTCATTGGACACAGTGATTTCAGGGTGGCAGTGGGAGAGAAGTCGTCCAGCCAAGTATTTTCTACGCTTTGGCTGTTTTGTGCAGATGTACCAGGCCCGTGGAAAAGTGTGAAGAAGTGGCTTTGTGAAATTCTGTCAAGTGCAGGGACTTCTTTCCTTCTTTCTTTCTTGTTCCCTTTTCCCGTAAAAAGGCAGGGAACCAGCTTTGTCCAAAAGTAACAAAGTCCACTCTCCAGAACCTCGTGTGTAATTCAGAAATGAGCTTTAGAGGTGCTGGGTTTTATTACTTTTTGACACGGTCCAGCTAGCTGTTTCTCACAGTTTCCAGTCTTTGTGCTAAGCTGAGCTAACTGGCTGCTGCTGGTTTCTTCACATTTTCTTCACTTGATTGGAGTCAAATGTTTAAGCTGAGCTGAACACACAAACCCAAGATTCCATGTTTTTAGATTTCTTTATGTTTTACCAATTTTTTTACACATTACCCCAAAATTCACTCTGTAGGTTTTTGGTAATTTAAAAGAGTTGTGTGTTTGAACAACGGTTGCACAGAATGAGTCTGTAATGAATGGCCCATCGGTGAGCTGCTGTGTGTTAAAAGGTTTTAAGACCTCCCTGTCCTCTGTCTGTGTCTCTTCCTCTTTGTGTGTGCAGCTTTCACACAATATTGCCAAGTACAGGAGAAGTGTCGTACCAGTCAGCCTCTAACCTATTGCTCTAAATCCTAATCTAATCCTCACCCAGTCTCGCTCACCAGAGCACATTGGTCAGTCGCTCAATGTGCTTAATCCTACATCACTGCAGTCCGATTACACGACCGTCTTCAGCTCTTGTTCTGATTTCCTCGGCAATTAATCACTTAGCTCTTAAACCACAGCAGGTTTTTTTGCTGAGCCGCACTTTTCAACAAATCAGATCTCTGATGAAAACCCATTTTGTGCATATTGCATATATTTATTGTATTGTGTGTTGTCAAAGTCAGCTGAATCTACGGTGAAGGATATTGTGACTTAAAAGTATTCTCTTTTAAAACTAGCCTGATACAGCCTGAAGGCATCTCTCGTATAACTGTAGGGATCCATTTAAATTATTTATGTCTCATCCTTGGGCCACAATCTTTAGCAAACACAACACAGTCAGCGCCTTGGGATTAGCTCCAATTAAAAAAAAAGAACAGTCTATATATATATATACACACTTATAAATACGTGCGTGTATGTACAAGCCTTTGTCTATAATTTTGTCATCCACATTAAGATTATATAACACAGAATAACAAACTTGACAAACTCCCACAGTGCTCTAACATTGATGCAGTGTTGAAAATAATATTATGTTAAAAAGGGAGTCAATCGATTATTTACACATCAAAGTCAGCTGACCTGTCATGTGGAGTACTACTGAAAAGCCTGTGTTATAAACTGGTTCGACATTTTGGGAAATTACCGGTCTTTTTGTGAGTTAGATGAGAAGATTAATAGCACTGTCATCGTATCAATGTTCTCATCTAACTCTTGGAAAAAAGCAACTTACTGTATATTCCAAAATGTCACAGCATTACTTTAAATAGATTGTGTAAGCCAAGTAGATAGAGTCTGATAAAAAAGACACAATTTAGATGAATTGTAGGAAGCGTAGCATCAAGTGTTTTTGCAGCTTGACCCATGGTTGAGATTTCAGCCTCTGGTTGGGACAATTTGTTTAATCTGACTCTTGTGAGTCCCTCAACTTTATGGAATTGCTTTTTTAATGTCTTTTTTTGTGTGTCTGACTGACAGGGAGGCATTCACTGGTCAGGCACCATCATCACCACCACAACCAATCATCTTTGAACAAAGAGGCCCTGAACACCAGGATGGTGCTCAGCGATGACTCTGCTGAGCTGGACCACCTGATTGGAGCAGGGCTCGGGGCCAAACTCCCACTCAGCTCAACCAAACATCACCAGTCTCACAAACACGCCCACCTCGACGTTGAAGAGGAGGACTCACCTGTGGGGGAGGAGCTCACTGCTGGAGGGGCGGGTCCAGACCAGCCCGGAAACCCCATGTCCGATGACGTCATCACCGTGGAGTTTCACAGCCCTGCGCCGGATATTGTGCCCTCTGATGTTGCTCTGGATTGGGCCAAAGCCCCCAAATCCCAGAAGCAAAAAGCAGGAGACCCAACTGCATGGACGCTTTCTGACTTTTACGACTACCTGTCCCCCGATGACGACCTCTCGGCGCTAGACGCGACTCCAGAACCTGAGCCCACGCCTTCACCCCCACCTGAAATGGAGGACGAGAATCCACTCCTGGCTGGTTCTCCTGCTGTTCCTGACAACGTGAGTACTAGCACAGAGAGCGGGCCCTCCTCACCAGCTACTCCCATGCCCGGGAAGGACAAAGATGATGGGTTAGGCTTGGGTGGCGCCATGGGGGCCGACGGCTGCAGACTGGGCTTTGTGCGCTCTGGACCTGGGGTTTGTGTGTCCGAGTGTGACATCAAACCCAATTTCTGCTTCAATGGAGGAATGTGCACCGTGGTGGCAGGAATGGGAGCCTTCTGCAGGTGAGAAAAACACAAAAAATTTGTTAATTTCAGCAGCTGTTTTATTTGTACTGTATGTACTGTACAGTATGTGAGTGGCAGCAGGGGTGTTTGGGGGGGATTGTTGGGTGCAAAAACATTCCCCTTTTTAATTCTCTTGTTGATTTCCAATATGTTCCCTTTCCAACACAAAAGAAAAGATTTAGGGTAAAGTATAAGGACAATACAGTAAGGTCAGGGAGGCACACACACACACACACTCCTTGTGCACATACACACACATTCACAGACACACACTCGAGCACGTACACCACGCCTCGATAGCACCATCTGTTCTATCCAGCAGACTCCGTGTAAGCTTGGAGGTAGACTGTTGCTCATCTCAAATACCTGCTGAGTAACAGCGCACACACGTTTACTCACACTCACTCATGCGCGCACACTTCAAACACACGCTCAAACACTCAATAAGGAAAAGACACGCACACACACACACACACACACACACACATGTGCACGCACGTATGCTGATCCTTTGATCTCATTAAGGTCTAGGCTGCAGGCCGAATCCCTGCTTTGCTGGACAGACCTCAGGACACTATGTCATCAGCTCTTAGTACCATTTTACACTCTTTACTCAGGCTTACATGCTGTGGCTATAAATATAGTAAATACAATAGTGCAGTGGGTTTAAACCTCTTGGCTTTTTTTTTACACGGCAGGTAAGCAGAGAGGAAGTTATTTAGTGATGTTTTTATGATCGTTTCATTAATCAAAAAGGCCAATGTTGCCCCTTTGTGTCGCTTCACATCCAGGTGCAATGTGCAGGACTACATCTGGAACAAAGGCATGCGCTGTGATTGGGCGGTCACAGAGTTCCAGGTGATGTGTGCGGTGGTGGGCGTGGCCTCCCTGGTGGTCATCTTCCTTTTCATGATCATCGTATTCTTTGCCAAGAGGCTGCACCGCCTCAAGACTGAGAACAAGCGCCTTCGCAAACGCAGGTGTGTGTGTGTGTGTGTGTGTGTGTGTGTGTGTGTGTGTGTGTGTATGTGTGTGTATGTATGTGACAATGTAAAATCATGTGGATCTAATCCTCTTTGGTACCCACTGAATTATTTAAGTTCTGAGAACGAGACGATATATTTTTGTGAATGACGTGCGTCTACCAGAGGGTTTAATCCCAGTTTCAAACTGTGCAGAGCAACGCAGGAAAATATGAACCAACAAATATAAACTGCAAATATTTCTGACACAAACATCTCTGTCTTTGCCGTCCTGCAGTAAGTACCGCCAACAGAGCAGCGAGCCACAGACAGACGGCCTCTCCGTTTCCACAACGGCCGACGGCTCGCAGCCAAACGTAAGGAAACTGTGTGACACCCCTCCGATCGCTCCCCAAGCTCACACTCACAACCTGGCGTACTATGACAACATTATCTGTCAGGTACGCCCCAACTCTCCTCATGTTTATTCTGCTTTTTTTCTCCTTCCATTCAATGTCTTTGTTCATCATCTTCGTCTAACTTTTCAGTCCCATCATCTGCATCTACGGTTTATTTCCCATTTGTCCGTCTGTTGTATTCTCCATCTGCATTCCTCTTTGTTCATGATGTCCACTCCTATGTTTTCTCTCTGGTAGCTGACAGTGATTTGATTTCTGTCTTTCTGTGTCTATGCATGGCCATCTATCTGTTCCTACCCACAGTACTCACGCCAACTAACTCGTAGTGTTGTGCACACATCTTTGTAAAGTGCCCTGTTAAATGGGATTTCCACCAACAATTTCAACTGCATAGTATGTGTGTGTTTAATGCTATCCCCCATCAGAGGCCATCAACAACCAGCTACACCTGGGAGTATAAACCCAGAAACTCTTATAATCACTTCCAGGTAAGCACAGCGGAAACGTCCACATTGCGCTACAGCAATTTCCCCTTCCTGGCTTTGCTTTGAACCCACTGTGCAACTGCTAGACACCAGATTCGGCCCTCCGTTTACTGCAGACCTCACTTCCACAAAACTCTTTCTGCATCTGATCTTGTATCAGCTGCATTCCAGGTACACTGTAGGTAGAAATGATTAATCACCTCCTCGCAAGGGTTTCCTGCAATAGTGCGTGATTAAATAGCTAGCTCCCACATGTTCTGCCTCTGTGCCTTCACAGCTTCCTGGGAAGCTTTATTAAAAAAGCTGGGCCTCCATTTTGTTTTAACTGCAGGCTTCACTCTTGCACCGATTAAGTTCAGACAGCCATTTTAGGGTCCCCGTGTTGCAGGTTTCCCCTTCTTCTTCTGCCAAAGGTTGTGCATGTAGTGCTTCTATAACGTGAGTTACATAGAGGCATGTGTGTGTGTGTGTGTGTCTGTGAATATGAATACATACGCATTGATGCACTCATTTCTATCCATGTTTGTGTGTTCGTGGGGTTTTGTGCCCCCTGCTGTGGTATTCAACAGTCACCCAGTTGGGTTACTAAGCCAACACAGTTTATAGGGTTACTGATGCATGCTTAAATTCTCAACCTCAGTAAACATTGGCAAATCGTCTTAACAGAGGCAGATATAAACAGAGATTAACCACACACAGCATATAATGTCAGAACAGGACAAAACCATTTAGCTCCCAGAGCTTTACGCTTGGTGAACTTGTTGTCTCTGGTGTGAGCGGCCGTTTAGTGTGTAGCCAGTGTGACCGATCGATGGTGCCCTACTTACTGTCTGCTGTTCCTGTGACCTTCAGATGTCTGTGACATGCCAATCAATCGATGGCTTGGTCATTTACAAGCTGACACATGCAGACGTACACAATAGTTTTATAGTCATAGACAAACACAGCTCTTATGCTTATTGCATGCAAACACAAAGCGCAGACAGATGGATTTTCAAAAGCGTATATATTCATTTGCAGTCCATTAGCAATACCTGGCTGGGCTAAATGAAGTGAACTAATTGTGACTTGCTTTTTGAATAATAACTCTGCTCTCAGAGCTCCGCTGGCATTTAAGTGCAGTGGTTATAGATGTGTGTTTGTGAATTCTGGGTGCTCTAAATGTCAGGTCTAGAGGTTAAAAAGCCCCTGCAGACACTTGGCCTGCAATGCAGTTTTTTAAATGTCAGCGGTCCGATTGGTATTTATTTTACTAATGCTGAGGCCTGATTGGTTGATTAAATAAAAGGCTAAGCATACAGGTGCAGTACCAGCCCATACAGTGACCCGCATCAGCTCAACAATTATCATCTCTAGCATAAGGAAGAAGAACCCAGCATGACCCGTGCCTCTGGGATGTCCTTGTCATTTATATTTCTATTATCAGGGAAGGGTGCAGAGTGCAGACTCCCATGTGCTTCCTTCAATACACATGCTGTAGCCAGCCTCTTCTTTTCACCCTTTGACCAGGGGCTTACCTTTGAGGGTATAATGCACCACAGAAGTCCATGTAATTATTCTATTTTGTGCAAGTTTTGTTAGAACTACAACTAGAGTGGTTTCCTATTAAATGATGTCCTAGTCCAGTGAATTGGACATGTCAAGAAATGTTACCCCATCCGTTTAAAAGATGTGTAATACACATTTTATATACAACAGATTATACAAAAAGGAATCATGGTGGGAAAGCCAAAGGAGACACATGCAGAAAAGCATTTCAGGCGTCGCACAGACTCCCTCAGGTGCACACACACCAAAACATGCAAACACAAGGAGCTGACGCACTTTGCAGAACATCTACTTCCATATGTCCTATGTGTCCTGCGTGTGTGTATTCAGGTGCGTTTGTACATGCGAGTGCGAGGTCTGTATAACGAAGTATTAAACTCTCCTCACAGGAAGACCCTCAGAAGCAGGAATACCCGGCAAAGTCCTCACAAGCCAAGGAGGAGGGGTCAATGAATATCCTCAACTCTCATTCCCCCAAACACGAGAACAACCGTCCAACCTCTGTCGTCCCCGACCAGGCCCACACCCCCAACAACACCGAGGAAAATGCCGAGGTAAACTCGCTCCAAAACAACCTGGTTTAATATCAGCATACGTCAAACTGTGCTGCTGGAGAATCAGACCAAAATATTAAACGAGCACACAAACTAAAGCAAATTGTTATACATTGTTGCAAAGTACATACTGTGTATTTTTAAACAGTCCAATCGGGCCATAATGTCAAAAACAAGCACAACATGAATTTAAGGATACAACTTGAGAAGCACAATAGTCCTGTTTACATGGCTGCCATGCCGATGCTGATCAGATAGTGGCGCCTCCTTTCTTCCCTTCTATCGCCTCTTAAACTGGACTAAAATCTCTGGCTTGGACCAACTAATGACTTACTTTCCTCTCTACTGATGCCCTGCCTTGGTCTTCGGCCAATGAACTCTCGCTCCTTCATTGTCTCCTCTTCTGTTTCCCCGCCTCTGCCTGCCCCGCCTTACTGTCTCTCTCTCTCTCTGCCCGCATGCATTGTTGTTATTGACGAAGTGTCTGAAAACGTAATATTTGCAAAAGAAGTAAGTGGAAATCAAGTGAATCTGTATTTGCGAACTATTCATGTTTGACATTGCTAATAAGTGGATGCGTCTAGATTATATGAGGTCAAAATAATTGCTTGGAGTTGATATTTGAACCATATACATATATTACACACACTGTGTCTTGGTTTTTAATGTGATTTATAATACTTTAATGTACTTGAGGTTCTTTTGTACTTTTTTGGGTATGGAGGATTATAGTTCACAGTTGTTGGAATAAATCTTTTTAATTTTACCCAGCTTGTCCCTGTGTGTTGCTATGAGCTCTACTTTCCTTCTCGCTCTCTCTTTCTCTGCATGTCTGCTCACGATGAAGCTAACTGCTGCCCAAACTGCTCCCCTGCTAATAATAACTGACTGCACCGCTGACCCTGCTTTTGTGCTACAGTAGGCTGCTCACAGATTACACCACGCAAACAATGGTTACCGTGTGCCCATTCAGCACCATGGACAGCTCTCCAAAATGAATGGAAGCCACCACAGGAGCTTGAAATATAACTCTTTTTTTAATTCTCCCTCTCAGAACATTAATATTTCAAGCTGGCTTTTTACTTAAAACCCCAGTGTTGTTGCTGAGAAAACAATAAGGAAAACATGACATTTAGTGGAGACCAAATAAACAGAGCTAATTAGCGAGTGAATATTGGACTTACATTCATTCTATGGCCACAAACACAACTCCAAATGAATGCTGCTGTTGCTCCATTTGCTGGATGTGTAAATAGGCAAGTATTGTCGTTTTAACTTATAAGGCGATAACATGTCAGTGTTGTCTTCACAGCGTGTTTACCCTGCCCCCAAGTGGCTAACAAATCAGTTGTTGCAGATTTAAGATAATGTGTCTGTGCCCAGGGATTTATTGTCTCATAATTCATCCATGCCTGTATTTCTTTTGATATTTTTTTTCATTTCTTCATTTTGGCCTCCGTGACTGTTCCTACATTGTTCCATCCTTCTCTACTTGCCATATTTCCACATCAGGATGAAGTCACTATTGGCCTGCAAGTGCTCCTCCCCAAAGAGGCCAAGCTCCACTCAGAGACCAGCTCGCCTCTTCAGTACGACGTCTTCCTGTACAAGGTTGCCGACAATGGAGACTCCGCCTCCCCCAGCCAAGCCCCTCACACTCGCAGTGCCAACTCCTCTCAGCCAATACCTAAATCGCCCAAAACACCCAAGACGCCCAAGTCCGCCAAGGTGCCCAAGTCGCCCAAATCACCCAAACACACCAAGGAACACCCACCCAGTAACCATGAACCCTTGTCCGGGAGGCGCTCCTCACCTAGCCTTCACCCCTCACCCAGTCATCACTCTACTCCTATTGGCTATTCTTCCCCCACCTGCCATCCGTCTTCCCATCACCCTCCCTCTCAGTACAAGTGCATGCCCACCTCCTCCTCCTCCACCCCACCTCAGTTACGCAGGCCCAGAGGTCGGTTGCAAGGTCCCGGATCAGAGTGCTCTGGGACCGGGAGAGAGTACCAGAGTGGACACCTTCGTCCATCACCCTCCTCCCCTCACCTCACCCAACCTCCTCCATCCCCATCCAGGGTGAAGTACAGCCCGGTCAGCACCCGATCTCTGCCACCACTCTCTTGACCTGGCTCTCCACCCAGCCTCATACGTTCACACGCACAAACATCTGTCTTAATCGAATCTAATCGGCGATATGTCCATCATGGCTCTAACTTTTTTTTAAATTAGTGATATATAGATTATCCATCCATCTATCATCCATCTTTGCACCCTGCCTCCTCACGTTTGTACCTAGAGGAGGAGCAGGTCACCTGGTGTTGGTCAATGGAGCCAGAAAACTAGAACTGGGACAACTCTGCCTACACCACAATCTCTCAAACCCAGACATGGATGCACCGAAATACACGCATACAACACCGCGTAGTTGCTGCAGCCAAACACTCACACCTTCTTGTAAATAATAATAATAATAACCTCTCGAAGCTCAGGTTACTGCTCACACAAGCACAAAATGAACCACTACATGTGAATATGCTCTCCTAGCATGGTGCCAACGTCAGCGACTGCTGAGGATATTGTTCAATTAAGGATTCATATAGGTTTACGTCATTAGCCTTAGTATTATCAATTGTTTGTATAAATATTTTGTGTAAGATTATTTGTTTTCACAGGCTTTTTTTTGGTATGTTTTTCATGTTTCTAATTCTCAATAAATAGACAAAACAACAAAGTGTGCAGTATTGTGTTCTAAAGATGGGGAGAGCGAAGAGGAAAGAGGAAAGCAAAGACTAAAATAGACAGCAAGGCTGAGAGAAGAGACAGAGGGGTTTCCATTAGTGTTGCCAAGCTGCAAATTAAGAAGATATGAGGGACTCCGCTGCCCCCTTGTGTCCACAGCAAACACTGGAGCTCCAGACACATTTCAGGTTGAAAGCCAATCAGTGGAATCAGATATAAAAGCAGTAAATCACAGAAATCCCATTTTAACGGTCTGTTTGTCTACAGTATGAACTACAGTGTATTGATCATGTAGCCTACGTGTGTCTGTGCATGAGACTCACATTAGAGAGCCATTGACCGTGTCTCCATATTCCTGCAGTTTGAGAAACACTGCTCGAATATATGTTATTAAAAACAAGATGCAGCTCACGTTAACCTTCGCTGAATGACGGTCATTGTGGTCACAAGTGACATTTACTGACAACGTTTACACGCTAAAACAGAGCGTAACAGTAATGCAAGTGAATATAGAAAGTAGTTATGAAGTTCAAACCAGACGAAGCACACGACTGGAAGCTAATGTAGTGAGTTACCTTAAGCAGAAGCATTGGAGAGTGAGAACCACACCGGTATTTAACTACTAACCAAAATGGCTTTAGCAGGTAACTTTAGTTGTTCAATTGACCACAGCTGACTAACATTAGCTAATTAATTAAAGCTCGCTATCTTTACCAGTGCACTTTTCCCCGTTGCACTTTCTTTTGGTTGCTCGTGTATTATTGCATTTATTGTATTTTTGTACAACACAAGAACAATACTAGGCCAATGAATTATTTGTCTGTAAATATAGAATAATTGACAGTAAAATATTGACAAATATAACCGTTAATAACATTTTTGTAAATTTGGTTTAACTTTATCAGGAAAAACAAGCGCAACAAGGGAACTCCAGTTAAAATCCTTTCTTTAAGCAACAGATATTATTTTAATAATAATATGTTTTACAGGCAGACTGTTAAAAGAGTATTTCAACATTAAGAAACACATTCAGAATGGTAGTAAGTGTTTAATTACCACGTGGGGCGCTATCACAAAACCAAATATACCATTCTACCTTTTATGTTGTGATTTTGTCTCAGAGGAAAATACCTGATTCAGAGCAGATATGGATGCTGTAACAGAAGAAAACACTGAAACAGAAAGATTTAACACGTGTGATAAAACACACTCAACTACTGATACTGACAAAACAACACTGCATGTATTCAATCAGGATCCATCCAGTTCAAACACACACAGCTCGTTTTATTCCCTTTGAATCCTTTTATAGTTTCTCCTGCACTTTTCCCTCATGTTGTTACTGTATTATTTACAACGTGAAGGGTAGTGCTTCTTTCGTCTTTGGCGTTCAGGGCTTGAATGTGCTTACCTCTTGTAGAAGGGACTTCTGTTTCTTCAGGCAATTCCAATTAAAAATCTAGGGCCTGTTTCACACAATGTGACCTCTTCCACTGTGGTCAACAGCTGTAGGACTCTCGCCGGAGATACACACCCGACAGTCTCTCGAGAGTCAGCGAGATACGTGACTGTCTCTCCCCGACAGTTCACGCTCACTGTCACGATCAAGATAACCAGGGAAATTACTCTTGCATATGTCACAACTACGTTAGAGGCACGACCAGCGTCCAGATATAACGATGATCCATAGAAACCTGTGAGGAGAGAAAGCACAGAGTGAGTGAACGAGAGCATGAAAACACTGTCCTAATGTAGGAGGTTAGAGTAAATCCCAACATTTGACATAGTTAGTTAATTATTTTACAACTGTATGATTATAAATACTATATTTCAAAATATCCCTCCTATAAGCAAAGCTCTCTAAGTTGTACTGTACTTAACTCTCAGTAAATAATCAATGCTAACAGTTTGATATTCAAGGAGGGATTTGGTAATCCTAAAACCATCATGGTGGCACCAAACATACTAAGCCAAATTATGAAAAGTACTAACGGACAAAATCTATTCTGAATCCAATGTTACAGGTCAGATATGCTACTGGTTTACACGACAGGAGTTTGGTGAGAGTATATTACCCCATCATCGTACATCGGACACCGGAAGTACCGCTAACGCATGTTGGCACATGATTTGAAGACTGGCCATCCCCTTTTGATACTACTGAAACAGCAGCCCAACACAGCGACATGTCACCGTGCAGGACTCTCGCCGGAGATACACACCCGACAGTCTCTCGAGAGTCAGCGAGATACGTGACTGTCTCTCCCCGACAGTTCACGCTCACTGTCACGATCAAGATAACCAGGGAAATTACTCTTGCATATGTCACAACTACGTTAGAGGCACGACCAGCGTCCAGATATAACGATGATCCATAGAAACCTGTGAGGAGAGAAAGCACAGAGAGTGAGTGAACGAGAGCATGAAAACACTGTCCTAATGTAGGAGGTTAGAGTAAATCCCAACATTTTACACAGTTAGTTAATTATTTTACAACTGTATGAGTATCAATACTATATTTCAAAATATCCCTCCTATAAGCAAAGCTCTCTAAGTTGTACTGTACTTAACTCTCAGTAAATAATCAATGCTAACAATTTGATATTCAAGGAGGGATTTGGTAATCCTAAAACCATCATGGTGGCACCAAACATACTAAGCCAAATTATGAAAAGTACTAACGGACAAAATCTATTCTGAATCCAATGTTACAGGTCAGATATGCTACTGGTTTACACGACAGGCGTTTGGTGAGAGTATATTACCCCATCATCGTACATCGGACACCGGAAGTACCGCTAACGCATGTTGGCACATGATTTGAAGACTGGCCATCCCCTTTTGATACTACTGAAACAGCAGCCCAACACAGCGACATGTCACCGTGCAGGACTCTCGCCGGAGATACACACCCGACAGTCTCTCGAGAGTCAGCGAGATACGTGACTGTCTCTCCCCGACAGTTCACGCTCACTGTCACGATCAAGATAACCAGGGAAATTACTCTTGCATATGTCACAACTACGTTAGAGGCACGACCAGCGTCCAGATATAACGATGATCCATAGAAACCTGTGAGGAGAGAAAGCACAGAGAGTGAGTGAACGAGAGCATGAAAACACTGTCCTAATGTAGGAGGTTAGAGTAAATCCCAACATTTGACATAGTTAGTTAATTATTTTACAACTGTATGAGTATCAATACTATATTTCAAAATATCCCTCCTATAAGCAAAGCTCTCTAAGTTGTACTGTACTTAACTCTCAGTAAATAATCAATGCTAACAATTTGATATTCAAGGAGGGATTTGGTAATCCTAAAACCATCATGGTGGCACCAAACATACTAAGCCAAATTATGAAAAGTACTAACGGACAAAATCTATTCTGAATCCAATGTTACAGGTCAGATATGCTACTGGTTTACACGACAGGCGTTTGGTGAGAGTATATTACCCCATCATCGTACATCGGACACCGGAAGTACCGCTAACGCATGTTGGCACATGATTTGAAGACTGGCCATCCCCTTTTGATACTACTGAAACAGCAGCCCAACACAGCGACATGTCACCGTGCAGGACTCTCGCCGGAGATACACACCCGACAGTCTCTCGAGAGTCAGCGAGATACGTGACTGTCTCTCCCCGACAGTTCACGCTCACTGTCACGATCAAGATAACCAGGGAAATTACTCTTGCATATGTCACAACTACGTTAGAGGCACGACCAGCGTCCAGATATAACGATGATCCATAGAAACCTGTGAGGAGAGAAAGCACAGAGAGTGAGTGAACGAGAGCATGAAAACACTGTCCTAATGTAGGAGGTTAGAGTAAATCCCAACATTTTACACAGTTAGTTAATTATTTTACAACTGTATGAGTATCAATACTATATTTCAAAATATCCCTCCTATAAGCAAAGCTCTCTAAGTTGTACTGTACTTAACTCTCAGTAAATAATCAATGCTAACAATTTGATATTCAAGGAGGGATTTGGTAATCCTAAAACCATCATGGTGGCACCAAACATACTAAGGCAAATTATGAAAAGTACTAACGGACAAAATCTATTCTGAATCCAATGTTACAGGTCAGATATGCTACTGGTTTACACGACAGGCGTTTGGTGAGAGTATATTACCCCATCATCGTACATCGGACACCGGAAGTACCGCTAACGCATGTTGGCACATGATTTGAAGACTGGCCATCCCCTTTTGATACTACTGAAACAGCAGCCCAACACAGCGACATGTCACCGTGCAGGACTCTCGCCGGAGATACACACCCGACAGTCTCTCGAGAGTCAGCGAGATACGTGACTGTCTCTCCCCGACAGTTCACGCTCACTGTCACGATCAAGATAACCAGGGAAATTACTCTTGCATATGTCACAACTACGTTAGAGGCACGACCAGCGTCCAGATATAACGATGATCCATAGAAACCTGTGAGGAGAGAAAGCACAGAGAGTGAGTGAACGAGAGCATGAAAACACTGTCCTAATGTAGGAGGTTAGAGTAAATCCCAACATTTGACATAGTTAGTTAATTATTTTACAACTGTACGATTATAAATACTATATTTCAAAATATCCCTCCTATAAGCAAAGCTCTCTAAGTTGTACTGTACTTAACTCTCAGTAAATAATCAATGCTAACAATTCGATATTCAAGGAGGGATTTGGTAATCCTAAAACCATCATGGTGGCACCAAACATACTAAGCCAAATTATGAAAAGTACTAACGGACAAAATCTATTCTGAATCCAATGTTACAGGTCAGATATGCTACTGGTTTACATGACAGGAGTTTGGTGAGAGTATATTACCCCATCATCGTACATCGGACACCGGAAGTACCGCTAACGCATGTTGGCACATGATTTGAAGACTGGCCATCCCCTTTTGATACTACTGAAACAGCAGCCCAACACAGCGACATGTCACCGTGCAGGACTCTCGCCGGAGATACACACCCGACAGTCTCTCGAGAGTCAGCGAGATACGTGACTGTCTCTCCCCGACAGTTCACGCTCACTGTCACGATCAAGATAACCAGGGAAATTACTCTTGCATATGTCACAACTACGTTAGAGGCACGACCAGCGTCCAGATATAACGATGATCCATAGAAACCTGTGAGGAGAGAAAGCACAGAGAGTGAGTGAACGAGAGCATGAAAACACTGTCCTAATGTAGGAGGTTAGAGTAAATCCCAACATTTTACACAGTTAGTTAATTATTTTACAACTGTATGAGTATCAATACTATATTTCAAAATATCCCTCCTATAAGCAAAGCTCTCTAAGTTGTACTGTACTTAACTCTCAGTAAATAATCAATGCTAACAATTTGATATTCAAGGAGGGATTTGGTAATCCTAAAACCATCATGGTGGCACCAAACATACTAAGCCAAATTATGAAAAGTACTAACGGACAAAATCTATTCTGAATCCAATGTTACAGGTCAGATATGCTACTGGTTTACACGACAGGCGTTTGGTGAGAGTATATTACCCCATCATCGTACATCGGACACCGGAAGTACCGCTAACGCATGTTGGCACATGATTTGAAGACTGGCCATCCCCTTTTGATACTACTGAAACAGCAGCCCAACACAGCGACATGTCACCGTGCAGGACTCTCGCCGGAGATACACACCCGACAGTCCCTCGAGAGTCAGCGAGATACGTGACTGTCTCTCCCCGACAGTTCACGCTCACTGTCACGATCAAGATAACCAGGGAAATTACTCTTGCATATGTCACAACTACGTTAGAGGCACGACCAGCGTCCAGATATAACGATGATCCATAGAAACCTGTGAGGAGAGAAAGCACAGAGAGTGAGTGAACGAGAGCATGAAAACACTGTCCTAATGTAGGAGGTTAGAGTAAATCCCAACATTTTACACAGTTAGTTAATTATTTTACAACTGTATGATTATAAATACTATATTTCAAAATATCCCTCCTATAAGCAAAGCTCTCTAAGTTGTACTGTACTTAACTCTCAGTAAATAATCAATGCTAACAATTTGATATTCAAGGAGGGATTTGGTAATCCTAAAACCATCATGGTGGCACCAAACATACTAAGCCAAATTATGAAAAGTACTAACGGACAAAATCTATTCTGAATCCAATGTTACAGGTCAGATATGCTACTGGTTTACACGACAGGAGTTTGGTGAGAGTATATTACCCCATCATCGTACATCGGACACCGGAAGTACCGCTAACGCATGTTGGCACATGATTTGAAGACTGGCCATCCCCTTTTGATACTACTGAAACAGCAGCCCAACACAGCGACATGTCACCGTGCAGGACTCTCGCCGGAGATACACACCCGACAGTCTCTCGAGAGTCAGCGAGATACGTGACTGTCTCTCCCCGACAGTTCACGCTCACTGTCACGATCAAGATAACCAGGGAAATTACTCTTGCATATGTCACAACTACGTTAGAGGCACGACCAGCGTCCAGATATAACGATGATCCATAGAAACCTGTGAGGAGAGAAAGCACAGAGAGTGAGTGAACGAGAGCATGAAAACACTGTCCTAATGTAGGAGGTTAGAGTAAATCCCAACATTTTACACAGTTAGTTAATTATTTTACAACTGTATGATTATAAATACTATATTTCAAAATATCCCTCCTATAAGCAAAGCTCTCTAAGTTGTACTGTACTTAACTCTCAGTAAATAATCAATGCTAACAATTTGATATTCAAGGAGGGATTTGGTAATCCTAAAACCATCATGGTGGCACCAAACATACTAAGCCAAATTATGAAAAGTACTAACGGACAAAATCTATTCTGAATCCAATGTTACAGGTCAGATATGCTACTGGTTTACACGACAGGAGTTTGGTGAGAGTATATTACCCCATCATCGTACATCGGACACCGGAAGTACCGCTAACGCATGTTGGCACATGATTTGAAGACTGGCCATCCCCTTTTGATACTACTGAAACAGCAGCCCAACACAGCGACATGTCACCGTGCAGGACTCTCGCCGGAGATACACACCCGACAGTCCCTCGAGAGTCAGCGAGATACGTGACTGTCTCTCCCCGACAGTTCACGCTCACTGTCACGATCAAGATAACCAGGGAAATTACTCTTGCATATGTCACAACTACGTTAGAGGCACGACCAGCGTCCAGATATAACGATGATCCATAGAAACCTGTGAGGAGAGAAAGCACAGAGAGTGAGTGAACGAGAGCATGAAAACACTGTCCTAATGTAGGAGGTTAGAGTAAATCCCAACATTTGACATAGTTAGTTAATTATTTTACAACTGTATGATTATAAATACTATATTTCAAAATATCCCTCCTATAAGCAAAGCTCTCTAAGTTGTACTGTACTTAACTCTCAGTAAATAATCAATGCTAACAATTTGATATTCAAGGAGGGATTTGGTAATCCTAAAACCATCATGGTGGCACCAAACATACTAAGCCAAATTATGAAAAGTACTAACGGACAAAATCTATTCTGAATCCAATGTTACAGGTCAGATATGCTACTGGTTTACACGACAGGCGTTTGGTGAGAGTATATTACCCCATCATCGTACATCGGACACCGGAAGTACCGCTAACGCATGTTGGCACATGATTTGAAGACTGGCCATCCCCTTTTGATACTACTGAAACAGCAGCCCAACACAGCGACATGTCACCGTGCAGGACTCTCGCCGGAGATACACACCCGACAGTCTCTCGAGAGTCAGCGAGATACGTGACTGTCTCTCCCCGACAGTTCACGCTCACTGTCACGATCAAGATAACCAGGGAAATTACTCTTGCATATGTCACAACTACGTTAGAGGCACGACCAGCGTCCAGATATAACGATGATCCATAGAAACCTGTGAGGAGAGAAAGCACAGAGAGTGAGTGAACGAGAGCATGAAAACACTGTCCTAATGTAGGAGGTTAGAGTAAATCCCAACATTTTACACAGTTAGTTAATTATTTTACAACTGTATGATTATAAATACTATATTTCAAAATATCCCTCCTATAAGCAAAGCTCTCTAAGTTGTACTGTACTTAACTCTCAGTAAATAATCAATGCTAACAATTAGATATTCAAGGAGGGATTTGGTAATCCTAAAACCATCATGGTGGCACCAAACATACTAAGCCAAATTATGAAAAGTACTAACGGACAAAATCTATTCTGAATCCAATGTTACAGGTCAGATATGCTACTGGTTTACACGACAGGCGTTTGGTGAGAGTATATTACCCCATCATCGTACATCGGACACCGGAAGTACCGCTAACGCATGTTGGCACATGATTTGAAGACTGGCCATCCCCTTTTGATACTACTGAAACAGCAGCCCAACACAGCGACATGTCACCGTGCAGGACTCTCGCCGGAGATACACACCCGACTGTCCCTCGAGAGTCAGCGAGATACGTGACTGTCTCTCCCCGACAGTTCACGCTCACTGTCACGATCAAGATAACCAGGGAAATTACTCTTGCATATGTCACAACTACGTTAGAGGCACGACCAGCGTCCAGATATAACGATGATCCATAGAAACCTGTGAGGAGAGAAAGCACAGAGAGTGAGTGAACGAGAGCATGAAAACACTGTCCTAATGTAGGAGGTTAGAGTAAATCCCAACATTTGACATAGTTAGTTAATTATTTTACAACTGTATGAGTATCAATACTATATTTCAAAATATCCCTCCTATAAGCAAAGCTCTCTAAGTTGTACTGTACTTAACTCTCAGTAAATAATCAATGCTAACAATTTGATATTCAAGGAGGGATTTGGTAATCCTAAAACCATCATGGTGGCACCAAACATACTAAGCCAAATTATGAAAAGTACTAACGGACAAAATCTATTCTGAATCCAATGTTACAGGTCAGATATGCTACTGGTTTACACGACAGGCGTTTGGTGAGAGTATATTACCCCATCATCGTACATCGGACACCGGAAGTACCGCTAACGCATGTTGGCACATGATTTGAAGACTGGCCATCCCCTTTTGATGCTACTGAAACAGCAGCCCAACACAGCGACATGTCACCGTGCAGGACTCTCGCCGGAGATACACACCCGACAGTCTCTCGAGAGTCAGCGAGATACGTGACTGTCTCTCCCCGACAGTTCACGCTCACTGTCACGATCAAGATAACCAGGGAAATTACTCTTGCATATGTCACAACTACGTTAGAGGCACGACCAGCGTCCAGATATAACGATGATCCATAGAAACCTGTGAGGAGAGAAAGCACAGAGAGTGAGTGAACGAGAGCATGAAAACACTGTCCTAATGTAGGAGGTTAGAGTAAATCCCAACATTTGACATAGTTAGTTAATTATTTTACAACTGTATGATTATAAATACTATATTTCAAAATATCCCTCCTATAAGCAAAGCTCTCTAAATTAATTTGAAGTACCCTAACGCATGTTGGCACATGATTGAAATACAGACCGCCCTCTATCAACACTCTTGAAACAGCAGCCCAACACAGCGACATGCCACCATGCAGGAGTTAAGAGATGCGACTGTCTCTCCCGGAGAAGCCTGGGAAATGAATCTTGCATATGACAACTATAGCAGAGGCAAGATTAAAGGTCTTTGTGACACGTCAACATTCTATTCTAATTCAACATTCTAATTCTATTCCAGAACATACATGTTCCATCCAGAATGTTCCATCCAGAATGTTCCATCCAGAATGTTCCATCCAGCATTCCATTCTCTTCTCAATGGCATTTTTTGAATTATTTTAAGAATTCTTTTATGAATTCACTATTTGCTAGTTCAGCGATCACCATGTTTTCCATGGCACAGTTTTCACAAAATTCCACACATTATGACCCATTTACAGTACGATGTGAAAAGATTGTACAGACTTTTTTTTGGGACAAATGTTTCACTCAGGAACTGGTAGTGCACTTACGCGATCTAAAACTCCGACCTAAGTTGAAAGGACGCGCGGATCCGGGCCAGAAAGAATGACTGCTGACGGGCCTCCAATGCCCGTCTGTTTGTTTCTTAGTTTGCTGGCACGTAACGTTACATATTATGGAGGATGAGTATCCAGCTAGCCTTCCAGCTAACACTAGAGGTCCTGAGACAGGCGCACGCTAACGCATCACCTCCGTTGTAAATAGAGCAATCCAGGTGACAGATGGCTAACGAGCTGTTATATGTGGAGTGGATGTGAATGAGATCGATATGCTTGGTTAAAATGAATAATTAAATAAGTAAATGTAAACTAATATGCAAAGCTCCTGGTTAGCTCCAGTCATATATTTACAAATGTTTTGTATCCAGCCATGTTCTCCTGAAGGAGAATGTCTTTGTTTGTTTGTTTCTTACATGAATTAATGGCTGAGAGGTTTGTATTTAACAGTATATTGTTTGCATCTTGCAATAAATATTCATGTTCTTGAAAATACTTAATAAATGCTTTATAAAAGGCATAAATAGTCCTCACTTTAGATGAGGTCACACAAAACACTTTACTAACGAGTAGTAACTACCTTAATAAATCATGAATTAATCATGAATTGCAGTATTAATATGCGTTTATAAAGCATATATTAACATAGTCCCTATAGGGACTATGTTAATATATGCTTTATAAACAGATATTATATTATATAGACAAACAGATATTATATTATATAAACATATATTATAAACATATATGTTTATAATATATGCTTTATAAACAGAGAATAAAAGACAGCTTTTATTCTCTGACTATTTCCTGGATGAAAAGCACATTCTCATTCCAGATGGATTAGGTGAAGGTGAAGTTATCCTTCCGGCCGTACTCGGCTGTGTTGACGTGAAAAGAGTAATTGACAGGTTTCAAAGTGTCCGTTTCCCTCAGTGACACTCAGGGTCTCTAAAGAGCCCTCCTGTCCTGCTCCACCTGCAAGGTGCTTACGGTGTGTCCTCAATATGTCCTCAGTTGTCTTTTTGTTTTTAGCTGTTGAAGCGTTGAGAAATGCCCCAGTGCAGGGCATAGAAGAGCCCGGTGGTCTTGATAAAGTTTCATTTTGGAGTGACATTGAAACTAAAATAGTACTTTCTTATTTGGAAATATGAGGTTTTTCTGGGATTTGTTTTTCTCTATTGGTGCATGAAATAATAAACATTGTATTCAACATTTGAAATTTCAAAATTAGCTGCAATAAAGGAAATGTCTACAGATCCTTTAAATCCATGTATAGTCACGATAGACGAAAAACCCCAATGCATTTATTTAGCAACATTAAAAAGCAGATTATCGTGGAACAAAACCCAAATAAAGTGTCTGTCTGCAAACTCTGGTCCAATCATCAGAGACCTTTTTCACTATCCAGGCTTTCTCCTGAAAAGAGGTCTGTTGTCACGGATCACAGCCAGATGTAAGAGCACATCAGCCTGCTCAAACAAAGTTTAAAAAAAACTTTCAGGCTTGGTCTGTGTGTCTCACAGTCAAGACTGAGAGAATGTTTGAGGAAAGGGTGAAACCAGCCACAAAATAATCGTGAATGGGGAAAAAATATGCTCATAAAAATATATATTTTAATGACTTAAAGTTTGAACTGATTTGTCCACATCTGATATTTTTGTGACCAATTTAGCAGAGAGATTTTTCAGATCTTTGCAGTCCTAAACCCCTAAATTAGCTTTCTATATGTAGAAACTCAAAACATCACTTTTCAGCGTGTTGCTGCCACGCCAGAAAATTCAAAAAAACAGATCAGTACCACGTTATAACGTTAAAAGTTTATTGTTATAACAAGATATTTCCACCGTGTGACATTACATTATACGTTGTAAGATTTTAATATGCTACTATTTATCCTGTTATAACGTGAAACGTTTCAAGTGATCGTGAAACTCCTGTTTGAGTGAGGAAATATTGTGTGAAGAACGGATAAATTGAAGAGTGTGGCTCAATTACACGATTCATGCTTGGGTTGAGACATGCCCTAGGCTGCTTAACTCCTCTGAGATGTCACCTTGCACAACCTTCTCTCCAACCTGCCCCACTTTAGTGTATGTGTGTGTGTGTGTGTGTGTGTGTGTGTGTGTGTGTGTGTGTGCACACGCAGCTCCTGTATAAACCACTGAGTGGCGGTGTTGCCCCGCAGTCCAACGTGCTCTGCTACTTTAGATACAGATAAGACCCCCTGGCACTTTGAAACCGCTGATCTGCATCTTCATTTGCATTCACTCTCTGTCGACTGAGGGAATGTAAACTGATTCAACGTGATACTGTGATAATTGATATTGTTATCATGTAGATATCGGGGCGATCTTTGATGATCTTGGGCGTTTAAAGCTCTGCAGGGGAGGAGATGAGAGCTGGGATAGTGCACAGGTATGTGTGTGTGTGCACGATAAATCATATGTGATCTGTAGTTAATGCGGAGCTGGGTTGATGAGATGATATCTTTGCATACTGTGTATGTAGATTGTGTGTGTGTGTGTGAACGATAGGCCTACTGAAGTGTATTGCCTGCTGGCAGCCACATTACTGCCTCTTTAAGTAAGGCTACAAAGTTTTTTTGCTGACCCAAAACAGATGTAATTTATCTCTCTGCCCTCCCTTCTGTTTTACCCCCACCCTCACCTCACACACACACACACGCACACACACGCACACGCACACACACACACACACACACACACACACACACACACACACACACACAAATGTCTCCTGAGATAGCAGATGAAGGACTTTATAATTAGTGCATTTGCCTACCCACACAATGCAGTGAATTGACTTTATTTTCAGACAAAGCCCAATTAGATCGAAGCGTTGATTCATCTGTTTGTTTACTTTCAGAAGAAACATGAATGTCAAACATGTTTCCTCTGTCTACCAAATCTAAAATACGGACTAAAACAATCCATTAAATCTGGATAATCTGATCGACTTTATTTATCTGTTGTTCATCCTCAACAGAAACATTAACTATATTTGTATGTATGGTTTTCAAGTTGTGTGTTTAATGCTTTTTAATGTGTCTTACTCTCCACAATATTAAGAGTCTCCCTCCCACTCAATATCTCGCTCTCTCTTTTTGTTGTTGTTGCTTTTGTGTCCGCTCCTCTCTGTGAGTCAGGCTAAATGGCTTTCTATTCAGGAGTGAGAAATGTCACCACTTTGTGTGCGTGCAGGGGTGTGTGCAAAGGCAAAGTGTGCACTTTTTTGAGATACTACACTGTAAAGTCACTTCATCCAAATCACAGACAATACATTTTCCCACCTACACATACTGGCCTCTTGCCATGCAAATAGTTTGGGTTTTATTCATCTGGATTTGTTCAAATGTCATTTTTTTATTTGTTTTTATCTGCATACCTTGGTACCACTATGTGTTGTACATGTATGTGTGATTTAGGTCTGACGATATTCTATAACTTTTTAAACAATCCCATGAAATGACCAAAACTAACTTCATTGTCGTCCAAAATCCATTAACAACAACGAGCCACAAGACGTGTTCTTTCATCACGATGAACATGGGGGCTGTAGTATATTTTGAGTTGATGCCACACGCACCATCCTGCTTCTGTAAATACCCACACACACACACACACACACACACACACACCAAATGTCTATTAATCCGCCGCTGAAAACAGTTCCAAACAAATGCACTTTTTATTTCTGTTTGAGAGACGTTTACTAAATATCTCTGTTAAATGCCAGACAGGAAGAGCAGTTAACTCCTCTCAAAGTCTTCTCTCCCTCCTTCTCCTCCTTTTCTTCTGCTTCTTCTCCTCCTTTTCCTGCTGTCATTTAGGTTTTCACCCGCGGTAGCTTCCCTCTCTCTCTTTACCCCCCTCCTTCAATCTCCCCCCCCGGCTTCCATATTGATTTACTTGGTATCCCGTTGTCACATTCTTGCGGTGAAGGTTTCCGGCTGAAAAACCGATGACATTTACCTCCCAGTCACCACACGGCTCATTTAAACCCCACTACACAGTGCACTACCTTTTACAGTTCATGCTGGTGCTGTGGAAGTTAAAGGGTGATTGCAGACATTCTGAACATCCAATGATGGAATGAACCCCTTATATCTGAGCAGTGTGAGTCAAAAGCTTGATTGTTTTTGGTAAACAACTATGAACATATTGGTGTTTGTTCCCAAACTTTGCCTTCTCCTTGTTCCCCATCGTCAGGCCGACTCTACTTTCCTCCATTGGCCCTTGTTACCATGGAGATGTCTCAGCTCCAAGAGGGGCTTTAATTAAGAGTAAAGAGTGAGACAATGAAAGGCAATGAGAAAGACTTTTTTTGTCAGGTCAAATAAGTAGAGAGACACACACACACACACACACACACACACACATAACATATCTGAGGGCAGGATAGGAACACCTGTGGAGAGGAACGTGGGGACCCAAAGGCTGCACCCTGCTTTCACCCAGTGGTGCTGGAAGGAAGGAACCCAAATTTACCAACGGGGGTGGGAGGCATCACACACACCGCACACACACACACACACACACCGCACACACACACACGAGACGCAGGTGTGCACATTGGGAGGGGCACAGCAGGACCACCGGCAGTGAGGCTTAGAGGGGATGTGCGGTGACGGTTGTGAATGTGAAAAATACAAGCAGGGTTCTTCTCTCTTTTCCCACGTAAAGCCTCTCATTGGATTAGATTGTAATAAAGAACACTCATTCAAATATCTGTACTTTTGGATCGCTTCATCTCCATCGAGCTGTGGAAGCCTGAAGAAATGTATGTAGAGAATTTAAGGATTTGAGTCGATTAAGCAGCTTCTGTGCCGCGATAGAAAGAAAACATTATGCAACACATGATGCAGCGCAAGAGCTCGAGTCAGAACAATCAATTCACAAGTGGCTATAAGCTTTATACAAATGTCTCTCAGACGCACGCCTCTGTTTGCAGCCTGTGATTGTATTCAGTCTAATAAAAATAACTTCATATTGTCTTTCTGGTTAGGAGATTAATCCTCGTATTAATTGACTTGAGAGCTTATATAAATAATTCCAATGCCTACTGATGCTGAAGTCGGTGTGAAATTGCATTAACGTTCTGCCATTTCCCTCTTCTCTCCTGCTTAGTGACTCGTTACCGTCACCACTGACTTACGAGTGGCTCTCTGACTGAGGGAGTTAATGTGTTCAAGAGCCAGCTGTCCCTCAAATAACACACTCAATAATTCATATTGCACAATGTGTGTGTGTGTGTGTGTGTGTGCGTTGAGATGCAGGTCACTTTAACACTTTTTGTGTAAACTCGGCAAAGGAAGTAGCAACATAAGTGCTGACCAGTCATGGGCGCAGAATTGTTGCTTACTGAGGAGGGAATAAAACAGTGTGTGTGTGTGTGTGTGTGTGTGTGTGTGTGTCTGAGAGAGTCACAGAAGGTGTATGTGTGCAGAGCAATAGGGAGGGAGGCTGTGTATGTCCTCTTTACTAATGGAAATCAGAGCTCTCACGTGTTGAGCCAGCAGAAGAAGAGAAGGAGATCCATCGTGTCAGACTGGGGTCACAATCGCGCGGCGACCTTAACTCACCAAGTCATTTCCCCAAAATGTTTACATTGAGCCTAAACCTGCCTTCTCTTTAATGAACAAGTGCAAATGCATTCAGGGATCATACATCAGACAGTTTGTCAGACAAGAAAGCACTTAAATATCTATATTTTCATTTAATGATCTAGATTTGCAAAGTTGTGTTTGGTGGGACTGCAAGCAAGACTGGAATCTTGTCCTATAGGCAAGACAAAAGTCTTCATAAGCACATTGCAAGTCTTTCATGTCTCTGAATGCTGACCATTGAAATGTAACACTATTTGGCAATTTGTATTATTTCAAAGCTGCGATAACACTGTTTAGTTATATATTAGTTTATGCTAAAGGTACAATGTGTTGTATTTCAGGGGATCTATTGGCAGAAATGGAATATAATGTTCATTCTGTTCATGTTTTCATTAGTGTATAATCACCGTAGAATGAACCCTTAGGAAGCGTGTCCATGTTGCACTGCCATGTTTCTACAGTAGCTCAGAACGGACAAACCAAACACTGGCTCTAGCGAGAGACTTTTGCTTTACGCTACCCGAAGGCCCCCGTAGGCTGACTTCCGTTGCTCCTTAAGTTGTTTTTAGGGAAAGTATGGCCTCTGAGCCAAGCGAATGGCGTCAACACTGTTTTGCATCCAGCTGGTCACGTTATTGTAGCCTCGAAAAGGGAGGAGTGAGAGGAGAGCTATTCAGTTTGTTGCAACAAACGATCAAATGATCAACCAATTAATAAAAATAAAACAATCCGCAGATTCATCAATCATGAGACCAAGCATTCAATGTATGGGCTTAATATTTAAAATATTCAACATGTGTGGCTGCAAAGTCCTGCTCAACTCTGTATTATTTATTTTGTATTGTTCTGGGGTTTATTGCGTTTGTTCTCCAGCTTCAAGTCAAATCATGCCTCAGGGTGTTGAGTCTCAAAAGAACAAAATTCACAAAAGTTCCAAATCCCTCGTCTACGTCTCTGCTGTTCAGTTTAGGGAGATTCATGCAGGTAAAACTGAAGGCCAGGTAAAAACGTTTTGGCCTTATGATCTTGACATTAGGGTTTGACAGCACTGTTGTGGGTAAACCAGTGATGACAGTCTAGCAACTGATATCAAAGCACTTACTGCTCCCTCTAAATGCATCATTATACGCCATATAGGTACTGCACTTGAATCCGTCCACATTTCCAGGTGTTTTTTTTCCTTTAATCTGGTCATTAGTTCATTGGGCGGCGTACCACACTGAAAAGTGACTAACTGGTCTTCTACCACATCCAAGCACACATGCACACCAGGCTGGAGTTCATCTTCAGCTCTTTCTGCTCTGCTGCTTTAACAGGCAGCGAACCCCAACCCCCCCCCACTCTCCCTCCACTCTCTCCTCTCGTCCACCCCCACAAGAGCCTGATGATGTGCAGGCTCCACAGAGCAGGACTTTCAAACGATATCATTACCATTTCAAAGAACCTGCTGCTGCCTTATGGACCTACAAGCTGTGGCATGTTATATGGAGCGGGACGTTGTTTTGCCACAAACTAAATCACCACCTTACATATTGTTATCTAAAAGGCAAGCAACTATTGCACGTTAGGCATTTCTGAGTTTGGTTGTGTGTCGTTTCAATTAGGGAAAAGGCATCAATGCAGTGTGTGTACCCGCTGTTGTTGCAGGGCATCACTGCAGCTTGTCAGTTGTTATAATGAAAAACGAAAGCCTTGTTTTTGCTGCCGTCAATTACATGGCGGATATAAAGCAGAGACCAACAGAGAGAGGGGCTGAATCACATGCAGGCCTCCGAGGATGCATTTACACTAAACGAGACAACAATTGGGAGGAAATGATTCTCATTTGATTATTTATTGCCCGAACAGGCGAGGAGGGGGGTCCCACGCGGTGCGGGAGGGAATCTGTCAGCCCACCAGCTTGAGGCGTTCTTAATTTAATACTGCTGAACACAAACACACAGACTTAAGCGCTCAGCAGTTCCTGCTGCAACATTAATGTCCTCAATTATCCTCCTATGCACAAATGTCAACCTTTGTCATGCAGCCTCCATCCCTGCCTCTCCTTTAGTCGCCCTCCACACCTTCACTAACCGCCTCTCCCACCCTTCCGTTTCCACTCCTTTGTATTTGCCTCCATAACTTCGAGCACATTCATTGCTCCACCCCTACCAACAAAGACCCCTTCCCTCCTCTGTCTGTATTCCTCTCTGCTTTGTGCAACTCATTGTATCCAGCCCCCCCACCCCCCTTATCCTGCACCCTGCACAGATATTGCACATTTCTCCACCACATCTGCCTCTCTTGTTTTGTTTCACTGTCTTTTTTTTCATTTTTTCTTCTTCTTCTCCTCTCTCTGCTTGGGGATCCTCTAGTGACATCATCACTCCGACAGTTACCATGGTTTCGGGGGGGGGGGAACGTAATACATTTTAAAATCAAACAGACGGGCTCTGTGCTGTTGCATCTCACACTAAAATAAACTAGAGGACACAAGACGTTCAAAGCAATTACTCTTTATTACAAGATCCAGACATGGTTTGTGGGTTTAGATGAAAACATGACACGTGTGTGTGTGTGTGTGTGTGGGGGGGGGGGGGGGGGGGTCAGGTCAGGGTTAACGATGGGTCTGTGTGAATGAACAAGTTATCGTCGTACAGGTCTTCATCCAGGTCGCCTTCCTCTTCTGTGAAATAGGTAGGGAAAGGAGGGCTGAGCAGGGTGGAGCTCCTGGTTGGCAGGACAGTATCTCTTACCTGGAACACACACACACACACACACACACACTTTATGTAACAGCTGTGAGGACACTCTTCTTAATTAGTACTGCAACAATTAAGGGGCAGAAAAATGTGCTTCTAGTTGCCAACGGCTTACAGAATCGTTATCGTGATTCAAGCAAAAACTGCTCAAATGTGAGGATGCTCTGCTTTTCTGTGTTTTATTTCATTCTAAATAAAATATCTTTTGAGTTTTGAACAGTTGGTAGAAGAAAACAGGCACTTTGGTGATGTGACCGTGGGTTCTGGAAAACATGTTACAGCCATTTACCAAAATCTATTTTCAAATCTAATCAGCAGTTCTCAAACGTTTTCCATCATGCCCCCCCCTTCAGAAGCAGGAAAACCTTCAAGAAAGCAAATCATGTTTTTGTATTTTTGATTCCTGGTTGGCAACATAACATCACAGTGAGTGATTACCTCTTTACATAGTAGCCGTTATTGCTAGTGGCAGATGCTGCCATTCCTGCCCTGAATGCAGATAAACACGAGGAATTCTCAAGGGAAGGAGTACAGGTGTCACCAAGGATTCAAATCGTCACAACATCATTATTCTTACTAATAATCTTGTTACAGCTTAACATTTGAATCAATTATCAACAATATTGGGGAAAGATCAGTGTTTGTTATGAGTTCCCACATGAATCATATTCATTATAAAAAAATAATCAATGACGAAAGTTATTATTTGTTGCAGCCTTTAGTTTAAATTTTAATCAATAAAACATCTATTCTTCATTTACAGAGGGTCATTAGAGCTGCACAGAACAATACAAATAAACAATGAACAAACATTAACCTGCTTGTGTGCCCTTTAGGGCAATATAATATAAGTGAATCTAGGGGTGTGTGTGTGTGTGTGTGTGTGTGTGTAACACAGCTGAGCTGGGTGAAATGCGATGCACATTTGTATTCATTATCGCTTGTCTGCAAAACAAATAATAGGCCGAGTGTGTGTCCACGCACACAAAAAAGGCGAACACAACCTGCTGAGTATGGAGATGGATGCTGTGGATATTATTAACATCATTAAGGTGCGCACTTCCATTCCCTCACAGAAGAACACACAAACAGATGCACACACACACGCTGCTGATCCAGCACAGTGTCATGAAGATGGATCTTGCAGGTGTGAAGGTAGTTTTACAGGTGCAAGGTCACTTGTCTCTGTCAGACCACTAAGCATGCTGGGATTGACCTTCGATTTCATACATCACAAGTGTTTCCGAATATGATTATTTTTACCTTCAATACGCAGTTCTTGTGGCCGGGCACAGAGCCGTTGACATACAGCACATTATACTTGGTATTGACCCTCCATATCTGGAAGAGAGAGGATGCAGATGAAAGAGCATTGAACTGACATTGCAGCCAAGGACAAAGAAAACTTCAACACCATGACCGTGTGTCCTTGTGAGTGCGCGTACCTTCAGTCCATAAGCTGTGACGAAGATGTTGCCCATCATGCCGGGCATCTTTTTCCCTTTGAAAACTTTGGCTGGATCCTAGACGCAGATGATGAAAGACACACGCGCTCACATGACCGGATTATGGGAAGCCAACTGTTCATATCTGGCATGGACGAGCGTCTTACACAGTACGTGTGTGAGCGTCTTACACAGTACGTGTGTGTGTGTGTGAGCGTCTTACACAGTACGTGTGTGTGTGTGTGAGCGTCTTACACAGTACGTGTGTGTGAGCGTCTTACACAGTACATGTGTGTGTGTGTGAGCGTCTGTGTGTCTTACCCCTCCAGGTCCAGAAGCTCCTGGTCTGCGATGAGTTTTGGTTTGGCCGTGGGTGGCTGGCTGACCTTTGAACCCGTATCGCTTCATCACGCCTTGAAACCCCTTACCAATGCTACACACACAAGAAAATTCATACTTTTAAACTCAAGTATGTTGACTTGTTGCCTCAGAGGATAGGGGTGTAAAAAGAGAGGTTTGGACTTTCTTGTAAAGTAAAAAAAAGCGATCTTCAAAATGTGATGCTTGGAGCTGAAAGAGGGCAAGAAGTGGGAGAGGAAGCAAAGAGGAAGCGCCAGCGAGGAGGGAAAGCTGGCAGAAATATAACTTACGATTTGGCTGTGATGTCCACATATTGGCCTGGACGGAAATGTGCCGCATAAAGAGGAGTGCCTGAACACACAACAAACAAGATCACATTACATTTGTACCAAAACGGCCAAAAAGAAAAAAAATGATTCTATTGTGCGACATGGAAAACATAGTGAATGAGTATTTATTTACTCATAAGCTAAATCACGTGTGTTTACCTGGCTTGATGAGGGCGTTGTCCGAGACTTTGAAGGTGGTGACTTTATGTTTCGGAGGCACGCCCGCATTCCGGAACATCTCCATTTGCTCTTCAGACCTCTGTCGGTCAGAGTGACGGAAAGAGAGAGAGAGAGAGAAAATGTTTGAGGAAGCAATGTGAGAACGAACAGCAGTTGGACTTTGGCATATTAAAATTAACAGTGGGCCCTGTTATGACTGTACAGCAGCCAAACACACACACACACACACACACACACACACACACGCAGGCAGGCATACGCGCGCACACACTTGGCAGTGAGCGCCTCTGACATTTGCTTTCGCTCGGCTCTTTCTCATCTCAGCCCCTCCAGTCACTCTACACTCTCTCTCTCCCCCTTTCAACAGACGGGTGAGAAGCAGCCTGCCAGAGCTTCTCACTCCGACAAACTCCGTGTGAGAGGGATTCTAAAACAACCTGTCAAGCTATCAAGACCCAGTGAATACATTACACTTTGATTTATACAGCCGTGTTCTTTTTTTCCCCTTAACCATAAAAAGACAGATGCAACATTTAGAAAGAAAAGTGCCTCCTCATACATACTAAGAGGCGATTTAAAAAGAGCAAAAAACAACAACTTTAAAACTGTCTACTCTTTTTGAGACAGACGTGTTGGTTCACAGGACAGCCAGTGTTGCCGTCTGTCACTTTCGGCTGCAGTGTTTGTGTTATAGAGGTCAGTCTGACGCAGCGATGGGACCTTAAGAGTTTATTACGAGCATGAAAGACAATTTATAAATGTGTGTGTGTGTGCAGGAAATAGCGGCAATGAAATCTATTAGATCCAGTTTATTTAGACGCCTGAGATGAGACACTGATGTGTTGGTGGGTGAGTATAATTCCCTGACTCTGGATCTGTATTCATGAACGCTTTTAGAACTGGGAGGCCTGATGTTGATCTCAATGCTACGGGGAAATGACAAAAAGTCAGTCGTGCTTCCATAAAGCTGTCGCACCGATTCGATTTTATTTTTCATGATTATGAAATGTAGCCAAAACTAAAATGAGCAAATCATGGACATTGTGATGCGAGTGAGTATTTGGCTGCTCTGCTGGCATTAAGAGCATAGCGACGGGTACGATAAGATATTCTCACACAATTTAGTACAAATTGAACGGTTCAACAAGTCATCAGTTGCAGCCTTCTTAATGAATATTACATGTAAAGTAATCGTCTATAATGTTGAGATTTGTGGTGGAATTTTTAGTGAATAATTCAAACCAAAGACATTTCTTTGTATTGTTATATATTATTGAGTAATGATGCAATTTCTAGGTAAAAAATAAATAAGCAGAAAATAATTATGAGACGTTTCTGTTCTGGGACAGCTGCTGAACGACCTCTCATGGAATAACAAAGCAGAGGCATTTCAGCTTTCTATGATTATCCTCACAAGTCTAACAAGTCAAAAACATATTTTTGTCTTCCAAAATGTTACTTTTCATACAACCTGCAATAACTATGGCCTCTATCAACTACTGAGGGAAATATCAGACTCCACTGTGTTCACCAGCTCGTCTCTACTAACTTATGCTGTTTGGTGTTGAGCAACAAGTGTACAGGGCTTTTTGTGTGTGAAAGCATTTTAAAAAAGAAACAAAACGGTGGATTTGCGAGCCAGACAGTTAAACAATGTGCTGAAATTCACTATAAAGTAATAATAATAAATAATATAATAAGTATCTGTAAAGCGAAGCGGTAGTTTCATTCGTTACGTCAACATATCCAGTTTCTCAGCTAAGATAAACAAACTAACACAAGCATTATTTAATGATATTAACAGCTGTTTCTTACATGGAATGGTGATACGTTTTTCCCTCCGACCAAGAGGGCGGCGGTGTGTCCATCATATTCTTCCTTGGACAAATGCTTTATTACATGGCAGTCCTGCACCTGGAAAAAACCCAACAGAGGCTGGATTAACAACAGTCAACAATGTGCAACTCTGACCTACAACAAATAAAATATGCAATTAGCTGAAAGTGTAAAACACTTAAATATGGGGCAACTGGCTAACTCACAGAACCTCACTATCACTACGTTTAGGATGACATCACCATTTAGCAGTACGTGATACATTGCGAGTAAATCAGAGGACGAGGAAAGAAGAGGAAACTATAACCCACATAAATGACAAAATGTCATTTTACAAAGCAACATTCAAAATGCTGTACTATTAATTGTCCCATACTTTCAGTGTGGCTTCAGATAGAACATGTACCACAATGCCAAAGTGGTGGGAGTACTTTCACCCCGAGAAAGTACAATTAAATGCTCTACTCTTCCATCTAGCACAGACTGTTCCCGAGTCAGCTGAAAAGAAACAAATGACTAAAAGTGAATCAGCAGACGGGAAAGAAGTTTGTGTTTGTCCTTGATTCTGATATGACGTGGAGGTGATGACAAAGTCTTAGTATTAACTTTGACATTTCACTTTAAATTGCAACAGGAGTTTGTTGTGCTACCCAATACAGTGAGTCACTATCAATAAAGAGGAGAGTTAGCGCACACGGCTGCAGTTTGCAATCAATTCACTTCACTGACGGATTAGTCGATGAGGTTGAAACGTGATGAGAATAAACGTCAAATCTCTTCAGGGTGTTCAATATTTGCTATTGTTCCCGTCGCGCCCCCCCCACCACACACTCTACAGAACAATTCAATGTATTTGACTGATACTTTAACCTGCTGCTCATTTCATTACGGATCACAAACACACATCATCATTACTGAAGAACATCTGCAGTTGTTTTGATGCAAAGTGAAGGCACAACAGCTGTGTGTGTGTGTGTGTGGGCTACCTGTAACATGGTGGCGACATGTCTTTCGCCCGTTTTTGTCCAGATAGGAGCCATCCCCAACTTTACGGCTACTAGCCCAACTCTTCGACTACCTGGGCAGAGGAGCAGATGAAAAGACGGTTGAAGTGTGAGCGAACAGAACGGGGGCTCGTGATGTTCACGGCTCTCACCGACCACGACACCTACCCTGTGTCCACTCTTGTCGCTGCCAGGGCTCATCTTTGAGCGGGTTGAGCTTATCAGCCGTTTGTCGCCTGTATTCCTGCGCCGCGCTCTTTCTCATGTACTCCTGGTTGTCCTCTGTGAGGTGTTCATCAAACCACGTTGTGGTCTTTACCGTCCTAATACAACCCGCCACGTGTGCAGGACTGCAAGAAAAAAGAAATTCAGGGAATTAGGTGGAGCTATTTCCCAGTAAGACCATCACGAACATCCAGAGCTGGACTAATAATGACCAGCAACTGTGTCCAGGTGGCATACATGTGTGCTTATTACTTAAGGGCTGCAAATAATTATTATTTTGCCTTGCCAATTAATGTTAAATTGCAGAACATAGTTAGATATGCCCATTGCAATTTAAAGAGTTTGAGGCTAATTTGTGCATTCACTGTTTAACCTAAACTGAAGATTGCCTCGCTGCCTCAGATCTCATACTACTCTGGCACTTTAGTAATAATAATTATTATAATATGTCCTCGCGGATGAATAACAAGCAGGTTCACACATCCACAGGGACAGTTTGTGCATCACTGCTTAGTGACGAGTCAGTCAATAAGCTTCATTTAAAACGGTTACACAGGACTGAATGAACGGTGGTGACATGTTGTCATAATAAAGTCTGCCCACCAACACGTGACTCATGTGTTACTGTAGACTGGTCCATCAGTGTTGTCCTTTATAACGGTCTCTACATTAATCATTTGGTATTTCGTGTAACATTAGAGCACTAAAAATCTAAAACATACACCAAAAGAATACAAGTCAAGAAACCTTGAGAAACTGTAGGAAATATTTACAAGATGACGTTTGTTATAAGAGACAATTAAGCTAGCTTTGGTGGTGCTTTGCAGGGGGGGGGGTAACAGTAGCTCATTTATATGCAAATAAAAGGCTAAGATATAAACAACAAGAACAGCGTAGAATTAGACTGTACAGGTAATTCACGACAGCAACCTACGTGCTGAAGCTAACTTCAGTTCAGTTACATTGACACAACTAGCCAGTTAGCATTAGCCACCTTTCAGCTGCTGTCCGGAGAGAAAATATTCGAGTTCCCCGCTGAAGAAGAAACCGACAGCTCCACGACGCCATTGCGCTCTGTAACGTGTACACTTGGCTACATATGAATATGTAAAAAACTACACACAAACTAAAGGGGCACGAGCTCTCACAGCATACGCACAACCATGCCTTCGATTTCGTCCTGTTCTAAATGTCACCCTGGCTACTTCCGGTCCGTGAGATAAACAGATCCCCTGCACAGAGGGTCATGAAAATGGTTCCACACAACTAATTTTATTTCTTAATTTGATACTCTGATACTCCAAAACGCGATTAAACTGTTATAGTTATATAAAACTTAATGTTGCTAAAGATTTGATACAAATAACCCAACAGAAACGAAACTAAATGTTGAATTTCAAAGTTCATTCTTGACCTTGGAAACAACAATTGACATAACAATTTCCCTTAAAGGTTAATTTAGTAGTTTTCGAGCTTTCAATCATACAACGTGATCTTCATTAACAGATGCATTTTGCTAAGTTGTCCTGAAAATGTTGATGTTTACATTTCCATTCATGAGGTCTATACAAGGCATGAAATAATAAAGAACAATGATAAATAAAACAAATAAGCATGATAAATCTGTTGTATTTTGAAGGGTATCAAGTAAAACAAGTCACATTGAAAATCTCCTGAATTTTAACTATACACTGAGTAACATTTGAAAATTGTTTTTTTAATTCATTGACTCATTGTCACAGGTAATTGTATTAAATATAAAAAATATAGCTTAAGATAATTATATTAGATTTTATAATAGACCAGAAAAGATTAGTATAGAAGGTAGAGTATTGCTCCTTTTCGGTGGTTTCATCCAGCCTTTATACATCCGATCCACTCACTGTCTCTCAGTGTAATTCCTCTGATGTCGGTGGTCTCTGAAACAGATATCAGGAGGTTTCTCTGTTGAATACTGATCAGACTGTCAGAGACCGAGGCACGCATGCAGTGTACTCTCAGGACAGCACAACTTTAGTTTGCCCTAATTAACTATATGGAGATTTGTGAGATAATTTATTCTTGTATTTTAATGTCTGTCTGGGAGATATAGAGGAGAGTGAAAGAGAAATGTTGTGGATGAAGATGTCATGAACCAGCACTCCACAATACTTGAAACTGCAACACAAACAAATAACACTGTCAACCTACAGGGCTGTCCATTAGAGATATAGATAGAGGTGAGTGATATCTAAGTGGAGGTCTGCATAAACAAATAGTCTGCATATTCAGTAAACGGAGAAACAGAAGCTCAAAGGGAAAAATAAATCAAGTCTTTGTTGTCTTTCTTTTTAATTCTAGGTTATATCGCCACCCTGAACACACAAAATGCATTTTGATTTATGTCACTTGGGAGGAAGTCAATTTGTTATACATGAATTCCTTGGAGAACCTTACAATGATAAATACATGTCTAGCCCCACACCTTACACTATCATTTACCAAAAACCAAAAAATCTAAAATTGAATTGAATCCCAGGCGATTTATAGACATATTTATCTACCCACAACATGATTAATACAAGTACACATACACACAAACATTGGATCACACCGAAATGAGAAAACCAAAGTGTCTTTATTATAATCAACATGCAGAATACAGAAAAAAACAGTTTTCAGCTCACTGATAAGTGTCTACCACACACGCTTTGCTAACCTCCCAAAACTCTTTACAATGTAAGAAGGTTATTAAGAAATTATTACAATTATTAAGTTGTTCATTTCCATTTAGCAAAATCTCAAACAAATCTGTAGAAAAGAACCCCCAAACACCCACGACAACCCTGAATGTCACTCAAATGACAGAGATACTTTATTTCATAACTAGCAAGCGGGTACTGGAGATTGGATATTAGCAGGAGCTGAATTATTCATGCGTTTATGCGGTACACTAACAGGGACACTACCGTTGCCATAAATAACATTTGAATTGCTAATTCTAAGCATTGCGGGCTATGCAGTCACATTTTATTTTTTACTACCCACAGATCTTTTGGTTTACTTAGGCTACTTGCTAGTTATCTAAATAAGGTAGGAATGTCATTTCTTTGGGTGGGCTATGGTCTGAGTCTGCATGCTGGTTCAAAAGACTGCTCTTATTTCTATAAATATCTTTTAGGTATACAGTAGATAGTAATAATTTCCCAGGTGACGCCATTGTGGCCAAACATGCAACAGTCATCAACGGTGTAGTTCAAATTGTTTCACCAGAACGAACTAATTCTCTGAGCTAGACTACTTTATGTATTATGTGATATGGTTATGTGTTTGTTTGTGTGTGGGAATGTGCTTGTGCTTTTACTTGTGTATATGTATTATACAGTACATACATACATTTGTATATGTATATATACATGATATATGTGTGTATTTGAGTGTATGTTTGCATGTAGTCCATTGTCAGGGGCTGAAGGTTCTTGTGGACTCATAGTCCGACATACACTTGGGTTTGATGCCTTTTGCGTTGTAGTAATCCACCACCTGGTTAGGGACTTCTGCCAAAACACTCTTAGCCAGTGCAGCTGGGGAGGCCTGGAGACACAGAGACAGAAGGAGAGCGAGGAAGCGAGGGGTCACAAATACACACACATCATCAGCCATGCATGATTCTAGGATGCTACGATTTGCCGTTGTGTTGCTATCAGCCTGAAGCTGTCAAAGGTCTGGACTAGTGAGACTGATGTTATCAGACAAGCTCATTTGAAAACCTCAAAACGTCCCTGCTTTCACCTTTTTGTCCTCTAGTATCATAGTTTGTTTGCTATGGAGAAAAGCTCATCAGATCCTGTCTATTCATTAAAAACAATGCATGAAAGCAAACTTTTTACACATTACAAAAGCAAATGATCATGCATTAAACCTGGGTACAGATAATACTGGAAAGTAGTCCCCTTGTGTTTGGTCCTATTTTGCTATTATTTGAGAAAAAACAAAAGGCAATTCCAATTTTCATGGGTCAGCATAGGTTTGTGGAAAATGTACATTTTCCAAACAGGAACCATTGCAGCCAATAAAATGACAGTTTATGTTTGAAACCTCCACACTGAATTACAAAAACTACGACATTAATTGGAGCTATTTGTTGCTAGGATTCTCGTTCTAGCCTTGCAGAATTCTCATAATCACCTCAGCTAAGTGTTTATTTTTATTCATTGTATTCTGATCTATTATGTCCTCTGTGGATGGTTCAACACTGGGGCAATTATTTCTGTGCTGTTATGTGTCTGTATATGACTTTTTTCCTCTTTGCTTTTTATTTTGTTCCACATATCTAATAAATAACTAATAAAAAACAGTTGGTCACAAAAAGACCTGTCTTATTCCATCAAAGGACTAGATTGATGATGGATTAAATGTAAGACTTTTCCTTTGAAATATACAGTTAAAATAAGAGAAGCACATTCTTATGCGTACATGAATTCACACACATAACTTTGCACGCATACAAGTCAGCCACTCCTCCACCTGAACGCTCACATGCTCCCACACCTCCAAATCCTGTAAGTCAGAGAGTCTGTCGTATACTCCGTCTCACATAATTCCCAGAGACAATGCACCATCAAAGTGCAGCCACCCCGACCCCACTCCCTCTCCTTCCTCCTCATTTCCACCCTCCCTCCCAGCTCCTATCTACCTGTTATCCCCCACTCTGCCTGTGTCACAGCAGCTCCGTCCTGCTAATCCCTTCTGAAAAGAAACGACAGAGCAGAAAATCACCTCTCCACCTCTGTCACACACTCCCTCGCTCCATTTTGTCTTTAGCTCCGGTCTCCTGTTGACCCCCCCCCCCCCCGCCCCTGCGCCACCACCACAACCACCGGCCGCTGTCTCTCTCCCTCCACCTTCCTCTTCTGCTCCTCCAAATTTGTTCTTCACCTCTCCTCTCTGACTGTCTCTCTATTTACTTTTAGGTTTATGTTTGAACTCGTGCACTTTGTCTCCCCCTTCTCTCTCTGTTCAGCTGGATGTAATTTGTTGATGTCTCAACCTGTCACAGACCAAACTCACCATAACAGACCGGGCCAAACTGACCCTGTCAAAGTCAGACAAAATGAATGCCACCAGAGAGATACACGTGCACACACACACACACACACACACACACACACACACACACACACACACACACACACGCGTGCATTGAGAAGATAGCTGATGTGTTTTGACGAGCACGCCAAGCATATTACGCCCACACATTCACACTCGTTACCCCCTGAATACAGCACTTCTTGACACCCACCCATCCACCCAACACACACACACACACACACACACACACACACACACACACACACACACACACACACAGATAGAGCCACTGCTGAGTAGAACGTTTTAAAAGCCATTGCTTGGTGTGCCCCCTTGGTATTGAACCTCGATACTTTTCGAGTAACAATAAATAATGTTTACTCACACTTTCATCGCACATTTCCACATCTTTCTTCTAAACGATAATACTTCTCTACCGACTCCTGAAACTAGCAGTAGCTGCAACCTTGGGTAATGCTGACAAATTATGTACGTCATTCCTCGAACACGAACTGTCCTTGGTGAACGTGCTTTTAAAGCTTTTGCAACCTCATCTTTGTGTGCGCTACAGAGACACTTTAAACTAGATTCATTTATAAACACAGAAGATTTTAAAAACAGGATTAAGTACTATATTTGACCCTTGGATGTACATGTCCTGTTACGGGAGAACACTGCTAATTCATTGTTTGATGTCATTTGACTGTTCTTTTATGTGAAATGTCTTATGTTGACATAACTGACACGCATTACCATGATTGTCTGCTATTGTCCATTCATGTATTTGTGCTGCAGATATTAACATACTGTACTGAAAACAAATTCCACCTGCCATGCCTTGGCCATGCGGCTAATATATGGCCAGGACTCCTTCGCTAAAGACAAATTATTTATGTCACAGTAATAATTTAAGACTAAAATACATTTTATTTGTTTGTTTTAGAATTGTATCCAATATGAGATGTCATTTCCCCCATTAGTAAGCAACGGCGAACAGCAAATCAAGACTCATTTATGTGATATGTATATTCTCTGTTGAAGTACGGACTAGAGAAAACTGTGGGCTACGTGATTTAAGGATGACTAAAAAGTGCTGCTGTTGTGGTTGTTGTTGCCTTAAAGAAACTCTTCAGCATGCCATTAGGGTTCAGGTGCCCCCAATTTGTGTTTGTGAGACACAAATATGTCATGGTCAAATAGGCCACAACCGTGGGATTAAAACTGTGTTTGAATTCAAACACAAAGCTATCAATTTTCGAAGAGGAGCAGCGAGTGGCCATTACAGGATAACAGAAAACATGATGTAAGGAATGAAGTGCCAAAAAGTCATCAAACTAACTCGATAATGTCAGCTGCATAGCAATTTCTATCAAAAATGTAGCCACCATAAACTAGTGGTCGTACCAGGCCAAGTAATGCTGTATTTACAAAACCCCTGAACATAAACTGAAGGGTGTGTTTCATTGCTTATGAATTCCTCTTCTCATTTGTAAGATTGTGTTATATTTCTTCCAAATGTTACATATTCTCACTTCAAATGATTATATGTTCTATCTGTGTTAACCATCTGGTAAATTTACTAGACGTTATTTCAGCACCAGGTCCTGTTCAAAAGAGCCAGACCAGGCACAGTGGCAGCTTGTCTTCATGTGGGGGCATTGATTATCACAGAGGTTATGACACCATATTTACTATCTTTTACATGAGCCTTGTGCATACATTGTTTTCTGCAGTAGATATGTGAAAACTTAGTTTTTTTCAGTACAGAACCTCAGGTGTTGTTCTGGCAACGGTATTGAAAAAAAAACACTTGAGCCCACTTAAGAGGCTTTTTTAAAGTCTGTGGCCTTGCTGTGAAATTCCTTAACATTTAATGACAAGATACTCTTTTGTAACCTCACATTTCTTATGCCCTTTACTGTTGTTATTCAGCTTGAAAAAGCTCTTACGTATTAAAGTAAGCAGCTCGGTATCCACTATAGTTATGCTGGCTGTGAAGAAGTAACCACACGAGGTAGAAAAATATAGCTGAAATACAGCATCTTGTGCAAAAAGCATGTTACAAAACTCATTCTGCTGCTTTATTATGTAGTGCCCCATTTGTATGTGTCTTGATGTTGCCTGACCTCCCTGGAGAATTAGTCACATTTTCTGGCAGGAATGCATTTATAAAAAGCTCTATGATTTTTCCAGAAATCCAAAACTTCTACTCCTCGCCCTTCTCCCCTCCTCAATCACCACCCACGTGTTTGAAGTCCTTGAAGGGGACGAACTGGACGATGTCGCGGAGGACAGGCTCGCCCTTTGGTGAACGCAGGATCCCATCGTCCCCGTCCAATATCTGCATGTCTGTGAAGTCTGCGTTGCCCACGCCGACGATGATGACTGACATGGGCAGGTGGGACGCATGCACGATGGCCTCCCGTGTGTCCGCCATGTCGGTGATGACGCCGTCTGTCAGGATCAGCAGGATGAAGTATTCCTGATGGGAGGGGAGAAAGTTGTGGGTGGATGTGGGAAGGGAGGAATAGATATTCGATGACTTTTATGTTCTAAAAGTGGCTTCTTGTCAGGGGCTAATTTGAATAAAACTCATTCGAATCCACTAGAGAGCCAGAAAGAAGAGGGAGGCATTACTGCAGAGAGGAATTTGTGCTCTAAAATGTATGACTGGAATTAAATTAATATCAATCACTTCCTCCCTCTTTTCAATGCATCTCTTTCTGGCCCTTCCTAGTCCCATCTTTTATCTGTTCTGTCTTTTCATTGCTATTTGTCTCCCCCTTCTCCTCCTGTGTCCCAGGGCAAACACCAAACAACAATCACAACAGGAACAAAATAGCCCAGACTTTCTTTCTCATTATCTCGCTCACCATGGCCTCTTTGGTGTGCATCTCCTCGGAGGCAGACGAAGCAACTTTTTGGATGATTGGAGCGATGTTGGTGGGCCCATAGAGCTGGATCTTAGGGAGGCAATTCTGATAGGCCTCCACCACGCCTTGGATCCCTGCAACACACACACAGGCTCTTTTGCCACTTATATATTTGTCTTCACCTCTCCAAGTCAAAGTTCTTGTACTTGCAAAAGTATCCGCTAAAATGAATCGGTCTGTATGATTACACTCCAAGGTTACTGGGCATTTTTCAACAAGCATTCCCATAGTCCACACAAACTATGCTGATACACACACACACACCTTCACGGCAGGAACACAGCTATGTGGGGAGAAGAGCGCAGAAGCCCATTTCACACATACAGATTAGTGTTGTTTTTGTCTGTATCTTAGAGGCCGAAATACTTCCTGCAGCATAGTGACAAATCTCCCAGCTGCATATGTGTGTGTGTGTGTGTGTGTGTATTTGTATATTTGAGGGGAAGAAACCGAGTAGGGACCGATATAGAGGGAGAAATATGGGTCTAACTGGGAGGGAGAGATGAGAGGCGTGCAGCAGTGCTACTGCGGGACTGCTTTGGTCCTGTGGTGCATGAATAAAAGTTTTTGTGAGTCAAGAAGTCTGTGTAAATACAAGGAAGTGTGTGTGTGTGTGTGTGTGTGTGTGTGTGTGTGTTTGTTTGATAGCTCACCAGCACATTCAGGATTGTCCTCATCAGAGTTCACGGCGAAATCATGTGAAACCTTCACGTGGGGCAGAGAGAGAACACAGAGCCGTTAACCGCCACATCAAATTGAACACTCAGCACAACATGTTCAGTCCAATTTACAGTTTGGCAGATGCATTCTCTTTTCATGTTGATCAAAAGCAAGCTGTGCCTCAGAAAGAGCTCTCAAGCCTAAATCTAAAGTAACCACAACTCCCCCTGTTGCTGTGAACACACATACACACAAATGTCCTACCTTGAAGTCAGGTGGTATCAGTGCTCCAAAACCAAACGCAGGGAACATTTTATCACTAGAGAAAGACAAAAAGGCACGTAATTCACTGAAAACGATCGAGAAAGGCACAGAGGACAAAGAAGGACAAAGGCCTTGAGAGGGACAAGCTAGTGTGTGTATGTGTATGTGTGCGAGTGTGTCATCGATAGATAAATGATGAAGTGGTTTCTACCTGTCATAGTCTTGGCAGATCTCTCCTACAGCCACCAGCGCTTTGAGGTACTCGTTGGGCTGGTAGGGATGGATGTAGTGGAGGGAGCAGCTGTTTCTGGGATCCCCATTCGATGCTGTGAAGTCTATTGCCACCTGGGACAGAAACACACACACTCACACCGCATGAGTGGCCATGGACAGGCAATGACATGCTGCTATAAATATTGAAAAGATTATATGTGACAAAACTTACTGTGAACTGAATTTGGCAGCCTCCCATGATGTAATCCAGGAAGGAATACATTTTTATGATCTGTCAAGGGGGATGTTAAGATTTATGGATGTCATGGAGTCAAGGTAGCATATAATAAAAGCTGAATGAGGTGGATGTGGCTGTGTTTGATGCGTGGTGACACTCAACACTAGGGCTGAAATAATTAATTGATTAGATAACACAAAATGAACTATTCCTGTTTCATTTTATTTCATATCTTTGGTTTTGTACTGTAAATTGGACAAAACAAGCATTTTGAAGACGAAACCTTTGAGAAATGTGAGATGGGCATTTTTCAGTGTGACATTTAAACAGTAAACAACTAATCAGCTAAACAATTAATTGACAGATTAAAGAGACCCTGTGGAGTTTTCCGTACACTAGTAGTACGAGGGGGTCATATCCAAGCATGCACTCAGGCTACACGCACCCACAATCCTGCCACTGGTTGCACACTACTCCATAAAGTAACAGTTAGTCGACGATAGCGCACCAAGAAGCGTAGAAAAGAGGCCAATAAAGACAGGGAAGAAGAAGACTGCTAGCAAGCAAACATTCAAAAAGACACACATTGAATGTAAATATAACTCCACGGGGCATCTTTAATCAATAATGAAGACAATAATTCCTACTTGACCTGTGAGACTCATACAGCGAGAGAATTCACCTTGCAGTGGTTGATAATGACAACACCAGAGTTTCTGTAATTCTTCTTCTTCATCTGGTATTTAGGGTTGATGCACTCCCACTGAAGCTGGCCAAACACACACACACACACACACACACACACACACACACACACACACACACACACACACACACACACACACACACACACACACACACACACACACACACACACACACACACACACACACACACACACACACACACACACGTAAATGTCATATCAGCCAAGAGGTCTGAACCATCTCTTTATGGTGTAGCTGCTTGCTCTACAAGTTTGAGTATAACTTACATGTATGTTAGTGTTTGTTAACAGATGCATGTGTGGACATTTACAGCTTTTTGACAATAATCTTTCAAATCATATAACTTTTTAAAATATGTTTTGATTTAGTTCTAATTGTATACTAATTGTACTTTTGAATCACTCTGAGATGTTTATTCTCCGGCGGGTTGGATGGTTAACCTGTCCTCATCATCAGATTATTGGTATATACTGTATATCCAACTACTATAGATCCAACTATTATCAAACCATTCATCCATTCATCTCCTTGCATGTGCTCACCTGTTTGCCCTCCTGCTCCGTTCTCATCTCTTTAAAGGTGGTCTGAAACTCCCCAATAAAGTCATGTTTTCCATTAGAGTCCCAGTCCCAGACTGTGCCCTGGAACAGACACAAAGACACACACACAAACACACAAGCGCACACATTCATTCATTTAGAGCGCAGCTGCAACACTGTCATCTGAATGCACACACACACACACACACACACACACACACACACACACACACACACACACACATACACACACACATGCACTCATGGCATGCAGGGAAATGCCATGCTGAATGATTGATAAGGCAGTGTTGGTGGGGGGGCAATGGAGCGGTGAAATATTAATCTGAGGATGCTGAGAGGGACGTGGCTTAAGAGAGCGCTTTATGTGTGTATGTGTGTGTATGTGTGTGTATGTGTGCGTGTTTCATCGTAATAGTTTGTTTCTCTCAAAGGAGCTGCCAGACAAGATAAATGGCCTCAATCACTAGTGAAATGTGCGGGTCAGCGGGCCATGGCTGTGCACATAATAAAGAAACAACCCTATAATTTGAAAAGGTTTCAAAATGGCACCATTATCTAGACTGTCCCGCAGAGGTTTTATAATCAATAATATTACAACATATTGGTCAATAGAGACTCTTGTTAACATAGAAGGGGGAGAAAATGCTTCTGCCCTTCACAGCTGTGAATTGTGTCATTTTGCTGTTGAGCTTTGTGACCTTCTTGCCTGAGGTCACTCCAACAACTAATTCTGAAACAATCCAACAACGATTGATTAACAGCAACCACTGGCAGTAATCCCCTTATTTCAGATCTCCCACTTGAGCTGACAAGTGCCCGCACCTGAAGTGTGTGTCTGATCATTTGTGGATCGCATGCATGTCTGTGTTTTCGGCAATCATTTTTGTGTGTGAAGGGAGCGAGCGCTCGATTTGCAGCCTTGCTTCCACTTCAAGTTGCCGAGAGCTGTGAGAGTGAGTAATGAAAAGAAGAAGAATCTCCTTCCCATTCACTGAATACTAACAGTTGGCCGGAGAGAGAGAGAGAGAGAGAGAGAGAGAGAGAGAGAGAGAGAGAGCGAGAGAAAGAGAGAGAGATGGAGGAAACGGATAAGAAGAAATACAAAGTGTGAGACAGACAGACGCTATAGAGGAGGGATATGGATTTATGCATTGGTCAGTTAAGAGCCCAGTGAAAACCAAGCACTGGTCTGAATAGAGATCTCTGCCCTGCCATTTAGCTCTGATGCTTCAAACAGGTAGCCCTGGAAACCATAGCCGATGGCGCGCGTGTGTGTGAGTGAGAGTGTGAGCCCTTTCTCCTGCTGTCAGGAGCCATGCAGAGTTAAGACGCCTCTGAATATTTAATGAACAAGTTCATGTTTATTCATGGTGAGAATAACTGTTTGGAGCTGATGTGCGGCCGCCACTTTCTCACATGCACATGCACATGCACACGCACGCGCACGCAGAGCTATTCTGGCAAGTAAAGGTGAGAGTTTAGGACGACCACTGAGCTCTTTCACACCCGCCCGGCTCTTTAAATAACACATCAGGACTAAAGGAAAAGGCAACACATGACCTGATCTCAACTCATGACTCTGGAAGGAGATGTTTAAGGCTCCTTTGTGACTTGTTTACATGGTTTGATTAATTTATATACGAGTGGGTATGTGGCACTCTGTGCATGTTTTACAAATGTCATCATTTGTATGCTGCACAGAAAAACCACCTTGCAAAGAAACACCTGCAGGCCTTCGGGTGCTGTTTAGCCTTTCCCTCTAAATGGGCATTGGGGAACTTAAGACTCGACTACTGCAACAGCATCCTCTATGGTTCTCCCAACAAAATCATCAATAAACTCCAATATGTTCAGAACTCTGCCGCTCGACTGCTCACTTCCACCCGCCGCTATGAACACATCACCCCGGTCCTTCACAACCACCACTGGCTCCCGGTCAAATACAGAATAGACTTCAAAATACTACTCACCACCTACAAAGCCCTAAACAACCTGGCCCCTCCCTACCTTTCAGACCTCCTCCCCCTCCACGCCCCAACCCGTTGCCTCAGGTCCGCCGGTGCAAACACTCTGAAGACCATCAGGACCAAGCGCCGGACCTGGGGTGACAGGGCCTTCTCAGCTGCTGCACCTCCCCTCTGGAACGCCCTCCCCATCCACATCCGTGAGGCTCCCTCCCTATCATCATTCAAACAAGCCCTCAAAACCCACCTCTTCAAACTCGCCTTCACCTGCTAACCCCTGCACCCTACCCTCCACTACATGACCTATTCCGCACAGCTTCTCCAGTTATTCGTTTTTTTTGTTTGTTTGGTTTGTCTCTGCCCTGTAAAGCATCTTTGGGTATTTTGAAAAGCGCTATATACATTTGATGTATTATTATTATTATTAAAAAATGAAGGGAGCCTTAGCCAAGGCTCAGATCGTTGCCCATTATATTAAAGGTTAAATAAAATGATGTTGACATTCTAATGACCTGTATGACATAGTTACAGTTGCAGACTCACCTTTAGCTCTCTATCATGGTCACCACTGCAGAGTGTGTTAAAGGAAACTTTGAATGATTTCCAAACTGGGCTCAGGTTGTTCATGATCGTCTGCAGGGCACAAAAACATCACAGTTTTTGATAATCACAGGCCTGAGGCAGAAAACAATACTTAATGCGTGTTTGTGTGCGCATGTAATTACCTCTGTTCTGTGCACGAGCGACTCGGTCCCATCATCATTTATTCTGAAAATCTCCAAGAAGGGGTCTGACTTGCTGAAGAAATCCTTTAGAGGAAAAACACGCATGTAAGGCATTGCCTCAGAACTGCCTTTGATCACCATAAATCATTCAAACACTAAGAGAATCATTATTTCACCCCTTATTTCTTCCTTTCTTCCTTTCCTGTCTTCTCCAATTTAACCGCCCCTTCCCTGCTTTCTTCCATCTTTCCCCTAAGGCACAACTTGCTTGGATTAGTCATCCGTGGCCATGAGTGTGTGTGTGTGTGTGTGTGTGTGTGTGTGTGTGTTGGGGGCTGAAAATTAATATAGTTATCTGTGTGTGTGTTGGTGGTGTGGCTGAGATAGGAGGGGTTTGTTGAGGAGAGGGGGGTGCTCACCTATCTCAGCAGGCCTCTTCTAATGCCAGATTGTACTTTTGTGTATTGTGCGTGGGTTGCTTCATCGTCAATTCCCACAGCCCTCCACCCACATATTTCTTCACACCCACACACACACACACACACACACACACACACACACACACACACACACCTGCCTGCACAGCGCACACTCAAACACATCTTTGAATAAGAATGGCTCCGATATCTAAGGGAAAACCACAGGTTTTTAATCTTTGAGAAAGATCTCACACAATCACACAAACCTTGTCGTCTAGCTTACGAGCGCTGAAGGAGAGTTCAACGTAATCGTCATTACCAGACAATTCCTCTGCTGTCACCTTTAGAGGGGGGAGTGGAGAGGGAAACAATGGGGGAAAAGATAAAGAGGGGGAGGCGTAGAGAGAGAGAGAGAGAGAGAGAGAGGAAGGAGGTGAGAGAAAATTATATGGAAATGACAAACAGACAAACAGAGCACATTGAACAGGCAACATCATCAAATTAATTATCTTCAGAGTGTCTGAGTGCAAGAGAGGGTGCGTGTGTGATTTGTGCGTGTGTGATTTGTGCGTGCATGCGTGTGTGTGTAACTGTGGTGGGGCTGACTCTGGAAACAGTGTCGCACCGTTATGGAGGACTTCCCAGAAGTGTTTCCCTGTTTGAGTAGAGCTTTGGTCAGTTTCCTCTGAGAGACGATCTGAAAGAAACAGAAACGAAGAGTCCACAAAAATCAGTGTTTCTCCTCAGAGGGACAAGCTCGCCCTGTTAGTGTCACCCTGGTGTTACCTCACACTTCTCCTTAATAGCATATAACTGCTTACTTTACACATCCAATGGACAGAAAACAGGATGGCAGAGTCACCTTTCCCGCCACCTGTCAAATGTAATTTTCTCAGTTGTTGTATCCCTGATCTGCCAGCTCCTGGACTCTTTTTCGCCAGGTGTTACACAAGCTATAAGTGACCGCTCAAGTTTACATGGAGAGGTCGGTGAGTGGGTTCATCAACCAGGTAGGCGAACTAAAACAATGAGCTTGATTCTAAGTGGGATCCGCAGTACGATCAATGCTTTCAAATGACAGGGAGTTACAGGGAGTCATGTGATTCAGTGTTAATCCAAAGAGCAAAAGGGATACACGGGTGTTTTGTTTTGGGGGCTAATTACTGGAATGTCTACTTCTTTCATTTTGACTGAAAGATTGTATCTGAGTGCATCTTTATGTGTTCAGTTTTGATGTACAAATATGAAAAAAAAGGCTTTAGATATATTTCATTTTTAAATAAAATATTACAAGGAAAACAGACTTTCCCTGACTCCAACTTTATTGTTTATAAAATTAATTCTTTGCCACTTGGGGACAATAAAAGCAAGCTTGTAGACACAATGCTGACATATTTTTAAGTTGATATGGCTAACGTGTTAGAAACAGTAGCCTTTTTATCATTAATATTCATTTGGTAATGTAGTTGTTTGGACACAGACAAAATGTTGGCGGCATGTTATCCTATTTCAATAAACCTCGCTGGCTCTCGCCTTCAAAATCCCTTTTGTCCGTGTCAGTTATCTCAGTTCTCCCAACTATTGTAATTCCACCAGCTTTATGCTGCTGACAGCGTCTCTGACAATGGGAGGCGCACACAAACACTTTAATACTTTTTGGAACTCTTTTCCTCTTATTTCCTTTTTCTCAGTGTGACTCAGCTGGTGATATCCTGAAATCAACTTGATAATAAGGACCACTGCAGTTGCAATATTTTTTCATAAATGCTCTTGAATGTTAAAAGAAACACTTGAACTACACAAATCTTTCAATATTGAGTACAACTAGATTATGAAGAGAGGCAACAACACCATTACATGAGAAAAAACACCCTATGTATTAGCGTATGCATATATAAACGCTTTGAAAAAATTGTTATCAGGGCTTTACGTAACTGGACTCAAGGACATCGAAAGCTCAGTGTAAATGCAGATAGCGACAGTAGCCGACCTCAAGTGAAAACATCACATTAGGATTCCATCCAGGTCTAAAGGTAGCCCTTCTAATCATAAAGTTGCTCTCTCGCCCTTATTGAAGCTCACATTACCTGATGCAGGCGTTTAAAATCCCAACAAGCTCAGATAACTTTACAAAGGATTATAAACATGAGCCTGACATTTTTACACCCTGCATTCATGCCTGCATAGGTCTCACAGAAATGTCCATGCTCTGCACTGGTAAACAAAACACTCATACTGTAAGGGATATACTGGTGAAATGCAATTTGCTGGTTGTGAATGCATTCACTGATGCACATAAATGCACTCCTGTCATGCATTCACCTGCAGAAGCATGCTCTCGCCGTTCGCAGTTTAGATGAGACCTCCATACTTCCCGCACCACTTAGCTTGTGCAGCAACCTGGCTAACATGCTGTTTCACATAAATTTAAATAAGCCTGGCTTCTAGGAGATGTTTCTTTTGTTGAATAGTGTACAGTGGAGGGAGACAGTGATAGCAAGTTAACATGGTGAGATTACAGTAAGTGTCCAGAACTCTGCTAAAGCTTCACTTACTCACCTTTGTGTGCACTTATCTATCATACCATGCACTCTTTCACATTAGCTCCCCATCTAGTCAAGCACTGACCAGTCAAAAAGACACACTGACCTGTCCTAAGGTGCACTCCATGGCTCCCAGGAAGTCAGCGTCGCGGAGGCCATTGTTGCCAGAGCTGATGTCATGAAGTTCAAAGCGGAGCCTCTGGACCTCCTCAAAGTAGTAATCCACCAGGAAGATCTTGGAGAAGACGGGGCTGCTACTGCTGCGAATCACCTCTGTACGGTCCACCTGCAATCGCACATGTGCATGCAAGTGCACAGAGGCAGGGGTGCATGGACACACACACACACACACAGCTCCGGGTTAACCCTAGTTCATCCAAGGAATTATTGGAATCTAGAAGAAGACAACTTCTTGTGGATTTAAATTTTCTCAAAATCCCAGGGCTTTGACGGCCAAACCCCAAGAGGGTCATGTGAATGAAAGCAGAGTTGGTCAATGAAAAAAGCATCTGGTAGGTCCAAATGCAGTTAATACAATAAATAAAATAAAATAAACTGTCAAATTGATTTATATTATTATTTCCATATGCATCTGTTTCATTGTTTTATTACTTTCTATGTCCAATTAAACATAAATGAGTGAAGAGTTTTGTAATGTAATTTATTTGATATGTCAACTCTATTATTAATCACTGTTTTTATTGCCTAATTAAATATAGATGAACTACTTTATAACCATTTTAAAGACAAAGGACATCTTTCATACAGAACACCTAATGACAAACAACTAAATATTTTATTATTATTCTGTTATACAGAGTGTTAACGCACAGTTTCTAATATTTTTCATAGAGTAGACGTCTTTGTGGAGTTTTATAAAACTGTGCTACTTTATTGTTAGTAGTTTCACTTTAAAATTGACTTTTTATGGTCTTTCCAAAGTAGACTGGAGTATGAAGATTTCATTCAACACCCAACACACAGTCACTGTGTATTGATTGTGAATGTTAGCAGATTTTTTTTGCAATGAAGCAATTACCACAAATAGCAATTACCACATTCTTTACACTTATCAACCTGAGGACTGGGAATATGGATTTTGTTTTTGATGGCTAACATCACACAAGCTGTTTGAGATCACAAAGAAGCGACTGTCGTTGGAACATTGATCTCCCATTTTCTTCTCTCTAACAGCCTGATGCAGAGAGGAATAGAAAGCCAAACAAAAGTCTGGCTCAGCGCTGCCAACAAATCCTATCCAAGACTAGCAGCAACAACTGGGTCCCTTCTATTGTTGATAACCCTTTGACACACGCACGCACGCACGCGCACGCACACACACACACACACACACACACACACACACACACACACACGCAAGCACACACACACACACACACACACACACACCCACACACACACACACAAGTGAATGGCACACAAGCAGACCCAAAAAACACACACAAAAACAGATTTGGCCTTTTTCTCACACTAACCTCAATAGGCTGGCATTGTATCAAAGCTAAAAGAATCACGAACATACACACACACACACACACACACACACGCACACACACACACACATATACATACATACATACATACACACAGCCCGGTAGCTTGAACACTCTCAGCAATTATCCATTTACTGACCATCAGACCATTCTGATGGGCAGTGATACCATTTGTCCATTCCCACACTCCCACTAAGGGGCTTATTGTAACACACACACACACACACACGCACACACACACACACAAACACCAGTGCGCTGTACAAAGTAGCTTTTTGAGTCTCCAAAGACAGAATAATGCTGCACTACTTTCTGAGCGCTAGTGGAAGTCCATGTACGTGTGTTAGAGTGGGTCACTGCATGTGTGAGGATGTGTGTGCATGCGTGGGTGTATGTATCTCATTATTTCAAAAGGAAGACAGTGCACTCAGCATGTCTGTCTCTCGCAGACATACGGGAAAGGGAAGAAAGATGCACAAAGATGCACAAAGATCCACTTCTTCCTGAAATTCCTCTAGATTTATCTTTTCCCTCATGCTGTGTTCTGACAAAGTTCAGCTATACGGGTGTTACTGCCAGCGGTGAGACTACAGTGGGAATAAGATGTTTCTTAAAGAAGAAGATTCCATCAAAAGTCCCTGAAAGGGCAGGTTGGGTCTTTGAGATAAAAGGAGGAGAAGGGGAACACTTACGAGCAAAAAGCATCGTCAGTTTTCCATTTATTTTCCAACTCTAAGTGCTAAACAATCTATGTTGTCTCCATCTATTTGAGACTTTTTATGTGTAAAGTGAGCCAAAAAGAATTGCCCATGATTCCAGGAAAAATCTGTTTGGTACATTATCATATAAATCATTATTTTCAATATTAAAAATGATATGATACGATATTTTTAATATCAGACAATTTGTTTTGGAGAGCTAATATCAGAGGAGAAACAAAACCAGCACACTTTTCATTTCAAGGTGACAATAAAAGCATTGGGATAGATAAATACAGTCTGTACAACAATCTCCAAATCTTATGATTTCCGTTGCCTTCTGTCAGAATCAGCATCCATCGTTTATTAGAATCAAGCATACCGCAGCGTAGTGTGAGAAGGTTCGCAATGCAATCACAGCTCTGCATGACAGCGTAGGTCCTTAATTGCACACGATCATTAAGTCAAACATGAATGTGCTTGATTAATTTCAAGTGTTGTCTTCAGAGAAATCCTTAAGGAACACAACACTGAGAGCTGATGCGTAGAGTATGACTGGTACATCAGGTCATGGACGATGGTGCAGATTGTGAAAATCTTCAAAACATTTCCTTTCACTGAAACTGACGTTCGAGGTTTGTAGTGGAAGCAACATGCCCTTCATAATTTAAAGACAAATGGTGTATGAAAAGCTTCAAAGGCAAGAATATTATATCCGGGGACTGTTGGAAAGCTTTTATGCCAATCAGTTCTATGGGCTGTGGACTCCCACAGCAAATAGCTAAATGAGTGTTACAAGCAAGGACGCTTTGACTGATGTAACCATTTTACTTTCATTTGGTGTTTATGAAACTGTGTCATAAAAAAAACACATCTTTCTGGACTGGAGACACACTTACTCCCACTTTATCCCAGCCCATTACTGTACCTCAAACCACTGCCCGTGCGACTGCATCTTCAGCACCACGCAAGGGTCTGGTTTGGAGAGAGCGTCGCGGTCCGAGATCCCCCGGCAGGCCACTCTCAGCTCCACTTTGGCCAGGCATGGGGAGCTGATGAAGCCCAGCGTGGCCTCTGCAGACTCATAGATGTTACTCATGCTGAACACACAATCACACACTGAAAGGAAAGAGAGAGAGAAAGAGAGGGAAAAAAGAGAAAGAGAGGGAAAAAGACAGGGTTACTTTCTTAAAGATAGATTGACAGACAGACAATCAGACAGACAGACAGACAGACAGACAGATGAACTGTTGTTTGCTTTCACATGAGCAGATGCAGTGGCCCTGACTAAGCAGAAAGCACTCAAACTGTTCAAGGTCAGGACTCTGGAGCTACTGAATATCAGACAAGGTCCCCAAATACACACCAATGCACACATACCCTACAGGATGAACACCATTAACACGATTTAAGCATATGCATGTTAATGCAAAATCGCATTCGGATGTATGTACACATTCTGTATACACATGCACACACACGCACACACACACACACACACACGCACACATGCACACACAAGCTCTGCTGAGTAACCAGAACAAATTGGCAGGGTTTCTTCTCAGGTTTCCACACAGTGTATAATGTTCACAGTCCCCAAATAGAATACTGTCAGCATCTAATCGCCCCGACAGACGTTTTCCCCCGTGATAATAGGAAATGAATAGTTAATCATGAAATGAGTTCAAATCACATTTTACAGTAAAAGCTGCAAAGACAGTGACCCCCGTAATCACAATGAGAGCTGAAAATATCTGCTGCTTTTTATTTGTTCAAGCTGAGAGCTGCCGTCGGCCGATTCCAACACAAAATCCAGATACTCCTTCTTCCAGGTGTTAAACTATACGACACTTGTTAAAGGATTTTTTGTGTACAGCAGTGACGGTCAATAGGACACACGCATGTCAATAAAGTTTCATGTGTTGCAAGGGACAACGCTCTTGATCTGAAAGGCCCTGCACATCCATCAACCACCCACACAGGTGATTTCAATTATTCTGCTGAATTAGACCTGTGTGGGCATGTGCGGACTCAGCTTGATTGACATCTCCCTCCCTCTCCTTTTAGTTTTGTTGCACCTGATCAAGTGAAGCGAACATCTTTATAGTTCTTAATAATACATGGACTCTTGTGACTTGATGTAATACCCAGCATAATTCCACTCACCTGACCAGAGATATTAAGAAGTACTGAAAACACCAGTGTGGGTGTGCAGGACCTTCAAACAGCTTCCCTAGCTTTATCTAAAGTGGGTTTTTTAAACATTAATTTACACTTTATAACTCATCATTCATCTTTTGTGTGAAAACGTTTGAGTGAGCTTCAGGTTGATTGTGTTACCTTTAGAAAAAGCCAGGCTATCTGTTTCCCCGTTTTCAGTCGTCATGCTTAGCTGAGCTACGCATCTCCTGACTGTAGCTTCATATTTAATGGAAAGATATGACACTGGTATCAATCTGTACAGTACAGAACACTTTGTACGGGACAGTAGATAGTACACCTAAAAATGCATCAAATCAATAACACTTTAATGACCTTCCAGCATTGTGCTCTTTACTCAAAAGCCTGCCCAGTCTGCAGCATGGTCCAGTTGACACCACCTATAAATCTATTACTATTACATTGGAAACACATTATACATTGCCTATATAATTAATCTCAAAATGCACGGCTCCATTTTTCCCAGCCCCGTAATGTACATGGAGAACTGGGCTGAAACATTGGGTAGCCTCAAGTCCAGTTAGTCCAAATTAAAGGATAACCGCAGGTCGGATGTGCTAGATGGTACAAACTGAATATTAATGCAGCGGTCTAGTAGTATCATCCTTAGGGAGCAAAGCTCTTGGAACTGGGTCTGACTCTGACCTGAATGTCTCTCTCTCTCTCTCTTGCGCTCTCTGTCTTCCATAATTCATGCTTGTGTGTGTCTTGGCTGCGGTGATTATTTTTAGCTAAGCTCACTGAGTGGCCGACAGACAAACAAGCGTGCAGAGCCACAGGGCAGGTGTGTGGCATACAGCAGATACCTGTGTGTAGGTGACAAGCAGCTAGTTTGTTTTCTCATGTGCCTCGATGCATGGCGGTGACATGTCTGTGTGTGTGTGTGTGTGTGTGTGTGTGTGTGTGTGTGTGTGTGTGCGAGAAGCAGCAGATGCTTGTCTGTTCGGGTGACAGCAAACGACATTGATAAGTGACGGAGGATGTGGACAATTTCTACAGCTACTGTAATCTGGGAGAGCTGTGTGCCGGATCTGCCACTACAGTAAAGCAAAGGATCAGCTGTCACATGTGTTGCACATTGCCAGAGGTGACAATGAATTTTCAAATCACACTTCGTCACAGGATCTTGCAATAGCTTTGTGACGAGAAAAGGTGTTTTGGAAAGCTGACAACTGTTTTATTTTACATATTTACTGTAATACAAATCAAATGCATTGGTAAGGAAGGATTAAGTATTTTGGTGTTTTCCCCTGATTTGTTGAAAAATATAAACTTATTGAATAACAGGGCATTTTTCAAATGTTTGAGAAGAAATATGGCTGCAGAAAATTGCAAATTTTTCACTGCGTTACTGTCGATAGAAGCTACAATCACCAGCATAAACATGCACATTTCAGATTGAAAGGCTGAACGATTTGTAACAAAGTGTTTTGTGTGCTCTGAAATTTGTGTGTAAATCAAAATAATACCCAAACAAAAACCAGAATAGTAATGATTGATTGGTGGGCGGTGTAAGATGTCTAAAAGTCATTCGAAGGATCCTCACTGTCAGCTTCTCTACTCTGTGACAATCAATCATGCCTTGGAGCTTGATTGCCATGACCCATGGCCTAGACTGTGTGTATTTGTGCAAATGCGTATATGTGTGTGTGACCATTCAGCTTTGTGTGTGCACGTGTTTAGATTGACTGTGACATTAATGATTCATCCGAAAGGAGGGTCTATAACATTAAATTACTGTAATGCTCGGTCACATATTGAATATCAGACAAAGGGGAGTAACATCACCATCAAGACACAACACGGGCAGCAAAAGCTAAAGAACTATATGTGGCATGTTATGCAAACCCTATATGGGATATTAATCATGACAGTCGACACCAACATGCTCAGCTGAAAGAGTGCACAGAGGAAAGGCGGCTGGGAGTGAGAAAAGACAGAGTGTAGTATCAAAAGTGAAGCAGTCATGGTGTTGCGAACTCGCAGTGTTATTAGAGCTGACACAGAGAGAGAAGCAATGAGAGTGAGGGAGACAGAGGTTGTGCGAGGGGGGATTAGAGGGATGGAGTGAGAGAAGGAACTGGAGAAAGGAAGGCAAGTGAGAGTGAATGAAGCAGAGAGGCAGGACGAAAAGATAGACAGAGAATAAAGCAGATCTTCCTATCCCATAGGGCTTATCTTGTTTTGTAGCTCTCCAGCAAAGATAAATTAAAGCAGAGGCTTTCCAAGAGTAGCCTACGAGGTATTTTACAGTATTTTCCCAAAGAAAGAATCTCTCAAGTCACTATTAGAATAATATGCTGTTGCCTGATACCTTGTAAAAATTATAGTTTTAAGGTTTATTTTAATCTACATTAGAATTTTCCTAAAAAATCCACAAAGTCTCACAAGCTGTTAAACAATAAATATGACATATCGGGCTATAAACGTCTGATGTCATTATATATACCTCCAGAAATCTCATGCAGCGGGTGAGACATGCACTATCCGGGCTGCCTGCTCCTATCTCCTGCAGAGAGAAAACTCACCTCAACGACCTGGAGAAAAGATACGAGCAGAGCCGAAGAACTTCACTGCCGTTTAGCCTACTTGACAATCACGGATGCCTCACCGCCTCCGGACCCATCTCCTTCTCCTCACTCTTTTGTCTATATGTTCTCCTCAGTCCCCCTATACACTGCAGAGCTCGGCCGGTTTTGCCGCTGACAAGCCAGAGAGCTGCTTTCTAATTCCCACAGGGCGAGCACGGTGAGGATGCACTCCGCGCGCCTGGGTTTACTGTGGGTAAAAGATGAAGAGGAGGAGGAGGACGGTGCGCCACTTAACTAGAGTTTGTAATCCGCTGGCTCCATCAGGGGCCGCAGAGAGCGCACCGTACCCAGGGACCAGCGGCCTCGGAGCACAGTGCATCAGCGCCATCTCGTGGTTGTTGCGGCAAACGGACACGTGTAAAACTGATTTTCCGGTTCTCAGCTTTGATTGGCTGCGATGTGCTTCAGCGGTTTTATAATAGGCGATGACCGCACACCTGAGACCACTTGGTACTTATTGAAGTGCACGCTGTGCCCACCAGATTCATTGGTTCAGATCAAGTTAACTCGTCTGAACGTAGTGTGTGAAGCTTTTTTGCTGCTGTAATTAAAAATGATAGGTTCTCTCAGTGCTATTTTTTAATGATATTGTTGGTTTTATCATTACTAGTTTCATTTATATTGGTTTCTAATTGTTTTGCTGATTAGATTTGTTGGCTACTGTTTTATCATCAGATTATCACCCACAAGGGTTATATGCAAATATCTATTGATTGATCTTCAATCTGTGCTGAACATGCACTGATTTCTGATACTCTCAAAACTAAATTATAGTACTTAACTGCAAAACTACGCCTACTTTAGATTTTCAACATGGCTGCATTACTTTGGATTGAATAATTTATTTTATTTGTGTTATTGTCTAAACCTGTTGTAAAATCACTGGTGCTCTTAATTTAAATTTTTAATATAGTCTATGCATAATAGTCAATTTGAAGTGCATCCAATTCCTACACGGTATTACAGCTTTGTCTCAATCCTGAAGGCTTAGGCCCGTTGCCATATTCTCCAAGCATTGATTTATGAGGCAGCGATTTTAAGAGGATATTTAGTCTGAAACGGATTTGTGCGGCTCCTTCTGAAAGCCCATTTATCCTGATTTATTCTGATAAATCGGCCGGGACAAGCATAGGGCACACTGTGGCAAAACTATTTTATAATTGACATAAAATCCTGGGCTTTATACCAACAGACTGTTGTGTTCATGCGTATATCTCCAGTCCCAATTTACACAAACATTAGCCTATAATGTTAATAATATACATTAATTCCCCCCTTAGCCTATTTATCACAGATTTATTTTAGATAAATGAATAATGTACTGTGGACTCTCTTCCTGTAGATAACTTGTTGTGGGGGGGGTCTGTCCAGATCTGTCACTTTGCGGGTGAGATCATTTTATGTCTGGAGCAAAGGACCCCAGCTTTGTGCGGACGGACCACGCCCCGGCCCCGGCGAGCGGTGCACCAGGCTAGGGTTAGCGCACAACGGCTACATCCGGGCGCTCTGGTCGATATACAACAAGCCCTGCGAAGATGGCGACTTCAGGGAGGAGTGCATTATTATCCTCCACCTCAACTGGATCTAAGAGCACACTGGAGAACTCCAACCCAGAGGAGGATGACGGACAGGACTTATGGTGGGCGATACGTTATTTAAGACGGGTTATTATGAGCAGGGTTTGTGGGCGAGCAGGGGTCCATTGTGCTGGGGATGAGGATGGTTTTGACAGCTAGCGTGCTAACGAGGCTAGCTTAGCATCAGCACCAGACTGTACTGGTGACACCGCAGCACCTAGCTCGCTAAAGCTACTCGCTGTCAGTCGTTGTGTGTTAATCAATGGAGAAGCTTTGTTTTGCCGTGTTGTAACGGGACTGTTGTGTCTGCAGGTCCACCATCCTGAGTGAAGTGTCAACCCATTCAAGATCTAAGCTACCGTCGGGGAAAAATGTCCTGGTCATGGGTGGGTATCTGTGAATGTCTGCAGTCTCCTGTGCTAGCCAATGAGCATCGTTAGCTTCGTCTCATCCGGCTAGACTTAATTCTGCTCCATAGCAAAGCTAGCTTGCTGTGGACTGATGGTGCTTTTGTGTTCAAACCCTGGTAGCAGGTGCGTCGCCTGGCAGAGAGAGACAGGTGTTTTTGTTCTGCCTGCACACACACACACACACACACACGCGCGCGCACACACACACACACACACACACACTCTCTTCCCCCATCATTTTATGAGAGAGAATCGGGCCCCTTTGAAACACTGCAAGTCATTCTAGCATCCAGTGATGCATCCAGTGATGCTAGTAGCAGCTAGGTGGAGATGATGCTGAGGGGATCAGACGCACCTGTGTGTGTGTGTGTGTGTGTGTGTGTGTGTGTGTGTTTGAATGAGGCCACGGGGCTTTATGACCGAAGCATGAGAGGCTGCATCCCCGTCTCGCTCTGTCCTCGTGTCCACACACACAAACACACGCTGCATACATTACACATCCGCCTGGGATAATCCGCAGCCGGCTGCCCATTCCAGCTAATCAGCGATTTGGTTGCCGTCGTGTGGCTTTACAGCCATTTGTCTGTTTTGCAATCCATGTCAACGTCAGCGAGCTCTGCTTCATGATGCTAGAGTCCTCCTGTCGACATGATATGGCCCAGTGCAAGGATTGATGCAGCCTTGACCTTTACTACATACACAGTAACAATAACAATGTCATGCTGCCAGCGTTGAGGTTAGTAATGATGGCAGGACAAATGCAGCTACAGTCCCTTGTTAATAAATATATATATATATATATATATATATATATATATATATATATATAGATAGATAGATAGATAGATAGATAGATATATATATATATATATATATATATATATATATATATATATATATATATATATATATATATATATATATATATATATATATATATATATATATATATATATATAGAGGATATTAGGCTGTTTGAGCCTTCATGAAAGCAGAAAACTCTTCATAATGAAGCTGTGTGGCTCTAGTCAAGTGGATTGTTTACAGTATATATATATGCTACACACGTGTTCAGTTCTCAAGCGATGAGTTGATTAATCAAATAGGTTATTGACAGAAAATAATCCTGCAAATATTTTGCTAATTAATTAATCGCATAAAAATTTATGCTAAAAATTTAAACTATTTTCAGGCGTTTTGGTAACCTAGTGATAAATTAATCAAGAAAGTCATGTGCAGATTAATCGCCAATGAAAATATTCTTTAGTTGCAGCCCTATAATTTTGCAATTGTGTGCAATGCTAATTATGGATGGTGTTTGGTGCACACTGCATCCTTTCTTTTTACCCTGCAGTATGTAACTACAGCTCAGAGCATGATAGTAGCAGCAGGATGCATAGACAAAGGGTACACCTTCAGCACTGGTGTGGTGTGTTGGCTTCAGCTACTATGTCCCTTAACATGCTTTTACATGTTCCCTCTCTTTTAAACAGAAATTTTTTTATGGTATAAGTACTAAACTGCAATGTTATTATCACTATAGTAGTGGAGGCCGGCATGGACGAGGCTACAACCCATCGTTTCTCTACTACTCATTATTCTGTTTTGTACTGATTTTGTGTGTGTGTGTGTGTGTGTGTGTGTGTTTAGGTGAGGTGGGTTCGGGGAAGACCGCCTTGGTTGCAAAGATGCAGGGGGTTGAAGAGTTCATGAAAGGGCGTGGCCTGGAATACCTCTACTTCAGTGTCCATGATGACGACATTGATGGTAACCAGCAGTGGCTTGCAGTTCATTGACCAATAAATGTCTGAAGTCCGCCACCGAGTACGTCTGAAGTAATGCATTTATATTGATGTGTCCTGTGTGTGTGTGTGTTTAGACCACACTAGGTGTAACGCCTGGGTGTTAGACGGAGACCTTTACCACAAAGGTCTACAGGGCGTAGCCGTGCCAGTGGACTCGATCGGCAACACGTTGCTGCTGATAACGGTTGACATGTCGCGGCCGTGGAATGCTCTGGACTCTCTCCAGAAGTGGGCGGCCGTTGCTAGGGAACACATCGACAAACTCCGGGTCGCCCCAGAAACACTGCGGGAGCTGGAGCACAGACGTGAGTCACACTGACAGCAGTCGGGCTGACCGATGAATTTGAAAACAAAGTGTATATATATATATCTGTGTTTCCTCACTGAAATGTTCTTAACAGTATGGAAAGACTTGAATGAGGAGCCTCTTCATCAAAGCCTTCGTTAAAAGTTTTTCATCGGACCGCTAACTCTTCAAGAGTTTTGTCCCAGTTATGACAACGACATGCCACATGTTTAAAGTTATAACCCACGTTAATGTTGTGTTTTTTTTGTGTGTGTGTGTAGTTGTAAAACAGTTCCAGGAGTACACAGAGCCAGGAAGTGGAGAGGATGGCGCCCCACAGAGGAGGAGTGATGAGGAGGAGTGTGTGCTGCTGCCGTTAGGAGACAACACACTCACACACAACCTGGGAATACCAGTGGTGGTAGTCTGCACCAAGGTACACACTCGCTTACTCACTGCTGGCTATGAAACATATCTTACTTTTACCGTAAAATCCTAATTGGACTCTGTGTGCTGCACATTATTGTGGGATTAATGAAACCTGTGTGGAAATGTTCAATAATTTCCAAACACATTGGACCTTGTATATCTACGTACACACATTCAGCTGTCTCTGTCCCCTACTTATCTGACCTCAGTGTGACGCCATCAGCACGTTGGAGAAGGAGAACGACTACAGAGACGAACACCTGGACCTCATCCAGTCTCACATCAGACGTTTCTGTCTGCAGTGTATCCTTCACTGAACATTTCTGCTGTGAGCCAATAAGTGTACAAGCAAAAGTTTATAGTGTCGGGGGGGGGGAAACAAAATTAAACTATTGGTCTCGCAACAGTCCACGCAGGGGTTTTAATGGGGCTGTTAATCAATACCGCTGACTTTCCCCGTCAGATGCTGAAATACGAGGCCTTCATTCACATTTTGGTCTGTATTCTCCTCACGTCCAACTGCTCAGAGATGAAGGATGGCGATACAACTGAGTGACTCGCACTACAAGGTGTTTTTGTTTTAACGCCAACGGCAAAGTTCCCAGCAGTATTGTTATTGCAGTACTTTGACCATAGTCAGCTGTATCTGAAACATTGTTGATATTGCTTTGTTGCAAAGAGAATTCCATAAAAGCCATGCAGTAGATTACCTAGTACTGCATGAAATAGTTTGTTTTTCAGAGTCTCCAGTCCATGCTGAATGAAAGCGGTATTCGATTTTCAAGTGTTATTGTGTTTTAAATGAGCCAAGATTACACAGCGCCTTCGTTCTTTAATCTTTTGTGTACTGCTCGCAGTTAGTCTGAGCTAGAATGTGTATTTCTGTAGTGCTACTGTTGTTAAGAGATGTTCTGTCTCTGTGCTGTTAGTTTTTGCTCCTGTATTTAGAAATGGTGGTGTTCAAAATATCCTTGACAGCCTTGTCAGACGGGGCATCTCTGGTTTACACATCAGTGAAGGAGATGAAAAACCTGGACATCCTGTACAAATATCTGGTCCACCGACTCTACGGCTTTCCCTTCCACTGCCCGGCACAAGTGGTGGAAAGAGATGCCGTCTTCATGTAAGCCTTTTGTGTATGTGTTTGTATATGTACTAGGACTGTGGGGCCACCTGTATTTGGTTTGTAACCCTTCCTCTGCCCTCTCTCAGTCCATCAGGTTGGGACAATGAGAAGAAGATTGCCATTATTCACGAGAACTTCCAGACGGTAAAAGCAGACGACAGCTTCGAGGAAGTAATAGTCAAACCGCCAGTCAGAAAGGTACAGCTCCTACTAAAAACAGTGAACTTTGAAAGATCCTCTCAGGCAAGCGAAGCTTACAGCGCAACAGATTGATTACCGCTGTAATAGTATGCATCATTACCTTCTGCATAATTTTCACAGCCAATGCGCCAAGCAAGTTCCCTGCAACAATCATGAAAGTATTATCCAATCTAGTTTAATCGATGTTGTAGAGCTATAAGGAAGGACTGGTATTTTCTTTTAACTCTTTATTTGTTCTTGCTTGTCACCAGATTGTACATGAAAAGGAGATTCAGGCAGAAGATGACCAAGTGTTTCTGGTAAAACTCCAGGTCAGAAAGCATTTCGGTTGTGTTAATGCCAGTTGTTCAGCTGCTTGTCTGTACTCAATAAATAAAATCTCACTTGAGGGTCCTGATATGTTAATTAAATACTAATTGGAGTGAGTGTGCATATTGTGCTCTAATTTGCAGTCGCTGCTCGCCAAACAGCCCGCTGTGACAGCAGGGCGACCAGTGGTGAGTGCGCCTCCTTTTTTTTTTTTTTTTTTTCTTCTTCTCTAGTTTTGGCTCATAAGATAAAGGAAAGCTCCCCTCCGATGTCCATATGTGTGAAACAATCTGTCGTCGTTCACAGGACACCACCAGTCGAGCACCCACCGGCTCACCCAGGACGAGTAATCGCTCCGCAGCGGCCAACGTAGCAAACGCAATGCCACAGTCGGGTGCGTCATGCATTTCATCACTGCGGTGCATGTCTTTGTGTGTGTGTGTGTGTGTGTGTGTGTGTTTGTGTGTTTGTGTTGTGTTTAAACTCTGGTCTCTGTATGCTGCAGGTCAGACCAGTGAAGGTGTTTTGGCCAACTTCTTCAACAGTCTACTGACAAAGAAAGCTGGTACAGGGGGGCCCGGGACGCCAGGTGGCGGTAACAACACTCCAGGAACAGTACGCAAGTCAGGTGAGAATACACACGAGGCTGTTGAAATAGCGCTGGTGTTGTTGGACAGAGAAAAAGTGCTCATTTATTTATTTGTTTGTTATCGTTTGATGCCATTTTCAGTTACCTCTCATTACTTGGCTTCTTTTTGGTTTCAACCTGCCATCTGCCATCCTTCATTTTCTCTTTAACTCTCCTGTCCTCTGCTCCAGACACGAACACAACACATGGTAAAGAAAATCATAAAAGGGTCTTGAGTCTAAGCAAACACCCATCGTCTTTATGCCCGTCTGTAGCACTGTGTGACTGTCTTTTCATTCCTAATTGTGTTGTGCAATCTCACTGTTAACATCACTCGTAATGTGTGTGTGTGTGTGTGTGTGTGTGTGTGTGCACTAGTCAGAGGATGTTGGCCACGTTAAGGTGTGTGTGAGAGAGATATTCCTCCTTTATTATTGCTTGTGTATGCCATCGTTCATTCTCAGAAGCATCCCTATATTTCCTTTGACCCTTTCGCTCCCCATGAGCCTCCAACTTTCTCCAGCAACCGAGGAGGAACATTACCAGGCTCAAGCTTCCTGTATCACCCATGTACTTCTTGTACAAAAACACATGGACTTTACTGTAGGCTGTAAATTATGTTAAAGGGAAACTTTGCAGATTTTCTACTGTCTTTGTCTCGTTGCATTGTGGGTGGTATGTGCAAATGAACCGCCGCTGTCCGAAGCTCCCCGCTCACCCACTGGCAATAGTCCGCAAAATGACGCCGAACATCCTTCATTTGGACATACCACCCACATCGCAACGATACAAAGAAGGTTGAAAATCGCCACAATTTCCCTTTTTAACTTGTTTATTAAGATTACTAGATTATGTGAAAGTCAGAAACTTCTGACAACTGAAATTTTGGTTCATGAGATGATCCTATGGCTAATGAATTACTTTTGCATTTTAAAACCAACGAAACACAAGTGTTTCCGTTATTTTTTTTGTAACAGAATAGCTGTTTTAATTTCATATTAGTGGCAACATCCAGAACTATGTAAAAAATCAGAGCTGCACTCTTTTCTTTTCCCGAATTTGGTCGGGGCGGGGAAAAGTGCCAGTCATGACTAATGACACAATTGCAACCCTAATGTTTCTCCTCCTAGTGCCCTGTCACCATTGTGATCCTTTACACTGTTTTGTTGGCATGCTGCATTGCATTTCTCATCACTAACATCTGCCACAGACATTGCACATGATTCTAACTAAGACTGGGCGATAAGAGAAAAATATATAGCTTGATACTTTTCAACATATTAGCCATATGTTATAATGTTTACCCAATATTCTCTGTGAAATGATGTAAGGTTTTCAGTTGAAACCATATTTTTTATAAACTAACTATCAGACATGCTCAATATTACAGTAAATATGTCTTCCACTTTGGTCTGTTTCAAACTAGGTAACTACAAGAAACGAGTACAGTAGATCACATTTGTACTACCGTATGAAACGTTCAGCTGAAAAAAATTGCAGGCCTTTCATAACATTTGACTCTTGCATTAATAGACAAATTTAAAGGAATGTTTGACATATTTTTAGTGCAATAAGTATCAACTATGCAAATAGTAACAATATAACTATTGTTTGCGCAAGATGAGGTAGAATATGATCTCATTTGTATTATTACAATATAAAACTTAATTGCAATGAATTTGGATGTAAACAATTTATTTCATACTATCTAAACATCATAGAAATTACGTAAATAACTATTTATAAAAACTAATCCAATTGATGAGGTGAAGTCAAACTATTTTACCACCTCCCCATCACAGTATGCAATCGTCTGTCCGTTATCGTACTGGCCTTGGACCTCAGATTGCTGAAACTAGTCGAGTCTTCTGAAATGATAGTATTAGAAAAATAGCCTAATTAACAACACTGAATCAATATTTCACCCAGGTCTTATTTTAACCATGTGTAATTGCCTTTGTGCTTATTGCATTGTGACTTAACCACTCAATACTGTGTCTAAAATGTTGGCTGTGAAATGGCACCAATTCGTATGCGTCTACCCACACTTGATGCAGGTTCGAAGCTGGGCCTGAGCGACGTACAGGCAGAGCTGGACCGCATATCCAGCAGGGAGACTGACTCGGACTTGCCCAATGCCAACGACACCCCTGCCGCCGACGGCCAGGACACATGAAGACCAACACACTTCATCCTGCTCTCCTTCTCCCCACCCCACCTCAGTCACCTTCCACCTCCGTTGTTCTTCCTCCCTCCACTCCATTACAGAGATGCGGGGAGAAAGAGGGATGTAGGCACACAACTTTCCCCCTCCATCGTCTTTCACTTGCTCCTCAAGGAGAATAACTCACTCTATCTTCCCCAAACCGCTTTTCCAGCACCTTGTTCTCCTTCCCCTCCTCTCTCCTCTCCACCTGGCTGTTGCGCTGAGGGCGAGCATTTGTCACTGTTACATACAAGACTGTCTGTTACATGAGAGTAAATGGGTATGGGGGGGGGGGGGACCAGTTGGGCTGCGGAGGTCGGGATGAGAGGAAGTGAGAGGTGGGTTGAAAGAGATTGATTGCAGGAATGAATAAGAGGGCGTTTTATCCATCCATTTCTTGAGATGGTACAGTTGGTGTTTTTACTGTAGGAACTGCTGAAGGGTGCATGTTGAAGAAACTGCATTTTGGTTTATCATAGGGATAATTGTGTGTTTAATGTATGTGGGGCAAGTCACACTTGGCCAGAGGAAGAGACTGAGAACAACAACAACAACAAAAATGCCTGAAACAAAATTGCAAACAGTCATGTTTTTTAAGGTGTGTGTGTGTGTGTGTGTGTGTGTGTGTGTGTGTGTGTGTGTGTGTGTGTGTGTGTGTGTGTGTGTGTGTGTGTGTGTGTGTGTGTGTGTGTGTGTGTGTGTGTGTGTGTGTGTGTGTGTGTGTGTGTGTGTGTGTGTGTGTGTGTGTGTGTGTGTGTGTGTGTGTGTGTGTGTGTGTGTGTGTGTGTGTGTGTGTGTGTGTGTGTGTGGCAGATGGAGAGAAGGAAAGGAAGTCATTCAACCTAGACCTGTATGTCGAGAGATGTTGGGCTGTTTGCATTACAACCAAAAGGCAAAAACATTACTATGCTCTTACACTACAAGCTCTTAAAACAGTGCATACACTATTATTACAGCAGCACCGTCTTGATAGACTACTCAAGCCAAACATGACAACAACAACAAAAAATACTTCAGATCAAAGTTCAAACTCAAGCATTAGTCCTGTGTAGAGGGTACCCAGGTCCATCATGCCAACCCAGTTCTACGATTGGCCAAACTTCCCCTCGTGGTAGATACTGCTCAAACCTGTAGATAACAGACAGTGCACTGAAAAGGGAGGGTGGTAGAGGGTAGGTGGGGTAGCTGAGCTTTACTTGTACAGAAAGAAGCACTAGTGATTCAGTTCCATAGTTACTGCGGGCAGGGTGGTGGTGGTGGTGGGCGGGCAAGGGAGTCAGAACATCGGAGGGTCACACCAAGAATGTACAGTCATTGTCTCGCTGATTGGTCCTGTTATTTCAGAGCTCTGTGTTGGCGTTTGTATAATCAGATCTGTTAATCAGTCAAATAAAAGGTGTATTTATTCGGATTCATCCACCTGGCTTCTCTTTGTTTTTATTCTACCAGTCATTCCTCTTCTCCTCACGCTGAATGCAATGTTATATTTTGTGATGGGGAAGTGTTAGAAAGGGTTGATTTGTATTATTTATTTTCAGCATATTTACACAATCCTCCAGTGTCTTGTATCAGAATAATTCCTCTTTATCTTTATAAGAATACTGGTTATGTACAGCTCAGTATTTTAATGAGCTCTAAGCAGATAAATACGATATATTTCCGAGTATTATCATTAGAAGACTGGAAATAAACTTGCATGACTGATTGCAAGGAATAACAGACAAATTTTGCCTGAAAGATAAAAATATGTGTTAAAGTGTTTGCATTGCCAGGAGATGTTGGACTGTCTAATTTTCTGATGGTGTCTTGCAGACATACAGTCGTGCTTTCTATCATCTTTTGTGTTTACTCTGCAGCATTTGTTAGGACTTGGGTAAATGAAATAGACTTGCTCCTCTCTCTGCCACAGCTGGAGACAGTGGATGAGCTTAATTTAGTTTTATCCTGAGGGTTTGATGTTGATCCCACATACTGACAAAAGAAGCAGAAACTAATGAAAATCCATAAGCAACTCGCTGAAATAAATGTCATCACGTCACACTTCTATTCGATCTGGTAGCATGTGGTCTGTGTTATTTCTCTTACTCACTCTGACATTATTCATACCCCTTGCAGGCGTGTGACTGAATATTTTTATCAGCCTACTACACATTTCTGTCACTATTTGAATGATATAGAAAATATTCCAACTGATTGTGATATAACATAAATGATCGTAACTTTCCTTTTCTATTTCATGCGGTATCACTGATACTGATATGCTTCCCTACGACACTTTGGACTGTGACCTGTTCTACTCCATGGCACGCATCAGACACATGCACATGCGCTCTGTGTGACACTTTCTCTTTTGTTCGTTTTGATTTAATATCAACAAATTATCCTTTCATATAGCTATACAAATATTTCAAAACAAGTTTTCCTGTTGGTTCTGTGTACTTAATGAAGCTGAAGTAGATGCACAAGATGCACGCTATTCATTTAAGTGCACTGATTTTACACAGTCATGTGCATTGCAATTTCATTACAGCTAGTCTGTGAATAACTGCCCAAAATGGAGATGTATAACTAAGCAATTTTATACAATTTCAAGAATAAACATAGGCAATGTGTTTTACCCTTTTAAAGCCACCTGTAGCCTACATATACCCAAGTATGTTTATGTTTTACTGTCTGCCTTTGATCAGTTAGTGATAGATTGAAGTTTTGCAGTTCATGTCACCACAAAAGCAATTACAGAGACAAAGGATCAAATGCCATTCAATCCGCAGCAGAGTATCATGTTATTGTGGCCATTGCAGGTCTTTCCCCGCCCCCGACAATCAATGATTAGTTTTTAAGATATGCTCTTTGTGTTTAATGGATTGGATTATGGCTTTCTATCGAAAACTGAGATTCAATCATCGTATTTTACAACTTCCTATCTGGTTTAACCTTGTGGTCTATATGTGATTGTTCCTCTCCATTTAACCACTGCAGTTTATCATGTAAAATAAGTCCTTTGGTTTAACTGTTTGGTTTAACAGGGAAAATGTTTGTGTCTCTGAGTTAACTGCATGTTAATTAACTCCATCTTTCATATCACAGCAGCTCATGAATCACATTCCATTCCAATGAATGCTCCTCGCCCTCCCCTATCACACATCTTTCATTTACGAGATTCAAAATTGTAAAAACTGAAAAAGGCTGACTTCCTTTTACCATTACATGATATCAATATCTGCCAACAGCTGTAAAATATCAGTTTCTATGCTAAAACTTTTAGTTAAAATGGCGCTCTATTTTTCCGAGTGCGGCAGAATACTGTATTTTTTCGCCCCCTCGCCATCTTAACGTGCGATCGCACAGGCGGAAGCAACATATTCGGCGGAGCAACAGCGGGTGTGGTTCGGACTTCTACGGGTGGTTCACCTAGCAGCCCTTTTCCTATTTCCAGCCAAGAGAAAGGACAAAAATTCCCCAAAAAGAACCACGGAGGAGCCGCTTGACTCTGGTAAAGACACTATGTTTTCTACAGATATTATATAACGTATTCACCGCGCATCAATGTTTGCCTCACCAAAGAAAATCATCTTTGGCTAGGGAGGGGGCTCCGGTGGGGTTTTCTGATTTGGCTGGCAGCACAGCAGGTTTTGTACGGTGGCGCTTTGGATCTACTTTTCATACGTCCTGGTTAGCTAAGCTAATCAAACCAGAACTAAAAAAAATTGGAGGGTTCGCTTGAAAGTCACGATTTGTGTAATGAAGCGATAATTAACGACGATGACTTAGAATATCGGTTGCGTCTCGTGACAAGTCGGTACAATTTATGATTTTGTGAGTGAAGCCCTAAACTGTGTTTGTTTATGTTAGCTAGTTAGCTAACTAGCGGTTAGCTACGCGCATTAGCTTAGCGAGCTCTCAAGGTAAACTAGCCAACCTGTTAGCTATAGCATTGGTGGCCAATACACGCTAGCGCTCCTGTCTTGAATCATATGTCCTTTTTTAAATGTGTTTATTGGTTGGTGTAACCTGTACAGTTAGATGGGGTTTTAGTTTTGATTAGGTAGCTTGCTCCGCTCCCTACTGAGACACCCCACGAGAGGAGGAGTCATGGAAGTGATTGCGGGTAGTTTCTCTCGTTGGAAACCCAAGCTGCGAGGTCGGAACTTGGCCGTGGTAGTAGGGGGAGGGGGAGAAATATGCCTTTGATGTTCTTTGCCGCTGAATGGTGAATTGTGTTCGTGCTGGCCTGGAAATACCCACCACTTTGCTCTCTCGGCTGGAGGTGGAGGCTCGGCATTTCCCCTCCTTAGCTATACGTTAGCAAGACAAACAAGCGTCTGAATCACAGGGAGCTGGTACAGGTAACGCTAGCGCGGAAGACAGCGGATTTATTATTGATACCACGTAGGAGAAAACGCATAAACATTACGATTAGGTTTGGCTCTAGCAAACAAGAACTCAAGGTTGTGAGTTGTCTCGTTTTCCCACTGTGCACTTGTTTCCTTTTTACGCAGACATATCTGCTGTGCGGGCTGAGGGCAGGCAAGAACAATGGCTACCCAGTGTAAGTATGAAAAACTTTCACATAAAGTATTTCCATGTTGATGTGAACAGAGCCCGTTAACACTTTATTTTGTATGTACATAAGAATTTACACAAGAGCGTCTCTGTAGATAATTACATGAAATACCGTAAACCTTGTGGAAGTTGGAAAAATGGGAGCTAGGCGAGCACATGTCACAGTATCCCAAGAAATTTATATCGTGTTGAGTTGCATCTGAGCTTCTACTCTAAGATAAAACTTGGGAATTAAAAGAGGAATTCGATTTTTACATACTTTTAATTACGATCAGTACCTGAGGGCATCGGGCATGGAGGAGCTCAAGCTTTTTCTTTGCTTGTTGTTCCCTTTTTTTCCTGTTTGCCTCAACAGAAATAGTGTAAACTAACCTCCTTTAATTCATACAACTCCTAGTTGCAATAACTCAAGATTACAAATGTTAAATTACCTACAAAATTACTAAAACCTTTCACACTACTAAAAAAAGTATTTGAATAAAACAGGAAACTAAGTCAAAGTGAGGTAAAGATGACCCTTACTCAGTCATACCCTGTGTTTCACCTAATTTCTCCCTTTTGTGTAGCTGATCTGATGGAGTTGGACATGGCAATGGGAGACAGCAAGGCTGCAGTGAGCCAGTGGCAGCAGCAGTCCTACCTGGATTCAGGCATTCAGTCTGGAGTAACTACCACAGCACCATCTCTGAGTGGCAAGGGAAACCCTGATGCTGAGGAGGATGATCCATCTCTCTATGACTGGGAGTTCAACCCGCCCTTCACTCCTGAGCCTACAGGTATACGAGACACTGCATATATCATGATAGCTGCTACGGCATACATGGTATAAATCTATGATTGACATTGTCGTGATATTCATCGCCATCTCGCGTTGCTTTCAGACATGGAGGGCTATGCCATGACCCGGGCCCAGCGTGTGCGTGCTGCCATGTTCCCAGAGACCTTGGAGGAGGGCATCCAGATCCCACCTACCCAGCTGGATGCTGCCCACCCCACAGCAGTGCAGCGCCTGGCAGAGCCCTCTCAGATGCTGAAGCATGCTGTGGTCAACCTCATTAACTATCAAGATGATGCCGAGCTGGCCACTCGTGCCATCCCTGAGCTTACCAAACTGCTCAATGATGAGGACCAGGTATGTGTCCCAAGGAGTGAATCATCACATCTGAATCAGAATCAAGAATCAAAACACTCAAGGCGAAATGGTGCCTGCTGTGTTACATCCCGTTCTAAAACATGCACCCCTAACAATAATCCTCTCTGTCCTAGGTTGTCGTGAATAAAGCTGCTGTAATGGTGCATCAGTTGTCAAAGAAGGAGGCGTCGCGTCACGCCCTGATGCGCTCCCCGCAAATGGTTTCGGCCGTTGTTCGTGCCATGCAGAACACCGGTGATGTGGAGACGGCTCGCTGCTCTGCTGGCACCTTGCACAACCTTTCCCACCATCGTGAGGGGCTCCTTGCAATCTTCAAGTCCGGAGGCATTCCTGCCCTGGTCAAGATGCTCGGGTAAGAAACTGGAGGAGTTGTGGTGCTCTTCACAGCATATGTGCCTTATCAGTGTCCACACATCCAAATGGTCTATAACTAGCAACAGGAATGAAGGCTGAAAACAGTTTTTAAAAAACAAAACAATGTGCTCTGCTGCAACAGCTAAGAGCCGATCAATCATGATTAAGCACACAATGAGTCGAGTGCAAAAGAAGACAAACGGTGTTAAAGGTATAGCTTTCACTAAGCATTAGTCTGATTCACCAACATCAGCTCAACTAACTAGCAAGTAGACTAACAATGTGAAATCTAAGCTGACTCATCACTTTGCTTGGATGTGAGAAAATCACTGTCAAGTAGTGGCTACCCTCTAAAATAACTTGCTCAAAATCATCACCCACCAGCTACATTCTCAAAGAATACTCTCCAGCGTGACCCATTTGAAGCTGTTAAAATGTCCTCCGTTCTAACTTTTCTCTTTGTAATCCCCATGAAAGGCCAGCACATGCAGCCACAACACTGAGTTGGCTGGCAAGTTCCAACCTGTTGGATGTCACATGTGTGTGTTTGAATTTGCACCTGGGATCATATTACCACACTTCAAATGGAGGATGGATCAGTTGCTTGACAGTGGGTGGTAAAAGCCCGATTTGTAGAAGACCACAAAAAATGTTGTCCGTATGTTAATGTTTTTTTTTTTTTTTTTTTTTTTTTTTTTTTTTTTTTTTTTCAGCTCGCCGGTGGACAGTGTGTTGTTCTACGCCATCACCACGCTGCACAATCTGTTGTTGCACCAGGAAGGGGCAAAGATGGCGGTGCGCCTGGCTGGAGGACTCCAGAAGATGGTGGCCCTGTTGTCTAACACCAATGTCAAGTTTCTGGCAATCACTACTGACTGCCTGCAGATCCTTGCATATGGAAACCAGGAAAGCAAGGTATTGGAAGATAAACATAGTCGTTCATTCATTCTATTCGGGTTCAGATGCCCCTGACGTGTCTGCTGACTGACAGCGGTTTGTAGCACATCTAAACATAAACCTGTATGTGTTTTAGCTGATCATTCTGGCCAGCGGTGGTCCTCAGGCCCTGGTCAACATCATGAGGACCTTCACATATGAGAAACTGCTGTGGACCACAAGCAGAGTGCTTAAGGTGCTCTCTGTTTGCTCAAGCAACAAGCCTGCTATCGTAGAGGCTGGTATGTACAGAAAATGGAAACCATACAATGAAAGAGACATGAATGTCCTGGTCTACATTTTCTGATTGTGGTTTGCTACTATGGTGAAATTTTCCTGATGTAATTTGTTTGTTGTGCTTTGGCTTGTGTGTGTGTGTAGGAGGCATGCAGGCCTTGGGGCTTCACCTGACAGACCCAAGCCAGCGTCTGGTCCAGAACTGCCTCTGGACTCTGAGGAATCTTTCAGATGCTGCAACTAAACAGGTACAACACACTCTGTAGTCACAAATGCTAATGTACATTCAGTATGTATGTACAGAATGACAGGAGCCTCTAGTTGGACAGTTAGTCCACGCATAGAATTCCATTGAATATAAAGTATTAGATAAAACAAAATGCTAAATCATTTAGGATGTATTCATTCCTCACCCGTCATTTATTTTATTTTGTCCCGTCCAACCTGTCCTCTGCTCTCCAGGAGGGAATGGAGGGTCTTCTGGGAACCCTGGTCCAGCTGCTGGGCAGTGATGACATCAATGTAGTGACATGTGCTGCTGGCATCCTCTCCAACCTGACCTGCAACAACTATAGTAACAAACTCATGGTCTGCCAGGTGTGTATTATCCACACAACATTAGGCTGTAACTATGCATGTCTGTGGGGTGTAGACTGTTTATTCTTTGTCTTATTTTACTAACATGCATTCCACCGACTGATCCTATGACATGCTAGGTTGGAGGCATTGAGGCTCTGGTGCGAACCGTGCTTAGGGCCGGCGACAGAGAAGACATCACAGAGCCCGCCGTCTGTGCCCTGCGTCACCTGACCTCCCGCCACCAGGATGCTGAGATGGCCCAGAATGCTGTGCGCCTTCATTACGGCCTGCCTGTGGTGGTCAAACTACTGCACCCTCCGTCCCACTGGCCACTAATCAAGGTCACTAGCCATCTCACTTTCTCTGCACCTACACATTCTTTTAGATAAACATTTCATATCCTGACATCATTTATTGACATGATTTAATTCCAGCTAACTAATATAGATTTACCCCCCCCCCCTATCTAGGCTACAGTTGGTCTGATCCGCAACCTGGCTCTTTGCCCAGCCAACCACAGCGCTCTGCGGGAGCAGGGGGCCATCCCCCGACTGGTCCAACTGCTCGTCAGGGCTCACCAGGACACCCAGAGGCGCACCAGCATGGGAGGCAACCAGCAGCAGTTTGTGGTGTGTAACCAAGCCAACAACCCTTTAAGCTTTCTTTATTTGAACGTTTAGAGTTTTTACGTATTTGACTTCCGTCTCTCCCACTCCCAACAGGAGGGTGTGCGTATGGAGGAAATAGTGGAAGGCTGCACAGGAGCTCTGCACATCCTGGCCCGGGACGTCCACAACAGAATTGTCATCAGAGGGCTCAACACCATTCCACTCTTTGTCCAGGTGAAACAGTAACCCCAGTCTTACTACAGACAAATGCAAACATTTCTCTGATTTACTTTTCAGCTACATGCATGTCAACAACTCTCTTTTGCCTTTTATCAAACATCTAATCTTTCTCTCTGCTTGTCTGTAGTTGCTGTATTCTCCAGTGGAGAACATCCAGCGTGTGGCAGCAGGTGTTCTGTGTGAACTGGCTCAGGACAAGGAAGCTGCTGAGGCGATTGAAGCTGAAGGAGCCACCGCGCCCCTCACTGAGCTGCTGCACTCCCGTAACGAGGGCGTTGGTGAGTATACGTGCACACATTTTTGATTGTCTGTGTACTTGTGTGGACTACGTGTTAACTTGTGTGGCTCTGTGTTGCCTCCTGTAGCGACCTATGCTGCAGCTGTCCTGTTCCGCATGTCTGAGGACAAACCCCAGGACTACAAGAAACGTCTGTCAGTGGAGCTGACCAGCTCTTTGTTCAGAACTGAGCCCATGGCCTGGAACGAGGTACACGCAAATGTATAAACTCAACAATATCAGTATTTTATAGTAAACACTATATACATTTTGTAAGATCTCCACTCGCCTACACAAGCTGCCTTGTGTCAGACTTTACTCATGACTCTTTTGCCTTTTATAGACCGGAGACCTGGGACTGGATATGGGAACTCAGGGAGACCCCCTGGCTTACAGGCAGGATGGTAAGTGCCTGTATTATATTTAATGAAATCCCCTCTCGGTTTCTTGTTTCATCATCCTTTTGATATTGATTGAATAATGTTATTGTATTGAATGTTGTGTGAGTTGCAAAATTATTTCAGCATAGCAGCTTTATTCTCATTTCAACCCTCAACTTCATAAAAGTCCCAAATATTTCATGGAATATCAAACTTAATTATACCTCATCCTGCCTCTTGCCTCCGATATGTTGTTTAATGCCACCCAGCGATGACCGCTGATCACTAGGCATTTGTTTAGAATACAGCAACATGTATCCGTTTCACTAATTTAACGTTTTTTTGTCTTTCCAGATGGAGCCTACCGGGCCTACCCAGCAGCCTACGGCCAGGACTCTCTTTTGGACCCAATGATGGAAGGTGCTGACTACCATACTGACACTCTGCCCGACCTGGGCCACCACACTGATCCGTTGCCAGACCTTGGCCACTCCCAGGACCTGATGGACAGCAACCAGCTGGCCTGGTTTGACACAGACCTGTAGGATTGGTAAGACAGACGTCCAGAGAAAACGTAACTTGCAATATTTGATATAAACAGCAGCACACTAATTACAAACTGTGTCCTGTGCTCTTTTGCAGTTGAATTCGGATAGAACCTCCATTGTGATTGACCCGTATTGTCTGACGCAGCATTAGGATTGGCCTGGAGAGTGGTTGAAGGTAAAGAGAGGAATAAGAGGTCATGGAAAGTGCCACACAAGAAAAAAAAAGATGGTTTCCATTGGAATGTTAAAGCAAGTTGAAGTGGGAGGAAAAGAAGGGGTTAAAGTATCAGAGTGGAGTCACACAATGGAGCAGGTTACCTATATGGATGAGTGCACATGAGATGGTTCTTAAAAGTTTGAAACACATGTTTTAGCCTTGCCTGTATTCTTATCAGTTCTTTGTTTCTATTTTTCTTATTCTATTTTTTTATTTCTTTTTGTATTACTCATTCTCTGTTATGGTACTGACCCAGCTTGCCTTCGCACTAGCCATCTTCATTTTCTCTTCAATGCTAATCATTTGTAATTTTTTTCTCTTTTATTTTTAAACGTATATTACATGTAGTGTTAAGTTATAGTGATATTATACAATGTTCCTTTGGTTTTTGGCCGAATGTGTAGAACACTAATAATCAGTTGAAATGTACTCTGACTTAAAGTGTAACATTGTGTAGTTTTTTTTATAATCTCAAAAATGGAGAATTATGCATTCTTAATATGTGCTTGTTTAAGCATAAAATATGTCAGTGTCACAAATGTTCTAAAGAGGGAGATGGGAGAAATTGAGGGTGGGTTTGGGATAAATCTAGAGACAAGTGTTTTATATACAGTATCACTGGTAGGTTAACAACTATTTTGTATGCTATCATTGGATGTCTGATAGAAAAGTCTTTAACGCTATCATTGGTGGTCTAATAAAACCCAGTTTTATGTGCTATCAAGGGTAGCTAGGTTGATGAACCAGTTGTAGTCCTGCTGTGCTTATTTTGGAGACGAGGTTATGACACGGCTGATCAATAAAATGGCATTTTATTTCATATAGTCTGCCCTGTGTCTTCTGTCCTTCCATGTGGTGATGTGATTGTGTTTTTATGCTTTTACAAGTATGAAGGGGAAATTAATCTTGACATGCATTCAACCAATCAAAATTCAACTATTTCCTAGAACGCCAAGTTAAAATAGTTGCCACTCAACTTAAAGTCACTCTCTTCTCAATCAAATATTAGCAAAACAGACATAGTTCTCAATAAATGGAGGATTTCAGCAAAATGTTATAATACCAAAACATGTTGAGCAGCTTAGTGAGCTAAAAGAAGACGGCCTGAATTTCAAATAGGAAGTTCAATATGCCTAAAGGCAAACTCTGGATGCTAGTTAAGACGGTTGATTCATTATCGTTTCACCTCCAGTCAAAAGACATTTGTATATAGACTGTTCTGGTTGTGAAGTAAGGAAAACAGCAAATATGACTCAGACAAGCAGCCTGAAGGTACCTGATGTGTTTAAAGGATGGAGAGCACATTTTAAATCACCACCCAAAAGCTTTTCCAAACTCTGAAGGAGCTTTCACATTCGTTCAAGGTAAAATATCTGGTGGGCAACTACAATAATATACCCCAGACATTGTATGAGCTTGTGTGTGTTTGATATTTAGCAGACACTCTGATACAAGTGGAGATTAAATGAAATATTCAGATTGCTACAACTCTAGCCGGTAAGGAGCAAGAGTCACGGCTACACAGCTTCAACGATATTATCAGTGTTTGTATAAGAGTTGAGACGCGCTCAAGAAAAAGTTTGAAGTGGTTTATGAGAGCAACTCAAGGAGGAAAGGATGGAAGTTAATTTCATGCCATCGTGGAAGTTGTGACTTGACAGAGCGTCACTTATTGCAAGAGCAAGAAGAAGAGCTTTCTTTTGAGTGAAGGGATATTCTTTTTTCCCTCAAAATATTTTAATTTTTCAATTAAGAGTTCTCCGGTATGTTAGATATATATATATATATATATATATAAAACATAGTCTGTTTCAGTTACATGTCCATTACATGTCCCTAAAAAGGTTTAACACAAAAACATACAAAAAGGACCTTAAAGTGCAGATTCTCACGGCTTCTTTGGGAGGAATCCTTCATTGCGGGCCTTTATGCAGAGTGTGTATTCCATGTTAATGAAGTCTTTTCATGAGAGAACGAGGTCTGCCTTCTCAGGTAGGGTTGTGTGCATGATAATGGCTCTTGTCCAATGTGTCCCCCGGATGTTCAATAGTGTTGTGATTGTAACTGTATTTGATTCATATATCTACAGATTTAAATGACACATAGTGGGCCAACCTTCATACCAGCAGAATTCAATGAATTATAACAGCCTTAACTCCATGGATGTTCTGATGACTGCATGAAATAGGAATAGAGAAGAATATTTCTTGAACTATTTTCTCTCTTTACTCATGTAGTAATAAGTCATATTAGTTTGAATGTACTGAAATAATACTAAATAATTGTGTTACTATCAGTAAAGGAGGTGGAACTTATACGCAAATCAAATTCTTTAGATGATAGTTACATTGGCCTCCAAAAAAGTAGAAACTATACTTGCATAGTTGAAGACTTTTGGTCAGTGGTCCACTGGCCCCGCCCCAATATTTACACCTCGTTAAAGTAACAAACGGTCCCCATTAAGCTGCAGTGCACACCCTCTAATTTCTTATTGTCCCAAGAGGACTTATAACCAGACCTGACCACTTCAGGTCCACATGTGCTCTCCCTGAGGTTGTGATCACACTACTCTGTGTGTGGGACCTGACTCCTCTGATTCTTCAACAAACAAGATGCAGAAAAGTACTGAGAAGTCTGGAGCTCAGCTGCCTCTCTTTGTTCCAGCCAGCAGCTCTCAGGGAGATCTGTTCAGGAAGAGCACCACCTCCCTGGCCAAGATCGCTTTCGTCCTCCAAGGCGCTCCAGGCAAGATGCTCACTTTTAGTCAGGTAAGAAAGAGTCCAGACGTTTTACAATGAATGTTCAAGAATACTGTGGTATGAAACACAGATGGTCATTTCAAAAACTTAATTTCCACCTGATGTTTTTCAGCTGATGGACAGACTGACTTCATTAACATCATTACTCTATGAAGACAGAAAATCTGTTGAGAACAACATCAGAGTTTGTTTATCAACCCACAAATGTTTTGTCAAGGTAAGTTTTCATTCCCAAACTGTTGATATTTCAAATGAACATTTTGATTATTTTATTAAACAACTTAACTTCTGTCTCTATAACCCTGTTCTGTATATTTCAGATTCCACCGGTTCCTGATTTACTGGACAGTAAGAGAAACTACTGGAAACTGGACCCCAGTCAGATCACAGCAAAGATGGTGCGTCGTCACTTCAAAGGGATCCTGCAGCTCTTCCCTGAGTTGGCCTCCAAAGTGGAAACGGAGAACACGAGCAGACCATCAGAGCACTGCTCAGCTCTCCAATCTCCTGAACCTGCAGCCTGCAGAGATGTTCAGATCAAATGTGAGGTGAAGTTCAGCAGTCCTTTCTCCATTGAATCCCTCCTGAAGAGAGACAGTCCCTCTGCTCGGGCCTCCAGAGCTTCTCCTCTGTCCACTGTGCCGGTCAGAGTGGAGCAGCAGCCTCCGTCCACACACAGACTAGTTGGGACAAAGAGGAGCTTCAGATGGGACTCTGAGGAGCCTCTCCTCCTTCAAGCTTCAGCTGGAAGTTCCCCCATCTGCTCAACAGGGGGCAGCACACACCACGGACTCACTGCTACTGGAGCTGCTCAGCCCATCAACAGGATGAATGTGTGCACTCGGTCCTCATTCCCTGTCTACACAAGAGCCAGTGCTGCTCCTTATTTCACCAGCACACAAAGCCGTTACATCACTTACTCTGTACCCACATTTACCCATGATGCTCTCTGTTTCTGGCTGTAAAGTGTTTGGTACCTGACATACCGTGCTTTCTGCAGCACTGTGTTGTTTTATAAAATGTTTTGTAATAAAAAGTAAAAAAACAATTGAAGCTTTTTGTTGTTTTCAATAAGATCAGTAATATTAGTCATCAAGAGGATTAGTCCTTGTTAACAGCACACATTTTGATTTGTCATAGTGGAAAAGCACAGTATATTAAGTGCTCCAGTAAGTTGTGACAGTGAGTCAGTGAGTGCACAGTCAACTGAAACATCTCTATTATCATTTTCACCTGTGCTTTACCTACTGTGGCATGTCAGACTGTTGCCAATAAGTGTCAATCACGAAGGTCCTAAAACATAAATTAAATAATATTTTGACAGACTTGGGGTTTCTGTTCTGAAATGACACACATCTCCTTTCTTCACCGCAACCTGTGACTGTTTGCAAAAAAGAAACCGATCACACGCTGTTTTATGTAAAACTTTTATCTGTTAAGTATCCATTATAGTAGTCAGATACCTAACCTGTAGTTGGGTAAAATGTCCAATATTTCCCTCTGAGATGGAGTACATGTATGAAGTAGTTCAAAATGTAGCTCAAGTAAAGAACAAATACCTCCAAATTGTTTTCAAGCCCTGTATTTGAGTGCATGAATCACACAACACAATGTCATACTGTTTACATGTTTACTGTGTGTCTGGTCACCACACTGAATAACACAGTGGAGCTCAGATGAGGTGAAAATCACTCAAATGTTGCCATAAGCTTTCAATTTAAAAGCAGCATTGTTCTTGTCGGAATCACCCACATTCCAGTGTTTTTCACCTTCTTACAGTTGATGTGTCTGATGGTAATTTCTTTGTGGAGGGACAAACTGGTTTTGCATCCACTAAATATGTATTAAGTTTCCTTAAAAACAAAAAGTTAACTGGAATGTATAGTGCAAACATTTCCACTTTGGCATTCTGTTCAGTCTGAAATGCTTGCTTTGGCCTTTGATGTGTACAGTTTTGGACACAAATAAAGGCATATAAAAACACTTGCTATAGTGTTCTTTTGAGTTGTATTAAATGTGCCCATTTTTTTTGTTTTAACTGATTCAGCCTTTAAAATTGTGCAAGTGACCAGTGATTAAAAACCTGCTGCCAAGTGTTTCTAATAACAGGAAAGGTATCGTCTCATCTGTCTAACAGCTTCACTGCAATATTTACCTTTCCATCTAGAATTCATAATGTTTTTTTACACCCGTTGAAGACAATGAACATTTTTATTTGTGATTGCATTTTATTGTTGTTTTCCTTGGTAGTGAATGATTCATTTGCCTCTCTTAGTGTTTTAATTAAGCTTCGGTTTGTTTGCATGCTACATTGCACACCAACTGGGGGAAAAACAACACATTTTTTTTTTTTTTTTTACATTTTATTTTAAAAAGTGCTGCAGAAAGCTGGTACGTCAGGTACCAAACACTTTACAGCCAGAAACAGAGAGCATCATGGGTAAATGTGGGTACAGAGTAAGTGATGTAACGGCTTTGTGTGCTGGTGAAATAAGGAGCAGCACTGGCTCTTGTGTAGACAGGGAATGAGGACCGAGTGCACACATTCATCCTGTTGATGGGCTGAGCAGCTCCAGTAGCAGTGAGTCCGTGGTGTGTGCTGCCCCCTGTTGAGCAGATGGGGGAACTTCCAGCTGAAGCTTGAAGGAGGAGAGGCTCCTCAGAGTCCCATCTGAAGCTCCTCTTTGTCCCAACTAGTCTGTGTGTGGACGGAGGCTGCTGCTCCACTCTGACCGGCACAGTGGACAGAGGAGAAGCTCTGGAGGCCCGAGCAGAGGGACTGTCTCTCTTCAGGAGGGATTCAATGGAGAAAGGACTGCTGAACTTCACCTCACATTTGATCTGAACATCTCTGCAGGCTGCAGGGTCAGGAGATTGGAGAGCTGAGCAGTGCTCTGATGGTCTGCTCGTGTTCTCCGTTTCCACTTTGGAGGCCAACTCAGGGAAGAGCTGCAGGATCCCTTTGAAGTGACGACGCACCATCTTTGCTGTGATCTGACTGGGGTCCAGTTTCCAGTAGTTTCTCTTACTGTCCAGTAAATCAGGAACCGGTGGAATCTGAAATATACAGAACAGGGTTATAGAGACAGAAGTTAAGTTGTTTAATAAAATAATCAAAATGTTAATTTGAAATATCAACAGTTTGGGAATGAAAACTTACCTTGACAAAACATTTGTGGGTTGATAAACAAACTCTGATGTTGTTCTCAACAGATTTTCTGTCTTCATAGAGTAATGATGTTAATGATGTCAGTCTGTCCATCAGCTGAAAAACATCAGGTGGAAATTAAGTTTTTGAAATGACCATCTGTGTTTCATACCACAGTATTCTTGAACATTCATTGTAAAACGTCTGGACTCTTTCTTACCTGACTAAAAGTGAGCATCTTGCCTGGAGCGCCTTGGAGGACGACAGCGATCTTGGCCAGGGAGGTGGTGCTCTTCCTGAACAGATCTCCCTGAGAGCTGCTGGCTGGAACAAAGAGAGGCAGCTGAGCTCCAGACTTCTCAGTACTTTTCGGCATCTTGTTTGTTGGAGAATCAGAGGAGTCAGGTCCCACACACAGAGTAGTGTGATCACAACCTCAGGGAGAGCACATGTGGACCTGAAGTGGTCAGGTCTGGTTATAAGTGCTGTTAGGACAATAAGAAATTAGGGGGTGTGCACTGCAGCTTAATGGGGACCTTTTGATAAGTAGATGAGCCGTTACTGCTGGAGGTGGAGCCAGTGATCACAAAAAAAAGTATATTTCTTTACGTTCATCAGCATGTACTTTGTTCACAATATGAATTACTCACTAAAAAAAATGAAATAAATAACACAAAGTTAATATAAGTTTATCATATAATCTATTTAGAATAAGTCATAAATTGTCTTGCAGTTTCTTCAAACAGAAAACATTTAACTGGTGTAAAAAGGTGTAATTTACTGATAGTCAAACCAGCGTCACATCAAGGTGCTGATCTGTTTTTGATTCAGTCCATCACAGAGTCCCGGTCAGTCAGGGCTGTGCTCATCTCGAGGAGGTTGTTGCCGGTCAACTTGTTGTGAAAAAGGTCTCACTCCCATTCGCTCATTCTATAACGTATACATATACTTTCCCCCCCCTCTGTATTTGATGATGTTTCACTTCCTAGTTTGGACCAATAGGCTTGCTCAATGATAGGTAACCCCCGTCCCACTCTTCTGATTAGTGTAACACAGTAAAGGTGTGCAAGCTAACGCGGACAATGACCCTGATGAAGACCTTTGTTGGTCCTTTTAAATACATTTTGCCATGTACAATAAAGGCATTTTAACTTTGCACAAACCTCACAGTGTGCATTGGATAATTATTTTAAAGGAGACACTATTCCACCCATGCATTGAGCCCTTCACAATATTAATCAAGCACAGTAACCCCGAAGCATCCAAAGAGCACCTGTATATGATTACGAGAAAGGCCCATCAGCGCTTCTGCTGCATTGTCTTCTCCATGCAGGTAGATTTTAAAGTAGATTTTTAAAGATTTAATGCACTCCAAGAATTTGCAGAGAAAACACAGATATTCCAAACTCGTGACAGTTTTTGATTAAGCTGGGGGTCCGATGAAGTTTAGACTGTAGGTGCTGGTTTTGGTCATTCTTTATTGGCTTCTTACACAGTCTAATATTGCTATTTTTACTAAACAAAAAACCCACTACAATCATCAAAAGCTTTAATCCATAGACTAAGCTTTTTGTTTATCAAGCAACATTTTGTCTTTCTCTAATGTTGTGTACCAAGATGATTGAAAGAACACACATTTAGTGGATTAAACTACTGTCCCCCTTCACAAATAAGTATTGCTCTCACAGACAACGGCTGTAATAAGTACCGGAATGTAACAGTTTCAATGGCTGAATACATGAAACATGATGGTTGTGAGTGGGATGGAAGTCTTTGGTGCACATTCCAGTGGTTTGCACCTCATCTGTGCTTCATTGACATTCAGTTTGACTGACCGAACAACAACTGGAGTTTTTCCACTAACACACAGTCAACACATTTTAAAGTACACAGTGTGAGTTTTCAGTTTCAAGATAACAATGCAATCCGTTAATTTTTTTCCATGGCAATCATACACAGAATAGATTTAAAAGTAATTGTTTACTGAGTTTATATTAGACATACACTATATTTGCCAACATAAAATGATGATCTGTATTGATTAAAAAAAACACTGACTTTATTGCGCTAAAATACAGTTTACTAGAAGAATAAATGACTCTTAAAACAAACTGAATAATCAGAATCAAGCTGTGAAGTAAATATAGCATCTCTTCTATTTATATACACTGGTCCCCTGGGGGCCACACTGTAGCCATTCTCATCCGTCACCACTCATATGCTTCATATTCCGTAAACACTTTCTTTACATCTCATTTGATGGTGTGGGCCTCGCCTGTGAACTGTAATCTGGGTCAGTCAATGTCTATTATCATTCCTGAAGTCATGGTTACATTTTCATTCATCTGACAACTGTCCTGAGTAAAATCTGGACTCTGGTCGAGGTTCAGCAATGTAATCCAGACCCCAGCGCAGCTGAGTAACACAGTTTCAATCAAAGACAAGTGAAATCAGCTTGTCTTGTAATTGGTCAATATGGAAACTTGCAGACTCAGCCCTCCGCCAGAGCCCACCTCTAAACCTGTTTTTAGACCTTTCAGCTCAGCTAATGTGTTGATGCATCTGAATGGGGATCACTGATGTAAATGACCTGTGTCATTATGTTGGACAAAGGGAAATAGGTTGACTTTGAAGCAGTGATGAGGGATGTGCAAACTGCTGGAATGTGATTGCATTGCTCATTGGAATGTCGGTGTCACTCAGCTGTGTGTTGTGGACTATCGGCCTTTGAGAGGCTGAACAAATGCACCTTCATGTTGTCTCTTATAGCGATTTAAGACCAAATGTGAGATGGAACCTTGTAGTTTCTAGTTTATTTTCTAATTACTGATGTTAAGAAGGCCACAGCATCGCAGATATGGAACAACACACACCTGCAGATAGTTGACAATCAATCAGCTAAACTTTGCCTGTTGCTCCACTGAAAACATCAATGTGAGTGCTGCACATGTTACCAAAAACATTTGTGAGAGTTCACTTTTAAGATTATTCAAACGTTAACTACTACAATACCATCTAAAGCTGAGAAGTTATCAATGTTAATCATTTTAAATGTGTTTTTAGAATTTGTTTAGATATTGTCTTTAAAAGTTGACAATACTGTATATTTGGAGTAGTTTTACTGATTGTTCCTTAAATTCCTCACTGCTTTGGACAAAATGTATTAATATATAAAATGTATATTTTAGTATATGATCTCCTAATAGATACATGTTTCAAATAGTGTGTATGCAATGTTAGACTTATATTACCGTATTTGAAGTTTAGATATAAAGTCAGACAATTTAACTGCTAATGAGCAAAGAGGCAGCTCAGGCTGTCAGAACATCCACTTACATGCTGATGGCCTTTTGGAAATTGATGTTACCGTGATTACTGGCTCCACCTCCAGCAGTAACGGCTCATCTTATCAAAAGGTCTTCCATAACCTGCAGTGCACAGCCTTTTAATGTCTTATCGTTGAAGACAAACATTATGTCCTGTGTTTTTTGATTATCAGGGCTTCTATCCAGACCTGACCACTTCAGGTCCACATGTGCTCTCCCTGAGGTTGTGATCACACTACTCTGTGTGTGGGACCTGACTCCTCTGATTCTCCAACAAACAAGATGCAGAAAAGTACTGAGAAGTCTGGAGCTCAGCTGCCTCTCTTTGTTCCAGCCAGCAGCTCTCAGGGAGATCTGTTCAGGAAGAGCACCACCTCCCTGGCCAAGATCGCTGTCGTCCTCCAAGGCGCTCCAGGCAAGATGCTCACTTTTAGTCAGGTAAGAAAGAGTCCAGACGTTTTACAATGAATGTTCAAGAATACTGTGGTATGAAACACAGATGGTCATTTCAAAAACTTAATTTCCACCTGATGTTTTTCAGCTGATGGACAGACTGACTTCATTAACATCATTACTCTATGAAGACAGAACATCTGTTGAGAACAACATCAGAGTTTGTTTATCAACCCACAAATGTTTTGTCAAGGTAAGTTTTCATTCCCAAACTGTTGATATTTCAAATGAACATTTTGATTATTTTATTAAACAACTTAACTTCTGTCTCTATAACCCTGTTCTGTATATTTCAGATTCCACCGGTTCCTGATTTACTGGACAGTAAGAGAAACTACTGGAAACTGGACCCCAGTCAGATCACAGCAAAGATGGTGCGTCGTCACTTCAAAGGGATCCTGCAGCTCTTCCCTGAGTTGGCCTCCAAAGTGGAAACGGAGAACACGAGCAGACCATCAGAGCACTGCTCAGCTCTCCAATCTCCTGAACCTGCAGCCTGCAGAGATGTTCAGATCAAATGTGAGGTGAAGTTCAGCAGTCCTTTCTCCATTGAATCCCTCCTGAAGAGAGACAGTCCCTCTGCTCGGGCCTCCAGAGCTTCTCCTCTGTCCACTGTGCCGGTCAGAGTGGAGCAGCAGCCTCCGTCCACACACAGACTAGTTGGGACAAAGAGGAGCTTCAGATGGGACTCTGAGGAACCTCTCCTCCTTCAAGCTTCAGCTGGAAGTTCCCCCATCTGCTCAACAGGGGGCAGCACACACCACGGACTCACTGCTACTGGAGCTGCTCAGCCCATCAACAGGATGAATGTGTGCACTCGGTCCTCATTCCCTGTCTACACAAGAGCCAGTGCTGCTCCTTATTTCACCAGCACACAAAGCCGTTACATCACTTACTCTGTACCCACATTTACCCATGATGCTCTCTGTTTCCATATGTAAAACTAATCTTCCTATTTCTGAGTTGCACTTTTTATGTTATACATTTTTGAGTGGGCTGTACACTCAAAAACACAGACTTTGAAATCACACAAGGCCCATGAATGGTCTCATGTGTGTTTCTTTGTGTCGTATGTTTCTTTTATTGTGGCTGTATTTTGTTGGTAGAACAAGCTGAAGCTCTACTTGATAAGCTTTGTGTATTATGGCTTCTGGGGTATTTTGTACTTTTTTTTGTTTCTTACATTGTCTCTTTGGGTTTTTGACGTTATCTGACCAAATGAGGGCAGCATAGTATTCTAAAGTTTATCTTGAAATACAATAATGTCAACACACACACGCTTGTATCAAACGGATGATTAAAGTTTTTTTTCTCCTGCATCCTGGTGAGCATATTATTAGGTTATTTAAAATTATACTTATGTAGTCCTCCTAAACTCAACTAAAAGTCTGTCAGGCCATGTTTAAGGTGTTAAGAGACTACAACACCTAATGCATGCCACTATACTAAAAACTACAAACTATGCAAATTGGTGAAGTTGTTTAATTTGAACTTCAAACCCCGATTCCTGCGGCTGCAGCATAGGGCTGCAGTCTCTATTTAATCCTTGACATTATACTGAGTTGACTGACCACTGTGACAAGGTTGAGGTGAGCAAATATGTAATGAATGAAAGCTGTTTGCTTTTCTATTTGCAGGGCATCTGCGCTGCAATGCACATCATCTGAACCATAACCTACTTAGTCCGTCTGAACTTCTTTTACAATTCACATTGAGAATTCCTGCATATATTTTTTCAAGATGATAGACGGCGCCAACTCTCCACCATTTTGAATCTCGTCGCCACAACACATTGGTGGTAAAAAGGCCGTAACTCATATGGTGCGTTTCCAAATTTGAAATGCTAAGTGTCTCCGTGTTCGACTTATGAAGCAAATAACTCAAAAGATCTTCGGTCAAGTTTAGATGTTCATTTTTATTCATTTCATCTCCCTACTTGTCGGACCATATCAAGGTCAAGAATGTCGAGCAGATAACATCAGAGCCTGTGATTCTTGCAGTCCAGGTCCATCATGAGGGGGGGGGGGGGGGGGCTTGGCTTGGAAGAGGAGTTGGGTGAGCTCAGCATTTGGTGTTGTGTGCCCACAACATAGTTCCCCCCTGTGGGATTACTGGTGGACGACCTAGATTGCAACGCAACCTTCCTGCCCTCTGTCCCCCCCCCGCCTCCCTCCGCTGACTGGTCAACAGAGATTACTCTCAGGGAGTAGAGTCTGGCAGTCAGACGGAGCGGCTGAGCATGTGATTGATGAGCGACACACTGAGGGACAGGAGATGAAAAAACACTTTTTTCCTTTTCTTCGCTGCTTCTTATATTCCTCTGCTATATTCCTCATGCTTTTGTGTCATTCACACATTGCTATTAATCCTCCAGGGAAGCCTCATAGGGATATTTTATTAAGTCCTATTCTAGTGTGAAAGGGGCTTAGCCAGGCCCCGAAACTGCTTCATTTTGAATGAAACAAGTCCCAGATTTAACATAGAAGTTTTGAGAAAATGATACCAGGAGCCGACAATATTTCCATTACTCGCACAATCAGAGACACTGGAGCTTGTCTGGCTGTCCACTGTTGAGGATTAATGTCAGTCGCTGCTTTGTGTTTACTGACTGAGTAAACTGGTTCAAGAACATTAATCCCCTAAATGCTGCATTGTGCAGTTGATCTCTCTGTATTTTCCATACAGGCCATTATCGCTCTGGATGTCTCAGATTTCCGGACCTCACGAGGGTCTCTGTATGTCTGTTTTTAAATCCTTGACCCAAAGTTTAACCTCAACTGCTGTTAGATGTTAGACCTCATCCCTGAACCAAAATATGCCTCTCCACTCCTTTCAAATAAGAATTGACCATATTGTGTACTGGCCTATTGCATGAGCGTGTGTGTGTGTGTGTGTGTGTGGAGGTTTCAGACTAATCTCTAGACAGTCCTTCTGCTTGTTTACATGTAGACCGGGAGACACCATAGGGACCTGCTTCACCGAGGACAAATGCACGAATATTAGCTCTCAAACTTCCATTTCCTCCCATTTGACAGTGGAGTCTCTAGAGTAATGAAAAAAAAAACATTGTCATTAATACTGAATGTCTCGTGCTTTGTACTATTGTAGAAATACTTAATAAAAATAAAATTGAATTTATGTAATACATAGTTGCCTGATGAATACCGGAGTAAAATAATATTTTCCTCTGAAATGTGGAGTAGAAGTGTAAATTAACACATAGTTAAAATATATTAAGAAGTACCTCAAATTTTTTCGCCATGAGAAATACAAATACCATAACATATGTTCAATGTAAAACCAGGCATCACTGAAATACCATACAGTGGCTGGCTGCCTATAGGAGTAAACTTTTGTGTTGTTTTTTTGTTAAGTACAGCAGATAATACAATCTCATTGTACTCCGTATACTCATGCCGTAACGTCCTGAGTATGTACTGGAGGTGTCCTGAAGGTGTAGTAGGCTACTCTGACGTCAGAGGATAAACAAGGACCAGTCGACATCCGTTCACACCAAACAACAATCGGAGCAGTCACGTCGCGCTCGTCTTCCTCGTCCCGGTCCCGCCCTGCACCGCCCACACCAGCTGCTGTCATCCCGAAACTACCGTGTCATCGTTACCGCCTGTCCGTTCAGCCTGCGGGGCCGTGCGGCATTCACGAACCGTGCATAAAAACGACATGTCAAACATGCAAGACTTTTGCGGATGACGCTGTTTTGGTTGTGGCTGTTGTTTTATTTTGAAAGTTGCACGAAGCTACTTTATCCATTCCATGAATAAAAATAAACATTTCATTGTGTTAAATGCATATGATTTTAAACAGAATCATGTAACAGTAGGCTATATATGTTTTTATGTTTAGTATTACAATCTCTATTCCCTTCATTGTCCATTATATCTGGCCCATCAACATTACATTCTTCCATCAGAAACGTCCTTTTTCCGATAGTTGAATTTAGCCTAAATACTTTTACTTATAAGAAATACAACAGTAAAAAGCCTTTTAAGGATTTACCACTGAGGTCAACAGATGCTCTCAGTGCCACAACATTAATGTTGTCCTGCGTGACCTAACAACACTTTTCATGTCATGTGCTTCTGAATCACACGTTCCTGTTACAGGGCTGTTGCATCACTTTTGTTGTCATGCGTGGTTGAATATATAGAGGAGGGCCACACAAAGACCCTGGCATGGGTGTGTGTATTGAATAACGCAGGGAACATCCCATACCAATTCCCCACCGGGGATCAATAGTATTTCTCATTCTGATTCTGTTAAAGGTTAGGAGCGAGCAGATGTCAATAAACAGCGCATATTAGTATTTTATTAAATGAAAAAGATGTACAGGATTCAGCAGTAGTCAGTGAAATTGATTAACTTTGACCTTTGCACGCCTCATAATCTGTCCATCGTTTATTATGCCTTTGCAATGATAATATAATATATTATAGTATGACACTCCCACGGCTCATGTCTGACATTAAGCAGTCGTACTTTTAATGCTTTAAATACATTGACTTTCAATGATTAGAATGCTGGGTTTTGACTTATAATGGAGTATTTTAACAGTGTTGTTTAGTTCCTTTTTCTTTTGTGAAACATTTGAATAATTCCTTCACCACTGTCCTTTTCCTACCTCATACATTTTCACAGAAGCAGTATTTACAACAGTCCCTGAAGGCAACATTGCACACAATGAATAGGCCCTTGTGGTGTTTACTTTGTACATGCTCTGTAAAGTGCAAGGGAGTTGATCTAAAGTTCAGTTGAATTCTTTTTTAAAATCTTTATACAGGGATTCATTAAGAGTCTTTAAAACCCAATTATACTTTCTACAAGATGTAGTCTTTTATCTTCATATAACATAGAATTAGATTTATCAAAATAAAAAAGAGCAGATTCATCACTAGTCTCCTTTAAATATGCCAATCATAATTTACAACCCTATTCACTTTATAGTATGTTTTACAAGTTGTATCAACAGTACTGAGACATGTTTAACCCTCAGGTGGCTGGCAGTGATCTTTGATTTATAACAGTGATTGTAGGATTATATTATCTGCTTTTGAAGACGGTATTGTTTGCTTATCCTCACTATAAGATTAATAGTAAATAATTAACAGCTAGGCTATCTGGGTCACCAACGAATTACCTATTAACTATTATGAACAACACAGACAGTGAAGTAGGCAATGCAATATCACAGAGCTCCCACCTTTCCCCAAAACAAACCGTCAAACTTTGAAATGCAGTTTTCACTCTTTCGACCAGTGCAGCATGGTTTAGCCTGTACTGAGTTAATCAACTGTTAGTCTTCATTGACCGTGACTGAATCTGTAACTTTGAGGACACGCGGTCAGTCAAAACATCCTTCACACACACACACATTCAGTCTTGCAACATTCTCACCAGCCCTACCTGCCCTATATCGCCCCGCAGATATCCTTTCGAGAAGTAGTTACACATTTTAGGAAATATGTTATTTTGTTTCAAAGTGTTTAAGTCCATAAGCCCTGTTTATTCCCACTGTGTGTGACTCATTGCCCCTCCCTCTTTGACAATTCATATTTCTATCAATGACCCCTCATCCACAACACACCACCATTCCTTATATCTCTTCCATCGAACTTCCCCTCAGCCCTACCTCATCAGTCCAAACAGCCGTGTCCACTGATCATATGCAAACCCTGTTGTTCCACAATTCATCAACTCATTGTCCTGTGTGGAGGACGAGTAAAAACACAGTCCTCACTGCGACACAGCAGGGGCTCACAGTTTCCCCTCATATATCACAGGACACAGACCCCTTTAATATGTCACAGGAGGAGGCACGTGATTACGCTTTTGCTTTCACTTTTAGGCTCAAATGATTCCGATCAACTTGATAGGAACCGAATCAAGCTGTAGGTTGAATACAAACACGAGTTCGTGTATCTGTAGATACATTTTAATCTAGCACGGTGCAGTCTTAGTCCCACCAGCCAATATCCTGTCATCCTGACCTCACATATTTTCCTCAGGAATCAAAACAGAGGCTCGTTAGGTGCAGCTTCCACTTTAGTGAGCGGTCCAGCTTTCTTTATCCGTGCAGGCCGACCAGCTGCTGCTGGAATCTGTTGCTCTTGCCTAATGGAAATGCAGAAAAATAACTTTGAAAGTAGTCTGGATTTCTACATGCATGGGGAAATAGACAATACGAAAGGTATTTTAGGGTCACAGGCACAATGAAACAACACAATCAATCTGTTGACGGTGTAACCAAATTCAATTTTCATCTATAGGGGATTCCTGGGTAGCACCAATGCCAAGTCAGTGCACAACTACAGTAGAGTATTTACACATGGCACCAACTGAGAGTGCTGCTCTGTCTTTGTTTGAGTAATCAGTACTGTGCCGTGGCATGTTTTCTGTGTCTAAAATTGGTGCTGGTGATAAAGATATTAGAGCTATGGACAGTGACGGTGGCCATGGGAGGATTAGGTTAGCTCACTGTTTGTTTATCTTCTCTTCCTATGCAACACAGAATGCGCTCAGTCAGATGCATGCTGGTCATTCATACAACCACCATCCCCTTTTGTACTGCATAGCAGGATGATGACTACTCCCCTTCATCCTCATGATTTCCTGGATTTTGGAGAAGCAGGCAAATATCAGATTGTCACTTGACTGCATTGTAGATAAATATGTGCACATAAACAGTTAGACATTGTGAATACAACAATGAACACCATTTAATTAATGACCAGTCTTGTGCCATTGCTTCTTTTCCTTTTTTTTTTTTAGAACAGGCAGAAGGTTGTTCATGTCTTTTGAACGGTAATAATTACAGACTTGTTTGTCTCTCTGCTTTGAGAATGTGTCAGCTGACTGTCCCTCTGGTAATGTGATCAAACTGTCAAAACAACAAGTCTGATTTTATTTCTTTGTCATGGTTTACATGTTTTCCAAGATTATACTTCCTGCATTAGAAGAAAGTAGATATTTAGTGAAAGACCTAATGAGAGCGTTCATATTTTGTTAGTTTCACCTTTTCCCCCCACGAGCTCACAGACCAAACAGACAATGTTAGTAAGGCTTTACTGTTTAATGGCGACCGTTACACATCAGTAACCACAGCCTGGTTCGTCACTCAGTAACAACCTTATCAACATCAAGAGACAACGGGATAGTCTTATCATAGCAGTTAGCCCCGTTATAAAGATAATCAATAGTCAATATAGGCCAGGCTGGGGAAACCGTCCTATCAGAACCGTACAGGAGGTGACACCACCACTGCTATGTAAAATCACTTTACAGCCTAATAAAACTCAACAGGGTTTGTTTGTCTGGTGGCCTATTATATGGTGCAATAATTACATGCCTGGGTGCTGGCTGTAAAAAGATCTCTTTCTAAGATAGAAAACCACAAAATACCACAACATGCAGCTGTGGTTTACAGTAATTACTACTTTTTAGTTACGTTTGTTCAGCTAAGCATGAATAAATTAGATGTGATAGAACATGTGATGTACATTTGAATCATTTTCTTTAGTTTATAAAGAAAATGTTTTGGGACACATGCTTCTTCACTCTATCGCCGAAGGTTAGATGAGAAGTTTAGTACCGGCTGTTAAATGTGAGGCTGAGGACTTTTGTTTCTTGTACATCTTAAATAACTTAGATACGACGTGTTAATAATGAGCTTCAAATATGCTGGTTGGTGGATTCTGTTACTTTAAGAGAGAGCCATGCTATCTGTTTCCCCCTGTTTACAGAAATAATGCTACGCTAAGCTAACCGGCTTGTTAAACATACAGACATGAGAGTGGTGGCATGGCGAACAAGAACACACAAACTGCATGTAATGATTTATCTGGACTCCACAGGTAGCTTTGGAAAGTTGATCTTTTCAACTTCTACGTTAACTTTACAAAAGGTCGGTAAAGATTTACCACTGAGGTCAGTGAGGTCGCCTTGCTTCTCACTGAAAATGCAACGTGCACACCTTTCTGCATTGATCACATATTCTCATCACCTTACCAACCATTTACTACGTGACCTACCAAGACATTTCATGTCATGTGTGTCTGAATCATACGCGCCTGTTACAAGCCTGTTGCATCACTGTGGGTGTCACGGCTGGTTTAATCTAGAGGAGGGCCACACAAAGACTCTGTGATGGGCGTGTGTGTTGAATAAAGGTGAGGAGCAAACAGATGTCAGGAAACAGCCCATAATAGTATGTTATTAAATGTAAATACTTTTGCTGTACAGGATTCAGCAGTATAGTCGGTGGAATGGATGAGATTTGAAGTTTGAACTGAGTTTTTTATTGTCTGCTCTGTTTGCCGTGAACATTGTGGTCATGAAATTAGAGATCAAACACACTTCAACTGGGTGACCCCTGACTGGCAGAGAGGTGATACTGAGGGGAGGAGACAGTTTCAGCTCGCGCTATCTCCGGCTGTACAGTATGGGCCTAATAACAAGACAAATTAAAGACAGAAAACAGAAACAGAATCCCATTTGCTGTAATGTTACTTGAAGTTTTCAATGTTCAAAAGTTATGCTTCTGTCATTCTGTTTACGGTACGACAGGCCTTATACCACATCTATTGATTTTTGTTTCTTTACACAACACCTATCTCCAAGAAATCACTGCATAATATTACTAAGAATATTAATAGCTTTATCTGCGTAGTTCTTAGAAAAAATGATAAGAGAACAAAATAAGATTAAATCAATGAGAGGTTACACAACAATAAGGGCATTCAATCAATACAGAAATAAAGTAGGATTAAAATGGTAAAGAGAGTGAATGAAAAAGAATATAGTACTAAAACATCAAACATTTGATTTAAATTCAGACTAAACAAGTATTTTTAACAGGACAGGAACTGCAGAGTATCATGTTTGAAGGGGTGAAGCTATGAGGACCTGAGGAGCTCTGGCTTTATTAAATATGCCTTCTAAAGGCTGCCATTTGCTCCTCAAACACTGCAATCAGCCAGGTAAAAGTCCACTGGTTTTATCAGGTATTGAGGCACTCTGTGTCCCAAATATGCTGCACTAAATCTATCACAGTTGGCAGCCAAATGCTATCTTTGTTTCACAATGACAGCTGGACAGGAGCTGTAGGGTCAGACGCACAAACTCGTTGACACACACACACACACACACACACACACACACACACACACACACACACACACACAGATTTATGTAGTGTTTCTAGTAAGGATATCTAAGAATATCTCTGACTTCCATCCATTAGCATTGATCCCCATGTTGTGCAATGCACAAAGTGACTGAGCGTTACATTAGCGTAGTGGTTATATTTTCCCCCTCAAAAGCGCCTATTGTCCGATGTGTTCCTATCGTGGGCCTCACATTACAAGCCCACAGTGCGGCTATTGTGTGTTGACAAGGACTTTTCACTCACTCATTGCCAATACAAGCACGTATTGGCAGATCCACAGTGTAACAGTCAGCCTCTTGCAGGTGTGGAAATTTCCACTGCACTGTATCTGGATGTGGGATCACAAACAACCTGCTTAGTATATGCTGAGGCCTACATTTACACACACACACACACACACACACACACACACACACACACACACACACACACACACTCACACACACACACACACACACTCTCACACACACACACACACACACACACACACACACTATCTATTTGAGGTCACTTAGAGAGGATTGGTGAAGATAACATGTCTTCACCTCAAACTAACATCTGTACAGCAGCACACACCATAGCGAACCATCTCTATTGTGGCATTGATTATTGCTTCTGAAGGACGAGCTAACTTTGAACGGACAATATCGGTGTGCGATCAAGGAAAGGCGGCTTCATCCAAGGAGAGGGAAGGGCTTCCCTTTGTACAGACTTATCTTCTCTTGGCCTTAAATCAAGGTTGCAGGACTGGCTGCATTCCTAACCCGTCAGCCAGAGCAGCCGACAATGGCTCAAACCCATCTTAAAAATATCAGCTGCGTGGATTGCCAGAGTGTAGAAAGACCATTATGACTCCGTTAGAGTGCGGTGAATTATAGTTTACACTAGGCCCTACACTGATACAAAAGAGGCAAACAGACGTGCCAAGATTCCTGTCCACACCCTGTCAGCTCATTGAGGAGAGAAGAAGCTCTGTTATACCAAACTAATTACCACCTAACCATGAAAGTATCACACGTGTCACATCAGACACAGTGGCGATGCACACAGTGTGGGGGGGGGGGGGGGGGGGGGGGGGGGAGAATAATGAAATTCAACACATCTTACTTCCAGTTAAACTGTTTTGTCAGCACCCATGTGAAACAACAACTACCAACTCCATAGTCAAAAAATAACTAAAAAAAATAGAAAAGAAAAAGTGAGCAAGTAACATTGAGAAGTCAATGTGGCAGTTTGGTAACACTGTAAGAGTTTAAGGAGCGGGGATCGACCTTCGAGTATTTTCACCCATGAGTCGCTGTCATCAGCCTCTTCATCATGCAACTGCTAGAAAGAGTCAATCTGCTATCAATCCCCCAGATGCTGTTGCCCAATAGAGAGAGCAGCGGTGAAAATGGGCCGGGCTGCACGCCCCCGAGGCTTTATAAAATTCCCTCATACATCCGCCTTGCGCCGCACGTTATAAACAAAGCAACGCTTCTGTCTCTGCAACAATTGGCAACAACTTTTTGTGGACTTTTTTTTCCATCTCCGGAGTGTTCATCTCAGGACAATCACAAGTTCAATCCAGAGGTACGTTTCTGCTCCAAATCATGACTTTATGTCAATGTTTTCGTTATTTTTTTAGGTGAACGATGCGCTCAGTTTGTTAGTTTCGCAGCATGTCTGAACACGTTGTTATTCCCGTTTCGCTGTGCAACTCCACTGAAATGCAGTTTACTTTTTTTTTTTGCTGTTTCAGTTCATATGTGCCAATTTCATTTGACCACCAGTTGTAGGAAAGGAAAACGCACAGAGCAAAACATGTATTTCAGAAGGTGTTTAGATTTTTGTGCATATTAAAGGAAATGCAAAACACAAGTTATTTTCTGTGAATAAACTTTTTGGGATGTTAATATATTTTTAAATAAATTACTAAACTGCATACTAAAATGATGTGGCATGCAGTTGTATATTAAGGCAGGGCGCTACGTGTGTAGCGGGTGCAGGAACTTGATCAAAGATCAACATGGGACACTGAAAGCACACGCACACGCACGCGCACACAAGGAGGACGCTTTCATGCCAAATGTTGCAAATATTACAAGAGCCATAATTGCAAAACTCATCCTCTTTGTTTTCCATGATATAAAAAAAACAATCAAAAACCTCCATGAGGGTGTGGACATGGGGGAGGGGATAGTGCCGAAGTCAAAATATGAAAAATTATGTTTATTGATTTATGGCATTAATTGCAGTCTGCTAAAAATATAAAGCATCTCTCTATTGGTTGTTACGACAAAACAACACCGTATCCTGACCTGCTTTAGGGCTGTTTAGTTTTCCAGCTAATTCTATTAATATTTTTTTTCAGTGATGCGGGCGGATACATCTCACAATAAAGAGCTGTTTGTACTGGTGACTGTGTGAACCCCTCAAACCAGCCTGACCCCCACTCACCAATTTACTGTGGCAGTGGAGACACTCGCATTTTGACATCTTTCACAATCTGAAAATGTAGGTCTGTGACAGCTTAGTCCGGCAGGCCTGCTGCCGCCGTGCTGATATTTCAGAACCAGGGATTTGACAGATTACGCGAGTTCCCAAAGATTAGGGAAGCAATCATTGTTTCTGCAGATGGAAGCTACAGGCTCGTGGATTTAAAACTATAGGAAGGATGGCCTGGCCTTGATTCTGGCTCCCTAATATTGAGACCCGCTGTCCAAATCGAATCAGTACATATGTTTCTGTCACAAGCGAGCAGAGAAAGAGTTTGCGCTCATGTGGTTTTGTAACTTGGATGTTCTGGCTTAAAGAAGTGTGTGGTATCTCTGGATTTACTGTGGCAAAACAAGCACTAATGGATTATGTAGAGGCCTGCATCACTGTTGTTGTTTTACTCTGAAGCTCAAGCCACATTATCTCACTTTCAAGTGAAAACATTGGATTTTCAACAAGTTTGCTTTTCAGTAATCAACATATAAAACCTAATCCTGAGAGTTATGATTGTTGTGAACGCTTGGAAGAGTAATGGATTATCAATTGGCTGTTAAGAGCATGTAGCCATGTAAAGGCTTTATTATAGTGTATGTTGTCATGGGACTTCATGTTTATTTCCAAATCTTGTTTCAGAAATAGTGAAACTTTACGAGCCAGTATCTCACAGAAAAACATACAGTTTGTATTCTTTGTTATGCAGCTGATCTTGGGTTACACATTGGATCGTCCTGAGCATATATCCTCCCACTGTTTCCTCTTCACGATTGCATAACACAGTCTCACTTCTGCCAGGCCAAAGATGTGTCAGTGAATAGTTAGTTTTCTTCCCCACGGCCCGACACTTTCTGAAAAACACACACACACACGCACACACACACACACACACATACACGCACAGTTTCAATAGAGAATATGCATGCAAGAACTGGTTTGCCTCGGTTGAAGACCGTTGCCAATGACACCAAACCAGTTTTGGAGTGAAGCCAGTTTAAAGAGAGAGCCCCCTGCTGCAGCAGCGACATAAAATCCTTGTGAGAAAAAGATACACTGCAAAAACATCACGTCCCTTTTTAAAAATTGTATCTAGGTAGTTTGCATCTTACTGATAATCTGAGAAACAACACAAAATTCTTCATCATTCATATGTATGTTTTGAATGTAGCAATGTTTTTTCCTGCCAATCATTCGACGTGTAAGAAGTGTCAAGACGGCAGTACTCATATTTTAGTGTTTGGGATTAGGGTCCTGTGGGGTTAAACTAAAACACCTCCCTCCCCTCCTTCGTCTTGGCCAGGTGAAACATTAGCTCAGCAAGGCAAACAATTGGAGGAACACCGCTGATGTAAACAGCAGGTGACCTAGTTGTCTCAGCCTGCTGCCCAGCCAGGTTCTCCCTGTGCTGCCAACCTAACAGGTGGTGATGGTGTTTGCAAATAGGCTTGAAAATAGGCTTGGAGGATTCCCCTATGTTGATGCATGCGCTGATTCTCTCCCCCCCCCCCCCCATTTTCTAATCTGAAACGGCCTGAGTAGTTTCATTTTTCAACATCATTAACATGACTTCTCTCACATGGCTGTGGAATCTCAACGGGGGCTGATCTCTTGTCCTCTTCAACAAAGCTCCCGCAGTGCGACGGCGGCCATGTTTCTGAAGGCCTCGGCAGAAAAATGAACCTGTTGTTTGATACTCCTCTTCCTCTGTGCTATTGTGAGATCCGGCTGGCTCCGGTCTCTGTTCTCCCAGTCACAGGAGTGGGTGTGTATTTATGTATGCGTGAGTCCAGAGCGAGTTCTGTCAGACACCTCCACATTTGAAATGTAACGAAAAACTTCCTCTAAAAGACCACTTCCCTCCGACGGTCACATTGCAGTCCTGTAGGTTGATGTCGATTTAGTTTACAAAGACCAACGGAAAGACGGAGCGCACAAAACACATGGAATGAGTGTGGAAAGAGCAAACATAGCAACTGCAACCAAGCAGAAACCTAGACAAACGGCAAAAAGGGACATAATACTGAGAGCGAGCTAGAGAGCCAGCAGAGGCATGAAAGAGCATGCATGTATTGATGGAAACAAGGATGTCTGTTGCTTCCTGTCTGTGTGTATGTGGGTCAGTGAAGGAGAGAGAAGGGCAGGCCCCTGGCTCTCAGGAGCCAGTGGAGCCAGTGGACAAAGAGGCCTTTTTAACTGGCTAATTTGATTTGCAAGCAGAGCCTCAGCCTGCCTCTCCTCCAACACAGCATCATGACCCACATCACAATCTAAAGCCTGGCATCTCTTCACACTACCCCTTTCCTTTCTTTCTTTTTCTCCCTGCCCTTTCAGTCTATTTCTGTTTGCCTAGAACTGTGTTCTTTGTTTTTTGAAATATCCCAAATCTTGAAACTGGGAGGGATTGCTTCGGTCTTTAAAAAGCATGGACGGTTTGGGCCAAAGTACAGTATTTCATTTTATGTTCATCCTGTCTGCGTGTCTCTGTTGTGGGCGGTTCACAGGTGTGTCCTATTATCTGGTCTGCATCTCAGTGCAGATCACAGCGCCAGTCTCTGCATGTTCCTTTTGTCTAGTCACCTGTGTGGGTCTGTGTGTACGTGAGTGCATTCAGGTCCGTAGTAGTGTCGTGTTATGAGCCTTGTGTAAAACACGCCCCAAAAGTTCACGCAACATGTCATTGTCTGCAAGTCAGCCGACTATAGCCCGCCTACCTTTTGCCGCACCCTTTTCAAAGAGGTTTGAGTAACATTATGACTTATTGAAAAGAACACGCCTTTGGGAAGTTTGGGAAAGGCAGATATTTTACTAAACCTTTTTCCCACACATCATCCAATACAAGCTGAAGCGTCTTAAGGCTCAAACACAGGTTGAACCAGTCACTCACAAACTACTCTGTTCTCTCCCACCCAGGCTCTGCAGCTCTTTGAAATGGACGACATCCAGGTTGTTGAGTCCAAACCCCTGCTGGTTGACCGAGAACTGCCGGTATGTATCCTGAACAGAGGCAAGACAAACCGTGTGTGAGGAGAATTCTCAGAAAAAAAATAGCTTTAGTACTCTGTCGCTCAGTGACATGCAATCATGTCTGCCAAGTTCTTTTTGTTCAAGCAAATGTAGCTGTTCATTAGAAAATAGTAAAAAAAAAAAGATCTCACAATTAGCAATTCATAATTGTGGACCTGGATTTGGATCTGCACCAAATATTGATACTATTAAGTATCACACTAATTAAATAAATGGGTCCATTAAGAGTTTTCTAATCATGGCCAGCCACAGGGTGAAGATATGAAGCACCCTGATCGCTGCAAAATGCTAAAATCTCACATTTCTGATGTTCTTCGCCAGATTAGATTTCATTTTAATAAGTAGCTTTAGTCATAAGTAGGTTTGTGTAAAAGCTTCTGTGTAGTACATGTTGTGGAGGTAGTTTGCTGACCTTTGTCCACAACTTGTGCAGTTGAAATGTTACTCAGTGCCTCACATGACAGAGGTCATATGGATGAGAAAATACATTCAGTGACAGGATGGCGCCCTCAGGATATTAGATTATAGCATGTTGCAATATAATTGCATTAGTTTTATATTTTCATCACTCTGTTCTTTCCTTGCAGGGCTTGAGAGAGGCTGTGCTGCAGCTCGTTATCAAGGTATGTTTCCAGACACAAGAAATAAGATCCAGCATTTATCACTCCCACCAGTTGTAAACCCAGCTGTATTGTTTGAAGCTTGTGTCGACTCAGATTACTGATTGTATGTACAGACGGGTTTATTCTATACCTTATTATTTTAGCTTGTTTGATACCATCTAGTGGTGGATAAAAATAAATACTTTGCCACTAATCAACATAGTTGTGGCAGAGGCTCATCCATCATGGCGGTGACCTTTCATCTGCTGTGATTTTATCAGGACTGAAATCTTATTGGGCCCTCGCTAATTCAGTCGGGTACTGAGAGTGATGAGACGCACTCTGGGCAGATAACACAGCTGCAGTGCATCGACCCTTTCTCGTGCCTCTCCAGCACATTGACGCACACATTTTGAAGGGTATATGGGTGCTGCTGAGTCTGGGGGGGCCTCTCAGCACCTCGGACAGCGCTCAGACCCTCACAGTCAGAAAAGACGTAGAAGAAGTTGCTGATCTTAAAGGTACAGTTTAAGTATGAAGTAAATATTCTTTAAAAATGCTCTGACTGAGCCGTCTAACTTACTTTTGTGTCACACCGACAGTTTAGACGATCTGAAGTATCCAGGGCAAGTGTTATATCTCTGTGGTTGCCAATTTTTCAACAATTACTGATGTAGGATTAGTTGAAGGCGACAATATTGTGGGTTTACTCCTGACATTCACAGTAAATGCATATGTACTTTCACGCCAATGTCGTGTTGCAGGATTATTTCGCCTGTGAAGCCCACGTGTTTGATTGTAGAGGGGGAGGGTGGGTGGAGCGAGGCGAGGTGAATCCTTAGATGTTTTTATGTCCGCTAAATAGGTGGTGTACCTCCTTGGATGTTCTTCCAGGGCAGTCAAAACTGGTTTGAAAACAACCCAATAGGTCATCTTATAGACCATGATGTCAGGTCACAATAGGGCAGACTTTCTTTTAGGATTTATAAATTTATGGCTGTATACAAGCATTTTTCTCCTATAATAACACTGTTCTCACCATCAGTTTTATTTCATGAGAGCAATATGTTTTAGACAGGAAGTTGTCTTCAAGAGTATACATCTCATTTTGGAATATAATACATAGTGTTATGTCAGTATTGTTATTAGCCTATTAAATCAATCACTTGCTGTTAATGGAGTATTTTTAGTGAATGTTTATGACTTTCATTAAAAGTCTTTGTTAAGCTCTTTGTAGCCTTTGCTGCTGTGTTACATTTTAGTTAAAGGTTCCTCAGTTCAGCCATTATTTTGGAAATGTCTTCCCCTCCCCCAATTCATTCAGCATGTTTTCCCACTGATCATAATGTACTCATCATGTCAACACAGTAGCCAATGCCCCTCTGTCTGACATTGGTTGATCCAATTTAGGGATCTCCATCTAGAGTTAGCTTGTTTTGACCAGCCTGCAAGGCGTCATAGGAGGCCGGGAGCTTAGGCCAACTGGTAAGTAGGGGGGCTATAAAGCGCTCAGAGCAGAGCTAAACAACTTCAGAGGCTTACTAACGTTTGGATCTTTCAGAGGTTTATTAGCGTTTGGATCTATAGCTCAGGGAGCCACTGCAACTACACCTTTTCAGTAGCGAGCAGAGCTTTACTCCTGCAAACATGGTTCTGGAGGATTCTGACGTGGAAATGATCGTTACTGAGATCGAAGTCAGTGTGAGTAAAGAAAGGCGGTATTGAAATGTTTGCACTGAGTAGTTTCAAGTGCATTGACGGATTATGCTCCCTGCTGGAGTTATAGAACAGGTGTCGGCGCCGAATAGAGAATCGTTTTATATTTCTGATAGTTTCCTTATTAGCAACGGACTGGATTTAAATAAGTGGAAAATCTTTAAAAGGCTTCGGCAGTTTTGTAGTTTTTTTTTTGGTGATTCGATTTAAGAATTGAAAGGAAAAAAAAGAAACTATTACATTTGAATGGCATGAAGAATATTTTGAAAACTAAATGAAGCAATACTAAAACATTTTGTGACTGAATCATTGAACATGAAGTTCTTGTGTTGTTAATTTGGTCATATATTTGTGTTAAACAGATGCATTTTAAGTGCGCTGTAGTGGTGGTAGATGTCTTCAGGTTTGATACATCCCTCTGTTGCTGGACATAATGTTGAGGTGCAACATTATTCTCATCCTTGTAGCTTCAAGATGCATCTCTTGATATGTTTACTTGGAATGTTTTTTTTTTATGCTAAGTTTGTTCATTTATTTTCTGCATCTGTAGGAGACTGATGTGGAGACTGTGTATGGAAGAATCCACTGTACAATGACGGGGGTTCCCAAGGGTGACAGACCAGTCATCCTCACCTTCCATGACATTGGACTGAACCGTAAGCCTGGCGACCCATTCAGCTCAATCTAAGTGAAACATCTGTTGTTGTGCCTGAAGCCTTGGGTGTTTTGAATTACTGTACCACGTGGGACCAGATTAGGTTCACCAAGAAAGCTTTGTATAGTTAAGTTTATTACATTACAGTATCTAAACTCTTACTGATAGATTTTTGTGATGGTGTCAAATATTGTGGGCGAGGCACAGCATCTGCATGTCGTACAAAACAAGTCTTGTTCTCTTCGGTTACTTGAGGTCATTTCTACTTACCAGCCAAGTATCACTTATCCACCTCCCCCCCCCCTCCCTTTCATTGGACTGTTTTTTTTTTCAGAAAAAACTTGCTGGAGCACGCTCTTCAACCACGAGGACATGTCAGAGATCATGCAGCACTTTGCCGTCTTACATGTTGACGCCCCCGGGCAGCATGAGGGAGCTAACACCTTTTCCACTGGGTGAGCCAGACAAACATGCAGTCACAAACACACACACACACACACACACACACACACACACACACAAGCACTTAATGTATGTCAAGCAGGCTGTGATCTTGACAGTTAGATCCCTGCGGGTGAATTTAAGACGACCTAATTTGACAAATGTGTTGTGAGGACAGGTGTTTATCTCGTTCAGCCTAATCTCTGCTTTGATGGTGGGACTTTGCTTCATGTTGACGCTACCTGAGCTGAACATGATATGAGAACAGATGGCTGTTACAGGCTGATATCAATAACACAGACCAATATAGACCAAGGATTAGATAGTGGTTATTATGAAATTGTTAACCATTCATTTGAAACGATATGCTTTTTATTTCCCAGATACGAGTACCCTTCTATGGACCAACTCTCTGAGACCCTCCCACTGGTGTTGAAGCAGTTTGGGTAAATTGAGCTTCAGCTTTCACACGAACTCTTCACACTTCAATTTAGGATGTTTTCTAACCTGTTGTTCTAACAGTATCCTTGCGTGTTTGACCGCAGGCTGAAGACTGTTTTAGGAATGGGCATTGGAGCCGGGGCCTACATTCTGACCAGATTCGCTGTAAGTTTGGCCCTTCCCCTCTCAATCACACTTAATAATTGTGAGTTTTAATCATTTTAGGATTAACAGAGCCAGCTAATGTGTTTTATCTTTATGCTAATTTTGGCAATATAACACTGCCTATTGCTTGAGCCTGCTGAGCCATAAAAGCCTGAGGAATGTTCCAGCTCAACACTAACATTGTGCACAGCAGGAAGTCTCACTCTGTCGACACAAGGCTGACAGAGATACAACTTTTAACTCCTCGCTGCAGCCTTCTCTGTAAATAAGCTAAGTGTCCATCATAGGACAATATATATATAAAGACTAATCCAAAACATAATCCAAAACATGACACTAACACACACAATTTTCAAATAGCTCAAAACATCGGCAGCCTGAAGAGGGAGCTCCCCTTTTTTGCACATATATTTAGCTAAATGCAGCATTGTGTTTTACAGTAATAAATCACTAATATCATGTTGTGCGTGTGTTTTAGCTGGACTACCCGAACATGGTGGAGGGACTGTTGCTCATCAACATCAACCCATGTGCTGAGGGATGGATGGACTGGGCTGCACACAAGGTAACACACATTATTAGCTCAGACATACACACATAAAGACTAAAACATTGGCAGAATTTTTGGACTGCCAACAAAAATATTAGCGCTGCATTAAAGCTAAATGTTTTCACGTCTGATTTCAGATCAGCGGCTGGACCCATGCCATGCCTGACATGCTCATCACCCACCTCTTTGGAAAGGTACAGATTCACATTTTTCTTTTTTGTTGTTGTTGCAGAGCAGTGTGATGATGCCTTTAGCTCTCAGTGATTTAAACAGATTTTGTGTTTGGTTGCCTCAGGAGGAGATCTACCACAACCATGACCTGATTGGAACATACCGCCACCACATCATGAATGACATGAACCAGTTCAACCTGCATCTGTTTGTCAAGTCCTACGAAAGGTAAATAAAACACATCAAAGTCAGTAGACTAGAAAAACACTAAGTAAATTACAACCAAAGATGCAACAGGTTGCAGAATCTTAACTTTTCATTAACAGAAATATGAAGATTTTCTGTAACGTATGTCTGTCTCTACAGTCGGAGGGATCTGGAAATTGAGAGGCCGATCCCAGGAGGCACCATCAAAACCCTCAAGTAAGTCATCATCATTCAAGTCACAATGTTATATTAAATATTACATTTCACCAATGCTTGATTTGTTATGTATGTGTCTCTCTCATCCAGGTGCCCTTCACTGCTGGTGGTTGGCGACACCTCTCCTGCTGTGGAGGCTGTGGTGAGTTGAGGCACAATCTCTGTCGTTCACACAGCCGTTAAAAAAAAAAAAAAAAAAAGCTCCAATGCGAATTGCTAATGACTCGATTTCCCACTACCGTTAACCCAGCAAACTTGTGCTGGACACGTTTTTCTATTCCGTCCAGTCACCTGTTAAAGCCCAAGATGTACGGTTAAATGCTTAAGGACAACTGTATAACACGACGTAGGAAACAACAAAGTTGGGATCAGAAATCAAGTGACGCAGAGTAGTTTTAATCTGTTAACGGTGAAAGACTGTTACTGCTTTTAGCTCAGGGAGGCGACCCAAATCCCCCAAACAGCATTCGATTTCCTAGCATTTATGAGCCATAGCCGGCGATTATAAGTGATGCATTAAAACCTTATTTTTAACATTTTATCTCACATTATTTTGCCATAGCAGCTTATATATTTAACCTGCAAAATATGACTTCTAATCTTGTAGGATACTTAACTGAATAGATGTGTTTTATTTGAACCCACAGGTTGAGTGCAACACCAAGCTGGACCCAACAAAGACTACCCTGCTTAAGGTAAGCAGACCCGATTCTCCGCCCTCTCACCTCGTCCGCCCCCCTGGCCCATATTCTCATTCAGATTATAATAGCCTTGATGGAAACGCATCGGCTGATTAGATTCCAGTGGCTCAGCATTTACCTGGTGACATATTAACCAGGGGTAGGAATGCTGAATGTGTCCTCAGAGGCGACGTGCGTGGCATATCGCCTCTGTGGACACAATCTGCTGAACTGACCTACTTGTGTTGGCCCAAGGCAACCTATTTTATGACCCACAGCTGCAACCAAATGGCTGCTAGAGCTCAAATGGGTACCATTTATTGGGGTTAACTGTTCAGGGTCTAGAGGATCACTGATTGGAGGTAGCAGGGACAAGGTGGTTGACGTGTTGAAATGGGACGTGTCGAATGCAATGTGGGGGTAATGGCGTGTGTCCACTGCTGTGCGAATGTACAACATGCTAAATGCTAATGGCCTCTTTTGTGTTTCCCCTCCTTTCTCCAGATGTCTGACTGCGGAGGCATGCCGCAGGTTGACCAGGTGTGTATGTTTGTGTTTGTGTGACACTGTTAATGTTGTAGAGCAGGCTGTGCAGGGCTGGATAATCTGCCGCAGAAGGGATCAGGTGGACGTGTGGATGACATAAGAAGGTTGCACTTAAGAGCATTAGCAAGTGGCTGAAATGAACCACAGTTGTCAGGTTGTAATCCTCCACGCTGCGCTGCACCTGCTCATAGCAGCTGTCATATCTCAGACCCTGAGCAGTGAGCGGCTGGATGAGAGATTGAGTTTTGTCAATGTTATGTAAACAAAGTGTGATAATTAATGACAAGAGGACTAATTATCTCCCTACTTGTGTGTGTTTTTTTTTCTTCTCTCTGCAGCCTGCCAAACTGACAGAAGCTTTCAAGTACTTCATTCAGGGCATGGGATACAGTACGTATTCAATACATGCAGTATCTTTACTTAATTGACAATGCACTTCACAGGAATATTGAGGTTAAATTTTACGATTTTTGTAAACAATTTGAAAAAAGAATTGTACTCAAAATCCCTGGTGCCATGAGTGCAGAGTTCACCCACATTCTCCTCTTCACCCCTGTGTGGGGTTAATAAATGACCTATGTACTCGCATTATCGCTTCAACCTAAGGTCAACTCCAACTGTTTGTTGTACTGCAGAGTGTGCAATAAAAAAAGCAGGTCAATATTATCAGTCAAATGTCATTAAGGGGTATTCTGGTAAAATGGTCTGTGTCAGAGTTATGGTGTTAATGTAAAATAACATGGCATTGGATATTCATTACTGATACATAAACGTGTAAATGACATTTGAATGTGTTATTGGTCGAAGTGGAACTGATTCTAGTTATTTTTTATACTGTTGGGTGGTTTGTATTTTGTAGGCTCATTAGATTTTTTTTAAATCATAATCTGCACAGTAACAAGTAACTGTTGTGTTCAGAAGTATGTAGTGGAGTAAAAGCTACATCATTTCACTCTTAAAACATAAAATCAAAATACTTAAGTAAAGTACAAGTACCTCAGAAATGTAATTAAATGAACTTGGTTTCTTCACAGTAGCACTAGAATAATCTTTCGTCAAAACAGTGCATCTACTAAATCCTCCTCCTCCTCTCCCCTCAGTGCCCTCTGCCAGCATGACCCGCCTGGTCCGCTCCCGCACCGCCTCCGGCTCCAGCGTCACCTCCTTCGAGGGCAATCGCTCCCGCTCCCACACCAGTGAGGGAAACCGCTCTCGCTCGCACACCAACGAGGGCAACCGCAGCCGCAGCCAAACGAGCGACAACCAGCGCGGCCGCTCACACACAGGCGGCTCCATGGACGGCACGGCCAACAGCAACGTGGACCAAGCTGTGCCCAAGTCCACCGAAGTGTCCTGTTAAGTGACCCGTCGCTCTCCAGGCACCCAAACCTCTCATGGTCCCTTCGGCTTGTGCTGCGCTGCCTCTAACTGACACACAGACACACACATTCCTCTGCACATACACTACACACCGATGTCGAGAAGGACACTAATATAACATACCTGGTATTGTAAAAACGCACAACGGACACTCACCTGTAGACTATTCAGTGCAGGCGAGATGCCCCAAATTTGAAAATACAATGCTTTTGAGTGGGAGTTCAGGGTCAACTGTATGCCTGTTTTGTCATTCTGAGGGACTCGCACACATCTGAACAGAAAATGCTCCTGAGCTCCTCGGTCGGGTGAGTGTGTAGTTGGGGGCACCGCAGCATCTTGGGACACCAAAGTAGAGAATGTCGGAGAAAGCTGTGGCGAAGAGTACACCAGCTTGTACATGTATCTCTCATAATCTCTCATGCATATTAAAAAATGTTTTAATTTCCATTTCTGCATTCCCGCATCCTATTTTTACCATATTGACACGGCTTTCTCAAATATACCTGACTGTAAATGACCGTATTCTGTTCTCACTGTAATTGTTTGATCAGTTATTCTGCATTTTCCATGTTCTTTGTACGTGGAATTTGTAGATGTGGAGAGAGAATATGGCGCTTGGATTAATAAAAATTATAGTTTTTCTCACAAATTGCAATGTAACTTTGAAAATGAATCGACAGACTTCAAGTATATCATGTTTATACAGCAAATAATATTGTTTCTAATATGCTAATATCTATTACCCTTGCATTTTTTTCACAAACACATTTTTTTTTTTTAACAACTATACATCTGTTCACACTCTTAACGCGAATTACACGATCATTTTTAGTACATTCCAATGAGGCTGTATGCTTTGTCATGACTCAAAATTCAAAAGCTTTTACATTGTATGCTTTTATTAATGGATCATGGCTTCAGACATTATTATTTTTTTCTTTTTATGATGATTTATATGCAATCAAGCACAATGGAACAAAGATGTGCCATGGAAATGTTTTTTTTTAGACGTGATGCTCTTATGTGGTTGTGGATTTTTGGGTGAGTGAAGTGATAGGTTCACATTTTAACATGAGGATAGCCATAGAACTTACCCGACACCTTCTTCTCTTTAATTTTACTTGCATTACAGCAACATTTAGCTTTGTAGAACACATACACAGCTTTGTAAAGATGTGACATACAACCGTCTAATGCTTTAGTAAAGCATTAAAGTGACATAACAGTTTGTATTTATTAAAAAAATGACAATAAAAAAACTTGTAACTGATCTTCCCTGATTGTCATTGAATATTTGGACATGCAGTCCTAAAATAAGGCTTTGTCTTTGGCACCTCAGTCCATTTCTGTCTTTTTAACATTTCTTATAAAGTAAATTTAAAGAAATATAAAGGAAAACATCTCGAATAAAGCCTTATCGTCTAAGTTGACTTGTGAGTTTAAAGACAGACAATGTCAAGAACATTGCATATGTTATTTCATATGCAAAAAGCTACATAAATAAATTAAGCCTTCACTGTTACATACACTCACAGGCTGAATATTGTTTTCATTTGCAAAGCAGTGCTTCAAATATTCTTCAAAAGCACATCATGCTTTATGAATCCAATCTGGAGACACATATGCGTTTCATATTTACAGATTTTTCCAATAGGAAAAGAGACCGTAAGAAAATACCTTGTACATAATCATACGCATCACAAATATAAAACATTGCGTAAGAAAGAGAAGCCAGGAGTAAGTCAGGATCCTCCCACAGGCAGAGACCGGGATTGCCACCTGTTAGTTCATGACTTCTGAGTGACCATAGTAACTCTCCAGCTCGGCGAAGATGTCGTTGGGGTTTCTGCAGCTGAGGTTGCAGAAGCAAGCCTGGACCCACAGCATCTTCCAGGTGAATCCTGTCCCGTTAGGACACTCGAACTCTACCTCGATGGTTTTGGACTTGTAGGGGATGCAGCAGCGCTCGTCTGTGCAGACGCCGCAGTATTTGGGCCTGTACTGCTTCCTGCTGGTGCAGCCAGAGATGGTGAGGTTTGAGGGCAGTTCTTCCCTGTAGATGTTCAGACACTTCTTTCCCGGCTGATGGAGGATGGGAGTAGAAAGGTGTAAAGTTTAGGAACCTTTTGAATACCCAGTTTTTAATCATGCACATCATCGTTTGACTGCTTGAGATATCAAACAGAATTGCTACCTTGATGTGTTTGGTGATGTCGACCTCACAGGGCCGCAGGTTGCACAGGCGAGACTCTTTGACCAGCTCACACTCCTCGTTGGCGTTAGAGATCCTCAGGGACAGGCCGCGATCACAGCTCTTTGAGCAGGGGCTCCATGAGGTAGTCTGGGTAATGCAGTTCTTGTGCCAGCTCCTGGTCTCAGCTGGGGAAGCTGGAAGTGAGGTAAATAGATCATGTCTACAAACTGCTACACTTAGTTTTTTATACAGATACCTCTTAGTTCTATTTAGATAAAGAACTAATGAATGCAAAAATGTTGAAGGATAAAGATATCAACATAGATGTTTAAACTGACAAAAAAGAAAAGTCAAAAGGCCAGAAAACTGTTCAGGGCAGTTTCTATATTTGTAATATTTTACCAGGAGAAGCATAGGAACCTTCTGTTGTCTCTGTTTTTAATCTAAATTACCTCGTAATCTGGATCTGATCCCTATCCTTATGCAACACAAAGATATCTTCTTTCACATTGATCCTCCACAGCACTGCTGCAATAATAAGACACTAAACTTGACATCATCCAAAAACTGGATGAGGGCTTCCACAGGAAAGGGTTGGTCTGTCCCTGCACACACACACACACACACACACACACACACACACACACACACACACACACACACACACACACAAACCTCAGGATCCTCCTGGACTACAAACTGTCCTTACATAACTACAGATGTTTGTACTGCCAATTATAAACACAGCTGCAGCTACAAATCCAAATCCAATTGTATCCATCTGTTATTGAAAAACGATATTAACTCTTTCTTCTACAAAATGTAAATTAACAATATATTATGAGAAATATCCAAAGAATTGAAACTATATAAGGTCAATCTGCATTCCCTGGCCTCTTACAACTTTTTACATGTACAATATATTCAACTGTAGATATAAAGTTATTCAGAGAACTGCATCTACAATGATATTCTCCAGATCCCAGTCCTTCAAAAAGCCTCCGGAACCTAAGAATTAGTTGACATAACCATGCTTTTAAAGCAATGACAATGCTTATTTTAAACAACCCGCTAGTTTATTCCTCACTAGCATCACCTACTTTTTGTGTTCTCTTACTATACTGGAAGCAGTCCCTTTGATTTAGCTCAACTGTGAACTGTGACGCATTTCAGTGGGCTGGAAAGAAATGAGGGGATTTGAAAAGAGTTTGAAAGATAAAGCTTAACTTCACCAGGTAATAGCGTACCCCCCCCCCCCCCCCCATTTGTGTATACATATATCCGAGGCGTCCTACCCTCTACTGCATGTCGTGGTGCCGTCTTGCGCCCTCTTTTGGGTTCATCACAGATCCATTGCTCACAGCATTGTCCCCTGACTTTGACCCGGCGTGGGGTTTGGCACCACACCCGCGGAGGTTGGGACTCCGTGCACAGCCCCACACAGCCGATGGCACCGTTCACACACACACACTGGTATTTACAGCTGGGCTTGAAGCTCTGCCCGTTACGGTAGATCACGCCATCATGCTCGCAGCCTGTTCCCACCATATCTGGCAGAGAGAAATGACAAGCAGTCACATATTATACAGACATGCAATGCATACTGCAAACCCTTCGAAGCTATATTAATGTCATAGCATTCATGATCCAAATAGTTATGAATGAATTCATTCTTAAAAGGTAAAAATGTTTGACATAAGATAAATCACTTTGTGGTTTGACAAAAAATTCATTTCGAAAGTGACTATATTGTAATGTACAACCCAACATTCTCTATTTTACTGTGAAAAATCAAATGTCTAAATTACATTTAGCACTAAATGTGAGTGATACATAATAAGAATAATATAATACCAATAATGTTTTGCATGTCAGTGAGTTGGATATCATTTCCCAGGTGTAAACATCCCCAAACATATAGAATGCAGGCTTATGATGTCAACATGTCACTTCCATTGCGGTTTGTAATACAAACCACTTCACATTTGTGGACATGCATCTGTTATTGTATTGTGAAGTGATTTCCCTCAGCAGGACATCCCATCGAGAGCAGCAAACAGAGGTCTGCACAGAAATATGTGCTGTCAAAATGCCTCATGCAACTATGAACTACTGGAACTGAAAACCAAGACCAGAGGAGGTGAACAAATGGCTTGTATGCTGCAGCCCGTGGTGCCAAACAGACAACCTTAAACTGCATCAGTATTCTGGTCAAGTGACATCTGTGTTGTTGCTAGGACAACCGGCATTGATGTGGCAGCAAACACCATGCTCTACAACAAATAACCTACAATCTTGTTCCTTGCAATCTGTGCCGCGGTGTACACAGTGAGCCTAAAATACATCAGATGAATGAACTAGAACCTGCTGTGTAAAATCTGTTGTTTGTTTTGTCGGTTTCGGTGAGTGACACTTACATGCACACACTCCTTTTTCGTACCTAGGCTTGCCCGAGCTGTAGTCACAGTACAGTCCCTTGTGGTAGTCGCATGTGTCTGCCTCGTTGCACACCTCGCCAACCTGACGGGCGCAGGCCTTGCAGCAGTCACAGCCGTCCATGAGGAGGCTCACGCCCGGCGGACAGGTGGGGGGGACCATGGGGCAATCGCAGGGCCACGTGCAGTACTGTGTGCGGTTGTACAGGTCCGCAGCTGGGGATGTGAAGGCTGTCGCAGGCGGCATGGCAGTGGAGTTCTGGGAGTAGGCCTGGAGAGAGGAAAGTGGGTAAATTAAGCCTAAAAGACAACAACTTTCTTAAAACAAAATGCAGTTTAACCAGTCAATTTCATAAAATATAATGTTTTTGTTCACAATATGACCATTGGCTTCTCATAATGAATAAATGCAACATCATGTATGAACCCTCAAATACACTATTATCTTTGGTCACACGAAAGTAAAACACTTGAATGATGAAAACGCCATCTTTTATTACAAAAAGAGTTAATGTGGCGAGGTAATATTCTTAATATCCTTAATCCTGAATTCTTTCATATCCTGCCCTAACAAACACTTCTGTTTCACTGCCTACACAGGTGAATCACATGGCGGCCTGCTAACATCATGCTGAGCAATAAATCAATTAAGCCTATATAAATTAATGAAAAACCCAGTGGCGATAATCTCATTAAAGCAGTGACATAGTAAAGTCTTGTTTGTACTTAACACTCCGGAAGTGTTTCATACTCATATTTAAAATCTGCAACTGTGCTGAGCTGTTAAAAATCCTGCCAATGAAACTTAATCACCCCCCCCACCCCCAGTTTTGACTCTTACAAGCTGCTCTGTGAAGCCAAGATCACACAGTAAACAGCTCTGCGGTTCTTAAAAGCAGATGTTCTCACTGAAACAGGCCACATGAGCCACGTTAACAGCCTAACAATTGGACAGTGGAACAGATATCCCTTTTGAGAGGTCAAATCCAATTCGGCTTGTTTTGAGAACACAGCGTGCTTGAGAAGAATGTCAGAAGATGGTCTCTGGGTCATCGTTCAGTGAGAGAGACACTAAGGTTTGCTTCCTAGGCAAAGAAAAGTTCACCAAACTATACATCCTTAAAACTAATATGGAGTATGTCAATTTTCACTTAACACACATGAGGTAATAATAAAATGACAACTGTATTTATCAAGAAACATTGAAACTGTCGAGGGAAGCAAATAATCCACTGGAGGTCCTATACTCATACATTATAATATCATCCATATGATCAGTTAGTTCTTAGTAAAGAGCTGATCCATGAAAGAAATGCATGCACCCCCCCCCCCCCCCCACAACACACACACACACACGCACACTTAATCCACAATTAATTGTGAGGAAACATGCTTAATCATCTCATGTCATATCCCTGAGCCAGTTCTCTGCATTTCAATGGAATAATGGTCATATCAATAACTGCTGTGCAGTGCTGAAAGCTGATGCAGATGAATGAGTTATAATCAGGGCCATGACACTAAGACATTGTTCAGCCCACAGTTATCAGGCTAATTATCAGAGAGGAGGGGGGGGGGGGGGGCAAACACAGCTCAAAAGCTGTCCATCACTCTAAGAAAGACGGAGTGGAAGTTTCATAAGCTAATTTTGAAAACACATAGGGTAAGCCTAATGTAATCATCAACATGAAATCGTTGAAACATGAAATTCTGCATGATTTTATTTTTAAAGTGTTTAATCTCTGTCAGGGGAAGGGTGGAGTAGCAGAGCACTAAATTAATTAGAGAAACAGATATTTCGGAAAACTTGAGCAACACTACAAGCAGAGAAAGACGTTCAAATAACGGTGTAACACAACCCTTCAATATCATCATCTCTTTGAATGTTTTTCTACAATAGCTGTCATATTTTGGTGATGGCTGATAAAAGTATTTTCTCTTCTGAAAAGGGAAAAGGACTGATGACCCTCCTTCCTCAGCTGATTTGATCTGTTTCCTCGTCAGACCAGATGACCTTTGATTTGTGCACCAGGCATGGACGAACCCTTCCTCAGGGAGGTGGGAAAACATTTGAAAAATTAGACTTTTTTTCCAAAAAGGCCAGGGGGGAAACAGAAACTGGGGTATTGTTTTCATAAAATCTCCCTCAACCCATTCTGTGACATTGAAAGGAGAAAAAAATAACTGTTTCAAACATGTTCATAGTTTAAACAATGGAAAATGAGGAAAAAATGCATTATTAGGCTTCCACATTACGTTTCATTATCAGCTGAAAGGATAACAATAATATCCCATATGAAATAATGTATTATCATGGTCTAGTTTTTAAATAAAGTAAAACAAACATAAATTACTTTCCTTTGCTAAATGGCTTTAAAACTGGCAAAACGGCATTTTCTTTGTAATAAATCACAGTTTTTATTTCTTTTTTTTTTTCCAGCATACATTATTTAAAAGCTGAGCCACAGACTGATACATATAGATAATAGCGGAGTGTGGAAAAAAGAAATGAAGCCGTTAAAAAACAAGTTGTTTCCTATATAACCACGAGGTGGCACCAGAATAAAACAAACGAGGGGACGTGAAGCGGCGGCCACTGTCAGCTTCTCAACTTTAACTCCGGGATGAAGATGACAAAGCGACGTCACTTCAGAAACATGCAAAGAGAATTATGGGTTCAGTTTGGTCAACAAATTCAATCAAGCTTACTTTACAGCCAACTATTTTTTTTGATGTCACATTTATTTGTTTATCTCCAACGACGCGGTTCCCATAAACTTACCACTATGCCACAAAAGTCCTTATAATGATTCAACAAATACTTTAAATTCTTTGGCGCAAAAACTTTACAATTAAACTGTCAAAAGTCAATCAAACATACTGTGAAGAACTAGAAACACACTATATGTCATTATGGGAAGTTTAAAGCTTCTCTGGGCTATAAATGGACAATACAGAGATGCACATTTTCAGAATTATGTTAACCTCACAACTCCTCTGCATCCTGGATGAGAGCTCAGTATCATTAAAAATCTGTCCTCCATCCCACCTGTTGTTGAATCCCGGCAGCAGTTAGAATCCACACCAGGAGCCAACTCATCACTGGTGATGAACTGCAAATGCATTGACTCCTGAATTAGTCCCGTCTTAAACGCACGACACGCCGCTCTCCGCAGGTGAGCTACATCCTCCTCGTCCCGTCGCTGTCAGCTCCGTGCACCTCCGTCTGCGTCCGCACCGGGGCTGACAGCTTTGTTAAACCGTCCGGGCTGACGCAAGGTCTGAGAGGCCGAGCCCCGCATACTTCTGACAGGGGGACGGGTTCTTCCCTTTCCCTCCGCTCCACCTTCACCCGATCCTCCTCCTCAGCACTGGCAGCCCCGGTGTCTGAAAGGCGTGTCTGGAAAACCCAAAGACACTCATGGGCTTAGGCAGAGGTCCCCACGTGTTACTCACATGGCAGAGTTATACATTGCTTTCATTTCTTCTCCCCATGCTGGCCGTGAGAGAACCCGATTGAGCAAAAAATGATGGGTGACAAAATCCACAGTTTTCAATTCAGTGCAAAAACACATTCAAAATTATTTTTTAAACTTTATAGTACAGCGAGTCTTTAAATGTGCAGAATATATAGAACAAATTCAATGTGTACACTGCACATCTCAACATTTAGCTCACATTGTCACAGTATAGGCTCGATTGTCTTGCACATGTTGTATACATTTGGTTTAGATGCCCCCCCCCCCCTCCCTCCCCCCCCAAAAAATGACACTTTTAAAAATCTTTGTGTACTTTATTGTATTTATTGCACTGGATTGCAATCTACATATTGGTGATTTGGAACAGTTTAACTCAAATCAAGCCCCAAAGTGTCACTGACGTTTCATTAGCATCTCATCTGAGCTCATCCGTATGTATCTTAAGGCCACTCAGCTGTAGCCATAACATGAATTATGTGCACTGCACACAAACTATTTACACAAAGCGTATAAATACACCCCGCAGGTGGCCTATACTTCCTACTAACAGTACCTATTTTAAGGCTGGGTCTGCATCTGGTGTGCAGATGTTCAGTTTGAATCAATGACGTCATCTATCTGAAAGTCTGCTGCTTTGCTTTCCTTTCTTTTTCCTGGAAATTTGAATGTTTCTCTTTGAGATGACGCAGATTATTGCCATAAGAATTCCACTTTACCCTGCTGTTAAAACATATGGAAAATGTCTTTTATTTCAGTAATGCTGAACCTCTCGAGTCAGTGGTCTGCTGATGCAAATGTCACCGAAAATTATCTAAACTCTGTGGGAATTTTAGGCATCGTTGGCAACAGAGAGAGATAGATGAGAAATGAGCACTTTATAAAGGAGCAAGGTGCCCCAGGTCTGAACCCCTATTATTTACAGGCAGTCCTCTAAATCCCTGTCAGGAAGCTGTCAGCCTCTGAGCCGATCTGAGCTGATCTGAGCAGTACTTCTCTCTCTGCTCTGACCGAGACGACCTGATCCGACTACACAGCACAATGTACCCACTCTCTCTGTCTCTGGTGCTCTCGTTCTCTCACGCACAGTTTCTCTCTTTTCTCTTATTTTTTCCATCTCTCTATCTTTCTCCCACTTCAATCCATTTCCATCCACCAGTTCAGTTCAGTTCGCTGGTATATTTGAAACATTTTTTTTATCCCATGTACATCCCAAAACTTGAAAAGTAGAGCAGTTATGTCATTCATTAATGGAGACTTAAAAAAGACTAGGTCTGTCTCTTTCCATATTTCTTTAACATCTGTCTAATTGTCTATTTCAAACCTTCTCTCACACACTAAAGGAAATTGTCATCCTCCACTGAAGCAATACAGAGACAGGAAAGAAAAGTTTCAACACACTCATGTCAGCATCTGTCCTCCATTTTCTGGTCTGATAGTAGTTAGTGTTAACTGCGGGGCTTCACGTGGACCTTTATGCATCATTAGGTGACGTCAATCAAAGCAGCACTGCGTGCCAACTTGTCTGTGTTATTCATGTCTCTGTTGTGGTGCATTTGGCAAAAATATGTCATAATGAAAGCCAGGTCTGAGGCGACTAATGCTTTGTTCTCACATGAAGTGGATGTAGGGCTCAGTTTGTCAGCTGACTTGAATTCCGAGTCTTTAATGATTCAGTCGAAGTTTAAAGGTGAATGTTGTTTAAGGGAAAGGCTTAACAGGGAGTGAGAGTAGAAACAAAGAGCTCATTTATTGTCTTAAAGCAAGACTTGGACATTTTGGGAAAAACGTTCATTCGCTTTTGTACCAAAAGTAAAATGAAAAGACTGACACCACTCTCAATATGAAGCTAAACCTAGTAGGTGATTAGCTTAGCTTAGCATAAAGACTGGAAAGGGGAAATAGCTAGCCTGGCTTGTTCGAAAGGTCACGAAACTAACTATAGTAGGCCTACTGTAATTAACATGGTATTTCGTGTTAGCTGTTTTCCCTAAGAACCAGTCTTTATGCTAAGCTAAGCTAACAGGCAGCTGGTTGTAGCTACAATTTTCATGATTTTTGAAGCGTGAATGCAATCGGCAGCAGTAAAAAGGTTAACATTTTGCTAAATGAACAGTCGTATGAGCGCGAGAATACACAACGATGCTGTCTCATTTAGCCACTTGTTAGCAACTGCCTTTTTATGACTTGTGTTTTATATTGTAGAACAAAACGTAAACCACAGACATGATTTAAGGCATAGAACCCAAAAAACATTCAAAAAGCGCATTGACTTTAAGATGAGGGAACCGGATGTGCAAAAATGCTGACTCATTTCCGGGTTTTAGGACTCATTCCTGCAGCACTCTATTCTTTTCATCCTCTTTGGGCCTTTAGGATATCCCTGCATTTATTGGGTGGAGAGCTGCAAACACTGTATACATGTTTCTGTCACTCGTTCATTCTTATCAATGGTGAGCTAAAAGTTTCCACTTGATTTGCAGGAACTGTCTGGGTAGAAACATGCAATAATCATTGAAACACTGTGTCACCCTATGTTAGTATGTGCACTGCTAGACTCTTTGGATGCATCACATTCCTGTATGTGAGGCATAATTAACCCCCCTGAGGCTCTGTGCAGTAAATCTGTGAGGGTGAAGGAGCCAGTAAAGCACTATATGCACAAAATTGTGATAGATGGCCTGATTACGGGAGCTGATCATCTATGACTGGAGTCAAAATCCCCTCATTAAAATCCCCTCAACTCACAGAGAAGCCTTGAAGTCAAACCTTGTTTTGGAAATCTTTGGAGCTTCAAAGTCAAGTGTGGTCGGTAATCCTCCTTAGAATGGGAGAATGAATTTACAACACCTTGAGGCGACCAAAAACTGCTGAGGTGACACATAAAAAAAGCTCCTTCACAGCACACCACTAGTATGGGAAAACTCTCTGCAGCTTTTCCTCTGCAGCTAGTGGCCTCAAATTAGAGGACTGTTTTAAACAGCAGTCTTGCTGCAAAAACATACTGATTATATTTACCGGTAAATGGAAGTTTGAAAGTTAATTAAGTGCAATGCGTTGAAATTATTTGAATATTTTGCCAAATTAGCAAGAATAACTAAAACAAAAAAAAACTGAAAAATGTAATTGTGATAAAGACATTATAAGCAGGAATAGTTTGTCATTTTGGGAAATACGCTTATTCATATTCTTGCTGACAGTTAGAAGAGAGTTGCCCGGGTGGAAAACAAGGCCTTTTGTTACCTCGAACAGAGCCAGGCTAGTGTCTCCACCAACATGTCCAGACAGTACGTTCTGCTATATTTACAGTACAGACATGAGCATTGCAACCTTCTTATCTAACCCTCAGCAAGAAAGCGTAGTTGCATGTTTCCCAAAATCTCAAACTTGATTGAACTCTGTGAGCCATATGTAGGTCTACGTGCTTAAACTATATGAGTGGCTTGTTTGTTTTGTGTGTGTGTGTGTGTGTGTGTGTGTGTGACAGAGAAAGGGCATGGCAGACTGTGCTCAGACCAGTCCAGTAATTATACTGTCTCTATATAGCTGTGGTCTGAGACTCGTGGACTGAGGAAAACATCTGCTGCGCTTCACAGATATGAGAAACCTACATGAACTTAAAGCGGTCTAATAGCGAGCGATTCCTGATGCAGCTTGCTGTAGATATTTGCTAACACAGTTTACCATCTAATGCTGTGATAATTAAAGATATATATACCCATAAAATTGTTGGCACAGGCTAACAGCACACAGTTACAGTTCAAACAAAAATAAGCTCAAAATGATGCCACTCAGTCAGCTATTTAAACAGTTGATTTATTACATGAAAGGCTCTCAGCGTATTTTATATGAGTAAGGTTGGGTGAAGACATATTAATAATTGATGCATTTGTCCTTTGACATATTGCACACCTGTAGATGATTCTCCACCTTTAGTAACTAACAGTTCTTGAACAGAGATGTTTGTATAAAAGACAAGTTTGTCATTAAGTGGAAAATCCTGACACGTCCTGCAAACATTTAGTATGTCACGACCCTGCCAAAAACAACTTTCACTTTAATTTATTCCAATGCTGTCGACTCTGTGTAATAGGCTATAATGTCTATCATTATTCTCTCCTAGCAGCTGATTTCCACTGGCTGACCCAGCGAGGCTGGATTCATTGCTTTGGTGAAACATTTTTGTCTGACTGACATTTCCTTTTCTTTTCAAAGACCTGCTTTGATGTATCTTCTGTCTGCAGCTACACACCTAGCCAACAACAGATCAATCAGGACAGCGTTAGTCTGACAAAACCGAAATAGAAAGTTCAAGGATGCAATCTTTATTGTTGTAGTTCTGGCTGGTTTGGCTTGGATCACAATTTTAGACGCATTTGTCCACACATTATCACTGTGGTAGAATTTGGTATGAAACTTTGGTAATTTTCTTGTGATCATGATCGGGTAAAACTTAAGAAAGGGAATAAAGAATTCAGAAACTAACACCAGCCGACAAAGGACTTACACAAGCTAGATACATGGTTTGCCAACAGGATGGAGTTTAATCCAAGAATTAAAGAATTAAAGAATATGTCAGTGGTGCGCTGGTTTTCATGATATCAAAACATCTGCGTGAAGGTAACTTGAGCTGAAATTCCTCACCTCACATCAGCCTTGTCTGTGATTTAAGTCCAGGCTCAGGCTCAGGCATGCCTCATGTGAGTGTATTGCACATGCTGGTACTGTGCCAGCCAAGCATTATACATTAATACAGTGTGTGTGTGTGTGTGTGTGTGTGTGATAATGTCAGAAGGGATGCCAGTGCCAGTGTGTGTATGAAGATAATGTGCTTTGAACACACACTTGTGCAAAGGTTGTGGCTCACAACTCACAATTTAGTGGAGCTTCTTGTTGAGCCTCTAACACACTGTGCCTGGATCGAGCTTTTGTGCTGCTTTGTTTAGCTTTGGCTGGCGAGAGGTGACATGTAGACAAAGCGAGGGACTTAAGGATGCTGCGGGATCCCAACTGCTCTAAAGATCATGACTATAAACTAAAGCTGTCTTCTAGTGCGTCTGTGTGTGGGTCAACAATAAGCAGCCCAGTGAGGCGTATACGTTTCAGCTCAGTATGGCTTTGGCTGTAATTCAAACCAAACACAGTTCCTTTGTGGAGACATTGACTTTTTCAAAAACACAATCATATGACTGTTTTCGAATATGTCTTGGTTGAAAATGGCTGATTTGTTGAGGTCCTGGCATTTCTTGATTGCATGAGCCCAGTCAACTGTAGGAATGCTTTGTCGTGTTTACCCTGGCTGACATGCTATCTCTAAAGGCCTTGCCTCAAGATGTGTGATTTTGAAAAGCTTCCAATTGCAGCCAAGAATAAGCCCAAGGTGCTATCTGACATGCAGATGGGTTAGACAGCACAGAGATCAGGTCTCTGCTGAGGCTTTTCAGCAGCTGTTTGCCACAATCCCTCTGGATCCTGTGCACATCCAAATGACTGACAGGGCTAAACGACTTGAGGCATTCTGAGGCTTTAAATGCCAGATCTATTTCTTCAGCAACTAATCCCCTCAGCATTCATGGAATCAATCATTGGCACTTTTGCAGGTATTTACCTTCATTCTGTTACGATCAAGTTGATGGTTTGAAATAACAAAATTTGAAAGGCTGGAAGAATAACATGCGCCATCAGTAGCACGAGGAAAAAAGAGAAAAAAAATATATAGTCCAGGATGCCTTATCTGCTCCATCTGGAATTCAAATGGGAAAGGGGAATCTTGGAGCCATTGTGGCTGAACGGATTTTCTTAAAGTGACGTGAAGCCATAAACGAGATTTAGAGTTGAGCACATCACTGGAGAACCCGCTACAGCAAAAAAGTGCACTTTAAAAGTCTGTCTGGTTTATGCAATCGCAACTCCAAATCTGCAGGGACCAGTTGAAAGTGAGACTGTATGACAGGGCGCCCTTTTATGTCTTGCTCCATCTTTATAGAAATGTATAAATAAGAAGACTGCAAAGCTGTCAGCAATTATTCCAGATTGTCTTGATCCCTTGACCTTTGAAGGCAAATTACACACTGGGATGAAAAACAACCTGCACACAGTGGAAGTCTCTTTGGTGGCGTCTGCGCGCCGCTCGACCATGAAATACATCTCGACACAAAGTCAGTATGTTGTTGGGATCAGATTCTCCTCAAGGCATGTGGCTGCTGGTAATGCATGGAATCAAAGTTTGAATTCGTTTTTGATTCATCATCTTGGAGACTAAATAAAGTACTTGAGTGAAATATCCTTGACTTTGATGAAGGAAGTTGAGCGAGCGCTGGTCAATTCAGGCTTGATACCGAACACAGATGACAAGGTGAATTCCAAAGTTAAAAACATCAGACAGGAATGTCAGCAACGAGGGAAACGACAGGAATCACGTTACACATATTCAGAGGTGGTTAGTGGAATGAACACCGGGAAGCTCCCTCACCGGAGTACAGAAATGGAATATTCTTATCATCATTGAAACTACCATTTACACGTAATGTCACTCATTAACGTTACATGTTTCCAGAGAGCAAACACATGCTTACGCCAAAGCCGACGACAACAGCATTAAAGTATTTTTAAGATCTGGCTCTGGGGCTCTTTTGGGATCTTAAAAACAGCAGTGTGCCGATATGTTTGTAGGGGGGTGGATGTACTTTCACAGGTGCACAGTGAAAACACATCATGAAATATAGCTTGCTGGCATATAATGACTGGGTAATAGATGATGACACAGCGATAAATGGTAAACTCCCATCTGGATCGCTGAAGAGAGATCGACTGCGTCCACCAACGCAGACTCTCATTATGGGCTTTGCCGTGCTGGCTGGCAAGGTAACCGATAGTTACCCTGCCCTGTATGTGAAGGCTGGCATTATCCTTGATGTGTGTGTGCGTTTAAGCGTGCTTGTGGAGGTGAAGGGCGGGGCTTCCAGGATACACAGGTGGCCCGACATGAAATCACTGATAACAGAGCTTGAAGGATGCTCTGACATGAGGAACACTTTCCCTCTTTACAGAGCACACCTTTGGGGATTTCACTGCAGAGAGACTTGTTAGTTTAATGGCACAATTAGTGCAAGTCTGCTCCTCCTCCACTAATGGATGCATGATGTCAAATCTGTCCTGGAATAACCTGAGGTAACCTGACTGACTTTGAGAGTTGAAGGGGCTCTCCAGACATTTTACACATCAAAGTCAGTTTACTCATCATGGGAAGTCCCACTCAGCCAGTGAAAACAGTTGTATAATGTCTCCTGTGGCTCTGGGGGGAGCTTCCTTCTGAGAAAGTAACCCTGACAAAGTCATCAGGTACAAAGAGTCTTATAAAGTAGGCTGTTGAGTTAAGGGAAATGTAGGATCCGCAGTGATTTTGGAGCTGGAGTCCGTCCATACTTGAGGCTGAATGATATTTCGGCATCTGTATCAATATTGTCCATTCTTCTTTAAATTTGCCACTGCCTGAGGAAATGTGTCAAAAAATACAAGAGAAGAGCAGCTGGTGTATCTGTTTGCAGTGCAGCCAAACAAACTCATATTGTATTAATAGTTATAGCGTTATTAGCTTTAGCGCTAACTGCGGTGACAAATACATTGGGTTTTCAGTGACTGCTTCACAATAAAAGCCACACCTGTTTTGCTAGTTGAGTGCTTTTAATGTGAAGCAGCAAATGTTGGGTTCGCTAACTCTGATATGGCTTTGTTAGAGTGTAAAAACCTAAAAACAGTAACACTGGATTACATGCTGCATCGCTTCCGGTGAATCCCGCATGCATGTAAAGCCAATTTAAATCCAGAGTAGCAATGACGATCTCCGCCACAAACAATGAAAACTATAATACAGTGAGTTAATTACAGACTGTAAATACATTAAATGGCTATTGCTGAAAAAAGGCTGACCATAAATAGTAACAAAAATGTGTTTGATTGTTTGATTTCAGACCAGTATATCAATGAGAAGGAATAGTGGCATCACATCTTAGTTATTTTGCAATAATAGTCCCGCCACAGTTCTCCTAAGTACCACTATAAGTGCCATCACATGGTCCAGTCCTGGATTTCGTTAATGGTGGTCGTGGGTCATGTCGGTGATGTAATTCTTCTGAGTAATATTTTCCAATACACAGCAGAAAAAAAGCCATTAAGTCAGGTCTCATTATTGCAGCAGACTGGAATGAATGTTTCAGGAAAGGTTTTCAGGTCTAAAAGTTGTTTTTGTTGATTGAAGAACTTTAATTTTGCTTTAACAGAGGACAACTTCACAGCCCTGTGCTCTCTCCCCTCACAATCTCTGCTATAATGATGTGGTTTGCAAGTGCAGGCTCCGATTTCTTAATGCAATTTCATCCAATTATGTTACAATTACAATCACCAAACTTATTCTGCTGAAGTGGATAAAATGCTATGTAATTAGAGTTATTTCAAATCTCTAAATAAGCAAACAGAAATAACACCGTTGACAAAAGTCATCTGAGGATTATTCTCGAGAAATATTTTTGAAAGCTGAGAGGAATGCATTAATGGGTGTGAGAAGCAGGGAGGGCGAATACTTGTGCAGATGGTTTGGTGGATAAGATGATCCAGATGCCTGAATGGCATTACATTAATGATTACAGGCTAACTGTTGGAGGATTTGGGGTTCTATATGTATGTAATTTTGCCTCTAAGTCTGTGGCTAAAAAAGCAGCAGAATACATACATGCTCACATATAGCAACATACGCCCCGTTCCTTTCAATCCTGTGGTTTGGAGTCCAGTGGGGTCAGTCTTGCTACTGTATTTAGATATACTCATTACAGTGAGAGAACACAACAACTGCATCAGGACTAACTATCGGTGTCCGAGCATGCGGAATGTGTATTGTCTATTGTGTGTATTTAGGAAAAGAGGAACTGTGGAAAGATTCATTATAACAACACTCACCTCTCTTGCTTCCACTCCCTCCCAAAGAGCCTTAAAGGCATATGAACCCATCTTGATTTAGACTTCTAGAAAAATTATAAGGGGAATTCTTTACAGTCAGTAATTTTGTAATTTTAGACAGAGGGCGTGGAAGTCGCTTTTCCTTGAAATGTTCAAACACATCCAGTCAGCCGCACAACAGCCGATGGCAACTGTGGCCAACGTTAGCCACAGGCGGAGAGCATCTGTCTTTACAAGAGGTAGAGAAAGACTGTATTGCCCAGAAAAAAAGTGCTTTCACATCATCATCTTCAGAGTTGGAGAATAGACTTCTCCCAACATGTTTTATAAACGGGCACTGGGACATCAATCATGCAGGCCTCTTTCACAATTATACACGCCAGGAAAGTCTCTGACAGCTTTACTGCCAGCGTAACATCTGCAAACACCTGCTGCACTGTTTTTATGAACATTTCATTAACAAAAATATTTGTTCCAAGTGCATTTTTGTATTCACTCAAGAAGACGTGGATCTACAAAAAAAGGATATTTGAATTCATGGTTTTATCTGTAATGGTGATGGTGTGTGGCAGCTTAATGCCCGCTTATGATTTAATCTCTTCCTGTTTGTTAGCTGAATAGTCTATAAGACGTTATTCAGGTCATTTGCCAAATAAACACCTGTCTAATCCAATTATAAACAAACGTCACAGGTCATTTAAATGGGAGGGAGTCTCGATCAATTACCTTAACTAATTGGGTAATACGTTTCTCATCGCTATGTAACAAAGAGTCCATTGAGCTGGAGGCCAGTGTGAACGGCCTCACTGGTTTAGTTTCACCTGTGTTATGTCTGCTAGTGACTCATTTAAAGAAACACATGGCCCTGGCTCAGTCAGTGGCATTAGCCAGGACCTGAATAGAAAAACTGAAAATAAAAAGCTGTGTAGTCAAGGAGGGAAAATGATCCAGAGTGAAGTAATAGCTTTATATGATTGAATACTGCATATTTAAAAACCTATTCATCTTTTTCCTACACAGTGGCTATTGCATGTTATATCTGTACATGTTCCCATTTCTTCCCTTTGAAATCCTTGTTATTGTTTTTCATTTAACCATGAAATTGTAACTTTATACATTTATTCAAGTACTGTACTTCTATACAACTTTAGTACTTACCCTTTTACTAAAGTACAGGATCTGAATACATCATACACTGACTTCTTCTACCGCTGTCATTTAGATATATTGATCCTGATCCTTTGTGATATGGTGCATTGGTAATAAACCACTGACAAATGGAATATACAGTAAATAAAAGAAAAAAGTTGAGTGAGACGGTATGTTTTGTTTTTCGTTTGTTTTGTAACGTGGCTGAACCAACAGTTCCCAAAAGAAGACGGAGACATGTTCCTCTCACACATCCACCAATGAATACAAACTTTAAAAACATTCTAAAAATGAATAAAACTGGCCACAGGAAATGTGGCAGATTCTTTTCTGTGAGCTCTTTACACCGTCACCACACACAAGCTACACATTGACCTTGTATTTATTTTCATCGACGAGGAAGACTTCCTTCCTCCCTTGCAGCCACAACAGTCAAGAGCCCTGGCATCTGACACCAGCCACCACCCACCAGGCTACAGCAGCTGCTTTTTTTCTGCAACTGGCAGAAACAGTCTTTGGCACAGCCTATAATGAAAAGGTGTTGCAGTTCAGTTTAGAGATGATTTGACGTACAATTCCTGTGTTCTTCCTCTGAGGAATATTTGTCTCTCAGAACTGGCTCTCTCTCACACACACACAAACACACAGCAGGAAGCCAACAAAAGGAACTGACAGCTCAGTGTCTTCTCACTACAACTAATAAGACTTTAAAAACTCCGCAGTGACGCCAATATGAAAAGGGTTTATATGATAGCCCTATTTATCTACTTTTAAATCTCCAAAGATGAGTTTACTTTAATAGTGAGACTGATCGCTTGCTCTGTCTCAGTTTTTGTTTTCTTGCATACAGAAAGGAAAGGTGGCAGGAGATATAGGCCCAATGGTCTGGAACAGACTGATCCAGGTTTTAATATGGAAAATATATGAGCTAAGTTTTCCTAAGAATAGTTAAGTGTGACACAGAGGAACATTCTTATGTAACAAGGGATCTGAGGTAGAATACTGTGATTAAAATACAAAAAAGCACATTTGTGGAGCTGAGATAAGAAATATGTCTGCTGAAGAGGGGGGGAAAGCTAAATAGATGTGAATGAAAGATAGTAAATCACAGGGAAAGCAGGAGTGAGACAGGGAGTGAAAGGGTTTGTCATTCGTCACGAGTGAAGGTGGAAAGGAAAGTCTGGATAAAACTTTCTTTACCCTGAGACACCAAAGGAAAATCCCCACTGAACATTTCTGTGAAATCAGCAGCAATGTGTCAAACATCTACGGTTATAATACATCATGCAAAATACCATAGATTCCTGAGCCACAGAACATGAAGATTTAAAGATATACATGTCATACAGAGTATGATGAATGGTCTCAGAAGGTCATACATCTGAAACTGAAGGGGTTTGCGTTCCCTAGTTTGAACTTCAACTTTATTATTCTCAATCACTATTGCTTTCCAGTGTATTCGTAGCTATCACTAAGAAGAGTTTAGCACATACTTTTTCATACCAGCAAATGACCACTACGCCATCGCTAACCGTGACACATTTAGATAACCACAGTGGCAGCATGTCAGATAAAATGTCTGGGTGTCTGAGCATGAAAGCTGATAAAAGCTGACTTCCTCTGGGCCAAAAAAACTAGTTCACAGACTAAAAATAACTTGTGTTAAACATGTCTGTTGCAATGAATAGAATTAGTTCTTTGTTTCTGGTGGACTTTAAGAAAGAGGAATTCAGTTTTGTTCCACTGATGACACAAATAGTTAAAAAACTTAAGCACATCCACTTACGGCTGTGAAGGAGAGTTCTCTGAATACTGTTGCTTTTTGCACATCTCAACTTATATAATTCACTGACAATATGGTTAAAATGTACTTTTAATTCACTTTGGGGCAGCAAATAACACTTATTATTTATTTCATATGTATCTGCTAATTATTGTTTTGATTAATTGAGCATAGGAATAGTTCTCTATTTTGGGAATTAGATGAGCAGACTGATAACACTCTTGTGTTTGCACTGTGTATATAAAGCTACTAGCCAGAGGCCAGTTAGCTTAGCATAGCACAACGCCTGGAGAGAAGGGAAAACAGTAACTTCAAGTTGTAAGTCCCAGTAAGAAGTCACTATCTTCCAGGAACCAGTAACTTCCTGTGGTCTTAATTCGTACATTCTCAGAGGTGCTGAGGTAGATTGTGTTGGAAAGAGCTCGCTGTGGAGAGCTTTACTTCTAAGATAAGCTAACCATCTGCTGGCTGCAGCTTAATATTTAATGTAGAAACATGAAAGTAGTATCAATCTTCTCATCTAACTCTAGCAAGAAATACAATATTTGTGTATTTACAAAGAGGTTGGAGTTTTACTTTAACTGATCCATAGAATGTCAGAAGATGATGAACCCAAGGTAACAGTCCGAAACCCAACGACATTCAATTTACTGTCACCTACAACAATGAAAAGCCTTACATCTTTACATCAGAGAAGCCGGAACAAGGTCATGCTTGGTATGGTATAAATAACTCAAATTATTAATCAAATATCAACTGACTAATCATTACAGCTCTAATATATTTTCAAATATGTCTGTGCTTTCCATAACAGCAGAACTTATCTCTAAACAGCAGCTTATTGGGCATTAATAAAATAGCTTTGGGTTGATCTAGACATTAGCAAACATATCATTTAGTAGATTAATAAAAAAACATTAGCCCACAGTATTGCTTTCAGTAACTCCAAACACCATTAGAGGGCCGTTATGTGTTCCATGATCTGTTGTGTCTGTCTCAACAACACTTTTGCTGGCCCTCTTCCTCATTTCAATACAGGAAGTGAGTTTGCAGTCAGATGCAGCGCTGTCGCCACACTCCGTGACAGGTCATTGCTGTTACCTCTTAAGAACATGGTACTTCTCTAGTACTGGACTCCACGGCTCCCACCATGCCTCGTTTGGACTCTCACCTCTCTCGCCACACTTGATGCCATCACAGCAGGCCAGCTATAGGTTCCACAGGTAGGTGTCTTTTCATCACATCAACTGCTTCTGCTACGCGTAAGCTCATATTTCTGTATTGACGGGACAGTTATTTCTCCATACCGGCCAACTGAACACTGTGTGATGTTACTCAAGAGTATCGTCACTGGGGCAGGATCTGTTGAAATGCATCATAATGCAAATTATGAAATATGAATTGCGCTTTGCAACTTGGGAACAGTATTTCACAATATATGAATTGAGGATCATTGATAGCTGTGAGTTGTCAGTACACAGAGTTAGGTGTCGCAATGGAAAATTGATTGATATCCGATGTAGTCTCAGCTTCCCCATTCTGCAAAGAGTGTGTCAGTTGAGATCGTTAACTGGTCAGCTTATAGGAAGTTAAAAAGCTGGTGTTGCAGCAGCAAAGAGAAGTGTAGTGGTGTAAAAAAGAATGATTGGTAGATGAGTGGAAATTGGTTAGTACATTGACAGTATACCTGTCTCTCTGCCCTGACTTCAGGCTGGAGTCTGGTCCGTCTGGAGGATGGGGAATATCATGCGAGGCGAGAGTTCCACGGGCAAAGTCAACACAGACAGCTCTTTAAAAGGTAAGATCTCTCCAAGTTTCTTTTTTCTTTTTTTAAAATAACATAATAGTATTTCGCATAGTGCGGAGTGAAATCTTTCACCACTGCTCTCAGCAATTTTGAGAGCAGCGGTGAGATGTCATGGTCTCCATCTACATAAAAAATAATTTGGCAATCATTTCAGAGGTTTGGTTTAGACATCTTTGGACTTTTCCAAATCATGACGTCTGTGCATCAGCATGTGGCTGTGTTTGTAAACGCTATAATCATCGGGCTTGGCAGGTTCGGAGGATGACATGGTGGTGGTGCTTCAGGACTACCCGTCGCCTGAAATCAGCGAGCCCATCTACAGGATGGGGGAGAAGCTCAGACTCATCGCTCAGTACGATCATGTTTTTACATTCTTGATTAAAAAATAATCAGTTTTCCCATCCAGATGTACATTTGGTAAACGGAAGATCTCAAGCAACTATGAAGAAATAAAGTCTAATTTGTAACTCGAGGCTCTGAGTTTGCAGTAAAGAGAAGTGTTCACACAAAAAGGTCAGTTGTTGATTCCTCTTATCTTCTTCGTGGTCAGGGAGGCTTACTGGTGGAGAGTACGCTCTGTCCAAACACAAAAGGAGAACTACATACCCAACAGCCATGCGGCAAAAGTATACCATGGGTAAGTAGAAATATACCGACACTGTCCTCTGAAATCAGCCGAGTTGATCTCTTTGAATTTGAAATATCTTTTTCCACTACACTATCTAAGATCTCAGGAAGTGGGAGATGTTAGTAACTCAAGATTGTCATGTGTGTAGATTTGAAGGTGTTGTCATTAATAAGAATGAGAGTTTACTGCTAAGGTTTAAAAACGTGTGTGTGATGTGATCTTCAACTCATAGCATGTTTTTCTTTGGTCAGTTGGCTGTTTGAGGGGGTCGAGAGGCAGAAGGCCGAAGACCTGCTCTGTCTACCTGGGAACAGAGTGGGCTCCTTCTTGGTGAGGGAGAACGCCAGGGAGAGAGGTGAGTACAGCAGAGTTCACCATCAACCAAGATGAGCTCTTGTCTTATCGAAATCATGAGTCAAGAACATGGTATTCACTGATATTTCCACCTGAACACACACATTCTTAGGGGAAATGAGGATTCTTAGGGAATTTGACGTAATTTAAAACAGTTGAGATATTATCACGTTGGCTAAAATTAGTTCAGACCTGGGTCAAACACAGTGTTCAAGGCCCATGCATCTAATTTCTGGCAGGGGATTTTTGATGCACGTCATCACCATTTGCTCAATAATTTCCGTCTCAAAAAATAACAAAGGACAAGCTCAAACTATTGTCATTTTTGGAAATATGCTTATTCACTTTGTTGCTGAGGGTGAGTTCAAAATAGTCAGAAGTCAAGAATCAAAGCAGCCAAAAAATAATCTGGCACCTAACCTAATGTTTTTACACGTTTGGATTAAATAATACATCAATTATTGGGCTTTGGAGGTGCTGGTAAGCAGATTTGTTTTTACCTTTGGACAGTGAAAAGGCTAAATTTTCACTGTTCCGCAGTCTTTATGCTAAACTAAGCGAACCTTCGCTTGACTCCAGCTTTACAAACAGATGAACGAGTCGTGTCAATCTTCTCATCTGACTCTGCAAGAAAGCATGGTCATATTGTGATCTGAATCTTTTCTGTTCTCATAATGCAAAGATCCACAGTGACTATGCATGGAAGGAGATGCGCTCGGCGCTGAAGGATAGACATTCACGTTACTTCTGCTTTTACATTGTCACAACACTTTCAATACGAGTCAGTAAATAGTTAGTGACGTTTTTTGGGGTTCTGGCTGAATTGCATTGACCTGATACCATTGTGTGTTTGTTTTCTAAAACAGAGTAGCTTGGTGTCGTGATTGAAATATTTCTGTGTCATACCCTCAGGTGTGTATTCGCTCTCAGTGAAGCACAGGAACGTAAAGCATTATCGTATCTTCAGACTGGACAACAGCTGGTACTACATCTCCCCTCGACTCACTTTCCAGTGCCTTGAAGATATGATCAATCACTACTGTGGTGGGTGGATGGATGCAAGAACACATAGATAAAAAAACAAACAGTGTTCTAAACAAACCAAAAAGTAAACAAGCATCACGACATGTAGAGCCATACACACGCACACAAAGAGTCAATCTCACGCACTTAAGCACTGACAATAACTCGTCATCTTCTTAATATAGAACTCTTTCTTATCAGCGACTTTCGATGTATTTCCTGCTCTGACAGGAGATTTTTGATAACAAAACAGGAAATGAGATACAAATATGAATGCTCTGTACTGGTGCATACTTAGCGAACATTGTTGTAATAGTGAACATATTCTTGGCCAATATGGATGAAGTTTGGTTTGTGTTTCTGCCTGAGCAGTAGAGTGTGAAAGTAGCAAAGGCAAATTATGCAAAATGTGTTCTGTTTGTTTGTAAGCAGTGTTTTACTTCCTCTATCCTCGCCTTTTTCAGACTTTGCAGATGGCCTGTGTTGTGCGTTAACCTCCCCCTGTCTGTCAGGGATGACCCCTCCATCAGACGCATCTCCTGGAGCTCCACCTGTAGTCATGCGACGGAACTTCGACTGGAAGAAAATAGACAGGTACATTCGAGGCTCTGGGACGATATGTACCAGCTTGAATCTGTCTGCATGACAGTATTATGTAGATGGTAGCTTATTAGGTGTCATCTGATTACTGGTCTCGTACTGTAAGTCCAAATAGCAAAGATCAGATATTATGTTGAGTTATCTGCTGGTAACATTTTCAAATAATTCATCAAATAATATTCAATTAATTGTTTTGCGTATTACATGGATAAGTGTGACAAATTACCATTACAATTTCAGTCCAACATGACTTTTTAAAATTGCTAGTTTTGTCTTTCCAAATGTTTTATCATATAAGAAAAAAAAAAGCACAAAATCCTGAAACTGGAACCAGATATGTTTGTTATTTTTCTCTTAAAATATTTCTGAAACAATTAAGCGATGATCAAAATTTATTTTCTTTCAATTGGCTAATTGATGAATTAACTAGTCCTTATTGAATACAGATATTTAAGCAGATCTGTGATGGATGGATCACGAAATCCATGAGACGATGTACATTATTTTCATATTTTTTTCACAAGTGAACAAGAAAATGTAAACAACAAGATGCTATGTTCTCATTTGTTTGTCCATCTTCTCCCTTAACAGGAGACAACTGGTCAGCACAGACACCCGCAGTGACAACATGGTGAGCTACGGAGTCAGAAACAGCATCGCTGCCTACCTGTCCTTTTCCGGGAGTCAGAACCCTGCGCAGACGAGAGCAGAAAGCAGGAAGAAAAAGAGTAAATCTCTTTATGCTCTCCCTGAAAACGGCTTCGGAAACATTGACTATGAAGCTGACTTCTAGAGAGAGGTTCAATAAACTGGAATATCTTCAAGTGCAATGCAGCACAGCGCTTCCTTCTCTGAAGTCCACCACCTTTCTACTGTTGGCAGTGAAACAAAGTTTGTGTTTTAGCATCCCAAACATTGCAGTGTGATAGCTTCTAATGTGAGCACTTTCAAATACTTTAATGATAACACAAATTGCATGACCACTTACACTTTGACTCAGCCAATAAGACGTATCTTTATGGAGTTAAACTGGAAGATGGTGAAATTGAACTCTGATGTGTATTCTGCACATGAAATACAATGACAAGGAGGCCTGAATGCTATGGATATTGTTGGCTAATATTAATGTGTATGAGTATTAGTGGCTTTCAAACTATTTTCCTCTGTTCTTAATAAATATTATACAGTCAAATGGCTGTGACACCAACTTAGGCATGCATTATTTGCTTGTTTTGGCCACTTTGACATTTTTATAAATGGTAAAATTGATGTGGAAAATGTTTTAGAAAACAGCATTTATAAATCCAGGAGATATAAAGCAGCATTAGCAATGTTTTGGTCTCCACCAACTCCAGAGGGAAATGTTTGGCTCTTTATCTACTAAATGATCCACTGTGTACACCATTCGGTAACTTTGTCTGTTAGCCGTTTGGTGATGGGCAGGTAGTGCAAAGGTTTATCAGAGCTTTCAATAAAAACAGCTGCCTGCTGCTGCTGACATTATGCAGAGCGACTGGACTGAACCAAAACCGTGAAGGTGCAGACCAGAAGACCAAACCAATGCGCTGAAAGACACTAAAACGTTCCGTGGAGCTAATGGAAGATGGGAGATAGGTCGCAGTGGGTTTGTCATCATGACATACTTTCACATTAAACATCGTTATTTGAATAATTGAAAGTGCAACTTTAAGTCTAAAATATTTGGCAGAAGAAATAATCATTTGGAAAATGATAAACCTCACTGAGGGATTCGCAATTTATTCCGAAGAGGAAAAAAACTGTTTACGGAAACAAGCCGGACTTTTGATGTATGTTGAACTTCCTCTGTATGTCTGCTACTGCCAGTGTGACATTCTCACTCATTTCACATTTTCATTAAAATACTTAACACCTGCTATTTTATAAGATAACAGATAACATCTGTGATAGAGGAATGCAAACAGTACACATTTATCAGCACTGCAGAATACTTATTTGTGCCAGAAGAATCTAAAACCAACTCCCCTCTTACACTTTCCTGTTTGTGCCTGAGCAACTTCCTCTTCTGTTTTTAAGAGCTTGACCTAAGCATTTTTAACCGCTAACCCCAAAGAGCAGAATGTGAAAACATGAACTTGGGCCTAATAAAGAGAGCAGCATTTGTTGTTATCTATAGCTTTCTGTTCCTTGCTGGTTTATCTGAGTCAGACAGTTTACCACGATAACAATGTCAGAGAATAGTAGCAGAAGCATAGCAGAGTCAGTTAGTCAGTGAGGAAATGTTAGATACATGTATGTTCTACGACTAAACAACCTGTTTCTTCAGGCCTTTAAGAATATTCAAATGAAAAAATCACTTCCATCACTTTACAATATGTTAGGAGGCATTTTCATCATCACCGGTTACAATCAGTGGATGTGAAACATGACTACTGTGGTCACTTGCCTATTAGAACACACAGAAAAGGTGTGTTGTCTCAGATCAGTTTCAGGAAGTTGATGTAAATCCTCAAAGTTGGCAACTTTGCAAATCCAATTTTTTTGTTTTTATTAATTCATGAGTCAACTGTGTATGACTAGTTAAGACGAGGTCAGCACTTTCATCTCAGTTAAAAAGCAGGACCATTTAATACGTGTGTTTTAAAGTCTCGTAAAATACCTGTAACAGATTGGGAGAGAAGTCAAGCAATGTGTGTGTGTGTGTGTGTGTGTGTGTGTGTGTGTGTGTGTGTGTGTGTGTGTGTGTGTGTTGAGTGGAACAATCAGTGATGCAGACACACACACATCTGGTAGCCTACTGATGCACCATGCAGAGACTGCTGTCCAGTCAGCATTACTCACTCCTCACATCAGGCACCTCTCTGGAGTCCAGACCACGTGGAACCAGTCTAAAAAAGACAGAAGGTGGTGCTCCGTTGGGTAAAATTTGCTGTTGATGTAATTCATTGACAGTTTTACTCAGATGTGCGTTATATCTGGGGTGAAGCAACGGGTGAAGTTTGAGAGTTTATCTTGAATCAGAATAAAAGCAAAGTTGTGGGAAATGTGTTTTCTTCAAAGGCCACTTAGGTATTCAAAATAAACTCCCTTTGACCGATCTGTTCATATGCATCTGGGAACATTCAACAAAAAACAACTCTTCCCTGAAATCATTCAGGCATTCACTGTAATACCAATGCAGATAAGAAAGACAATACTCCCTCATCCTGCCAATCATCACACATCTGGCAAAAAACAAAGGCACTCAGTGGGATGAAGAGCGGAAGAATTACAGCTCAAACTCAACAAAACCAGACACCCGCACAGCGCATGCTGTCTTACGAGAAAACCCTGGGTTCAAGACAACTTCATGATGAGACAAAAGGGATTCCAAGTTGAGTCCCTTTGTTCTCCATGTGCATTTAGTTTAATGCTACAGTGGATGTAAGCACCAATGAAAAACACTTGAACAATGCCCTCTGGCCTATAGATTTTTTTCCCCCCTGAACTAAAACAAGAAGAGGAAGAAGAGTTGAGGCCCGTCCATGTCTCTTTCTCGAGGAATCAAGGCATGGAGAGAAGAGTGGGATAAGTGAAGGAAATTAAGAGATGGAGGGATATTCTTCTTCCTCCAGTCTGTTTTCTGTTAATCAGGCTCTTCTAATCTCGCCACATCCTAGCTTCTATCCCGAGGCCCAGCTGTACAAACCTCTGACTTCACCACTTCTGCACTGTATGCACGCTGCAGCCGAAAAATATCCAGATAAATGTTTGCTTTGCTCATTCAAAAGCGCGTTCTGTACTTTCCCTTCTTGTTAATTAAAACTGCTGTTCTCCCCCCTCCTGCCTCTGCCCTCATCACATGAAACTGTGCTGAGGTGGAGATGTCTTGATGATTATCTTGTAGGGTTTTCGAACCAGCTCTTGTATAAAATGAGTCGTTTTTCTCTTTTACTCTGCTTTTAGGAATCCTATAAATAGTTTGAGTGTTTCCTGTCAGAAAACCTCACTCTATGAGCTGTTGTTGCTTTCATCTTACTTTTGGTGCAAAAGATGATGCTATCTTTATCGCTGACCACTTCCTGCAGGTTTAGAATAGAAATCACTCTAGATTACTGAGTCAATACAAGATGGACACAAATATGTTAGCTGCAGATTGAAAGATTATTATGACTTTGTTTTTCTGAGAGGCGGAGAATTCATCCCCTAGTGCAAAAATGACGGTAACGGTAAAATTATCCAGGGAAAATCAACACATTAGCTTTAGGCTGCTTTTGACAAATTTCACCAAAGTTGTGAAACAACCTCCCCCAAAGAGCACTGTCAACAACACTGAGTGTTTGCTTCAGAAACCAGCACATGAGAATATGTGCTTTAATGTTGAGCCAAGAGCCTCAGCCAATACACACAACCATGTCTGTCCAGAGAGCCAGGGGAAAACAAACAAAAACCCAACGCATACAAAAAAAAGCTCCAAACGTCCACATCTTTGCCAAGGAATGGAATGTTCTTATGTGACCTGCTGAATCTGTGTCTGCTATCATTTCTCAAACCATTTCTTGCGCAAGATACTGAGGAACGCGGCGGTGACGTTCATTGAGCCCACAAATATCTTTTTACCATATTAGGTAACATAAACAAAAAATGAGACAAGAAAAGTTGAGTTACAAAACAATTGCATGGGTACGCAAAGTTGTGTTTTTGTGTGCTTACGTTGACATTTTACAGGTTTGTGCAATTACCTTTGTAATTGCTGCAAAAGGAAACTTTTATAGAGTTTATAGAGTATAAATATATATTGCTTTACAGAGTGACCATGATAGAGTTTAACAATACAGGATAATTGTAACGCCTCAGCGAAATGCTTTGAAACCGATTTAAATGGGAAAAAAAAACCTGAAAGAATATTTTTTAAGAAAACAACCATATAAATCTGGAAAGCTTCAGTCAGGCAGAGCAGAGGCATGACGGAGTTTTTTTTCAAGGAAACAGTTGAAGGGTGGACATTTGGATAAAAAGGGACAACCTGGCTCCGTTGTCATTCAACCGCCAGCTGTGTTAGAGCTCAGAGCATCCTGCCTGCTGCTACGCTACAAGAAGAAAACAAGACAGTTCGAAAAGTTCGCTTTCCATGAGGAGATGTTTGCCACGTGGCTTCTTACAAATAATTAAAACAAGCACCGTGCAGGCACTTTCTAATTAGAAATTGTTGGTAAACCTAAAGAAGCCCAGTTGGTGACTTAATATATATGCATATATCCCTTTCAGTGTCTCATAAAAACATGCTGTTAAATTTTATTGCTTTGCCAAAAGAAAGCATGCGGTAAGAATCCAAAGCTGTAACCTCTTAATACCTGTAAATTATGCCTTGTGTGTGCATGTGGATTTGGCGTCTTACAGTGTGCATGTTCTTTCCATTGCTCTGAGCTCCTGTTGAACCCCATTCGTCACTGGAGAATGACAAGCAGAATCAACAAATTAGCATCAGAAATGAGACTCAAGCACTTCGTATAGTCAGTGACATGAAAGAAGACAAGGTGGGCAGTAATGATGGATGAGTCGCTAAGACAGAAACTAATATGTGTTTGATGTAACCAGATCTGTTAGAGTCTCTCAATCATTGGACAATTCATTTTTTAACTAACCTGTGATCACTAAGAAAATACAGATTGCCTTTACCAAGTTAAAAATGAAGTAGTGTCCCAAACTGAAAGGCAGCAGTTGAAACAAACCAGTTTTGACCACTTCCTCTTGTTTCAGCACTTCAGAGGTCGAAGTGACACCACTATCGGGCTATCCTTTTAAGGGAACAATGAGAGACTTATTTGGCCTGCACACATTTTTGTATCTTTATGGTTTCGCATTAAAACCAGCATTGTGGCTCTGGGAGGAGAGTCCTGCTCTGCAGCCAGGGACACCTAATCCATTTCACTCACACAGTTCCTGTAGACACACACCAATATTTAAGATACTGATTTTTGTATCCTTTATCAGAGGCAGATGTCTGCTTTACTGGCTCTGGTCATGCTCTCTTTCAAGCACTGTGTTGCTAATCCAAACCAACTGTATCTTTACCAGCCGTGGTTGTGTGTGGCTGGCATTCTTTTTCATCCTATGAGTCTGTGTGTGTGGCAAAATGTGGTCTGGGAGACACCTACTGTAGCGGGAACCACCTGGGGTTTCTGTGCTGCTGCATGTCAGCGCATTCACTGACAGCAGCCTGACTCCTTTATGACTCTAATCTAAACTTTTAAAGAGAGAAAACAGATCACTGCGACACCGTATTTGTTGATCAGTCCACCAGGGCACTCATCACAGTCTGAGTCAAATCGAATTATTGCCCTGTGACACAAAATCACAATTGTCAGCCCTTTAAAAACATTACCCAAAAATGAAGGTTCTTTAACTGACACCGGCCATACACACCAGTGATTCAAACAGGTTTTAAATGTGCCTTTCGGCAGCTTACGACTCAATCTGTTAAATGGCAAATGCAGGCGAGATGCTTTCCCGGAAAAAGATAAGCAGCATCTCTAACTGCAGCATGCCCGTGTCTAATTTCCTAGACATTATCAAATGATGAGATACTGTGGGCGAGCCTGGATTGCATGCAATTCTCCATCTATAAACAAGGCGTATCTGAAAGTGTTACTGATAGCTTGTCTGCATGAACCACTTATGAAAAAGAAATCCCCCTCACGCAATAATTCTTTCCATCTGCATTACAACACAGAAATATCTCGTCTTAAAACCCAGCTAACTATGCGCCACGAACCAGGAAATCCTGAATTTTCTGGTCTGGTATGAATACAGTCCCGTCACCCACTTGGTCAGAGCTTCTCTCTTCCCTTATCAGGCTATCCTCTGGCACTGAAGACCGGCTACGGAAATACGCCGGACGACTTCAATGTGGAGGGAGAGACTGCTGAAGCCAAACAGGCAAACAGCGTGCCAGAGAAGAAGGGCTGCTCGATTCAGCAGCTGACGTGGAGCTATACGCTTGCATCACACACACACACACACACACACACACAGAAGCGTGTGCAGCTGGAGACACTCAGAGTGCCTGTCTAAAGAACCAGCCAGTGAACCTGGAAGTCAAGTCTTGACGAGGGGGAGATGGAGCAATGTTTTCATTCCAACAAAATGTAGTTAAGGCTTGGGAATGTACACAGACTGACTGATACATGTAGGCAATGAACAGATTGATAAACACAGATGCACATACACACTCTTGCAAATGCAAATATCCATGGAGGTCATATAGTTATCAGGATATACAGGGCCCTTTTCCCTCTCGTGTGAAACTTCTTCATGAACTTTCACAGAATCTATTCTGTTATCTAGCATCTGGGTGTTGTTTTAGTAGCAGCAGCTGTATATCTTGCTGTGGAAGATTTGTTTGGAAAAAGTCAAATCATAGCAAAAGCTGTTGACTCATATTTTAAGGATGACCATGTTTATTGCATGTAAATGTTTGATGCAAAATTGCATATCCATGAGATACTCCCTTTGTGTCCACTGCTTCCACAATGGTTTTGTGTTTCATCTCTGAATTAGTTGCAGACCACGGCCGACCACAGACGGAGGAGTAATGGAAAAACTCATTACGATGGGTCTTGACAGCAAACCTTTCCAAGTCTTGGTAGTGGTGAGCATGGAAAACTCACTGTGCCCCCAAATATCAGACAAATCTCTCTCTCTCTCTGTCTCTCTCTCTCTGTCTCTCTCTCTCTCTCTCTCTCTCTCTCTCTCTCTCTCTTGTGATCTCTTTCTCTCAATTATGTGACCAGGATGAAGTCATCGTGCCAATGCCAATGCCAATCCCTGTAAAATGTTCACTAAGCATTCAGTATGTGATTGGTCTGGGTCAGAGAGCGGCGATTTCACAGATCCACTCCTGCTTCCCTTCTCTCTCAGACCTCTTCATTACATAATCCACTCGGATGCACACTCAACATACTTAAATATGCATCGCACATCTGGGAGAATCATTAGAGCGACGTGAAAAAAAAATGACACATAGCACAAAAATTGAGCGGTTGATCACAGACACCATGCAATCACTTATAACAACTATATTATGTTGTTTAACTGGTTTACACATAAACAAATGCATCTTAATCAAATGTGAAAATGTTTAGCTTGAGATAATACTTCAGTTTAAATATATGGAGATGCACCCTCATCATGCAGAGGATTTGTATTTGAATAAACTTTGATGTTGTCTGAGGAGTTTCAAAGTGTATAGTCAAATCACATTGACTATAGAGTTTACTGCAGTTTTTAGCGGTAGTTGGACATCTAGTGGGCAAAGTGAAAATTGCTCTCAAAATGTGTCCCAGCATGAACATGACCCTGCTGCACCGCCCACAAAATGCTAATGCGAACATTTTTAACACAGACATTCAAAATGTCCTCAAGGCTGGTGTGAATTTGACAGCAGTTCGAGATTCAACCCTGTTCAGATCGATTCAATAATTCATTGGGTGGCTCTTGTTCTATGACTGTATTCAAATAAAATGTAAAAGCTGTTTGATATTTCATTCTCAAAGTTGTCCCCTCTCTATCCAGTGGACTATTCAAATGTTAATTCAAATTTGAAAATTTAAATGCAATATTAACACTGTAGCCCATTTAGGCATGCATTATTTAAAACGGAAATGCAATTTTATAACAATTGAACTACTACTACTAAGTGGGTGAATTTAGATAATCTCAAGAGTGGTTAGAGCCCCAGGCTGTGGAAAGCTCTACCTATTGAGATCAATAGTTTTAATTTTTACCCAAATAACACATACGTATGTTGTTATTGTGGAATTACATTTTCAAGTTTACATTATCATTTTAAAAGTGAAAGCTTTCTTATCAAATTCACAAACTCAAAGAGGCGAAAATAATCTCCGGAACCTTTTTCCTTTTAAAACTGTCGGATTCGTTCTAGGGACGGACCGGACTTCCCAGTGTCACGCCAAATGATGTCCGTCACAAAGTAGTGTATACATTTCTGTAAATCTACTCTTTAGTCTTTTTGTTCTACAACCTGTATTGTGAATACTTTCCATGGACTGTTCGGAGCAGAAAGACACAGAAGCGACGGCGCCTTCAGTTATCGAGCGATATTACACGCGATGGTTCAGAGCCGGTAAATAACATCACTGAACTGTTTCTCATGCTGCGTTAGCTGCCCGGTGGCTAAATGAGCTAACGTTAGTAGGACCTGAGATCTCGGGGGGAAAGAGCACTAACGTTATACTTTGATTGTGTTTGTTTTATTCAGATATGAAGGGGAAGCCGTGTGAGGACCACTGCATCCTGCAGCATTCAAACAGGTAATGTTAACCGGAGCAACGTGAAATCCACACCGGGTGGTGATAATTACAAAACGTCATCTTAATAACTGGTTATTAGATATAAACTGCTATTTCATGGGACAGATACTACTATACTGTTCAGTATTGTTGAGACTTTTCTCTTGTACCGGTATGGTTTTGTGGTAGTATTACATTATATTGATAAAAGAATTCTAAAATATTGCTTTTGAGTGAACAGAAAAAAAAAACTTTACATAAATATTTAACGTAAACCAATGAAACAACAAGCAAGTACAGCTTTCTGGTCACCCAGTTTATTAAATTGATGTTATATTTCCTGTGTGTGTGTGTGTGTGTGTGTGTGTGTGCGTGTGTGTGTGTGTGTGTGTGTGTGTGTGTGTGTGTGTGTGTGTGTGTGTGTGTGTGTGTGTGTGTGTATCGATACCCCCCTTAAATTAAAATGTTCATCCAAAATTGACCTCGAAGATTTGTGTTACAATGTTTTTAACTTGATATAATCCACACTCTGTATAAGTGACTTACTGATAATATTAACTTTGTATTTTATTTTTTTTTTACGGCTCACTTTTCTCTTTATGTTTCTTCTGCAGACTATGTGTTGTCACGTTAGCGGAGACTCACCCAATCCTTCAGGATGGACGGGCAATCAAAAGCATCAATTACCAGATCAGCAATTGCTGCAGTCGGCTGAACAACAAAGTGTCTGGGAAGTCTAAGCGGGTAAATTCACAATGACTAATACAGCTACAGATGATTGTTGTCTATGTCCATGAATGTGTACTTGTGTAGCTCCACTTCATTCTTTTTCAGCTTGGCCTTAAATGCCCGTCAATCATTTTTTCCCATTGTAGGGGGGTCAGTTCCTTACTGATTTCGCACCTCTGTGCAGGATAACATGCACGGATGAAACTGAATACACAATCTACAGGTGAGATAATAGTTTTGTTTTTCTAGCCTTACATTCCACATGCTTGTGTGTCATGATCAGTCACACGTTCTGTCATCTTTTTTTAGCTGCATCCGGGGCCGTCTTCTGGAGGTCAATGAGAGTATTTTAGAAACGCCTACTCTCCTGCTGGAAAAGGTAAATATGTATATTTTTACACAATACTGTTATCACCTGGTTACGATTGGCATGTACGTTTGTCCTGTGAATTTAATCATGTGTATTTCTAATAATTGAATGCCCTCTTCAATAAGGCCATACATTCTATAACACTTTGTTTGAATATAATAAAATAAAAAAACACTGTTCAATATCATTTATAATTAGATGGCTGCTATAATTTCTCTCCCACAATCATTGAAGTGTCATCTAATCTTATTAAAACAAATGCTTTAATCGTGCTTTGTCTGTCAAATCTAAACAGCCGTCCACTGAAGGATACATTGCCGTCATCTTGCCAAAGTTTGAGGAGAGCAAGACCATAACGGAGAACCTTCTGAGCAGAGAGGAGTTCGAGAGCGTTGTCTCCAAACGTGCTGTTGTCCAACCTCAACCATCATGACCGAGCGCCACGTTCCTGCCTTATTTGCGTCAAAAGTATTCTGACTCTCATCAGGTTGGGTTAAGACCGAGGACGTTATCCTTGCGAGTGACACTTGAGTGAGGTCACTTCAAAGAGACTATTGCATATTTCTGTACGTTGTTTCAGGAAGCACCCTGCGTTCAAGTTCTTCATTTGTTTGTTTTTTCTAATTTGAAATAGAGGAAAGCATGATGATTTACTTGAAGTCTGTTTGTTTAATATCTCCAACTAATCAGTTTGAATTATTTTTCTAGAATGTCAATAAATATAACCAACAGGGATTTAAGAAAAATAGTTTATTTTGTTTGTGTCACTTTTATTAACCTTTCAATTGCCAAAAGAATAGACGGTCCAAAACTAGATCTACGATTTCTTCACATCTGTAGCGCAACTACAATACCCAGCATCCTTAGCTGCTCTCACACTGTACAGAGCATCTCTAAAGCTTAATGTATGTTATTCATCTTAGTCATTATCACATTGCTCATCTAGTACCAACGTCATTACCTTAGGATACATACTGTGTATATATATTTATTTATAGCTATGCTTCAAGTACCATATTATAGATACCATTTACATATTGGCCGGTAAGGCAGCTTCACAATGATCGTCTTCATAACAAGTACACTTCAAGGCTCCATTTGACACAGGTGCCAGTTCAGAATTATGTTTCAGTTCTTTTGTTAAAAAAAGATGTCTGTATAACTACACACTATGATTTAATAACAGGACAGCATAAAGAAAGGTCCCGACAACCCAAAAGCATCCGAGTGATAAACTTATATTTTTATCACCTGACTTTTTGGAGAAACCGGGCCCATCCAGTGATGTAAACTGGAGGTGTAAGAGCTTTATATTTCACACTAGTAGCAAGCTGAAGATCATAGCTTATTAATGAGCACAATCATATTTGGCATTAAATTGTGATTTTGTTACCAACATTCCACAGCAAACTGTATGGAAAGTAGTCATTAAACATATGGTGTGGTTGACTTTTTAAATACTTATTTATCCAAGTGAGATGAATAGAATGCCAGGACACAGTGTACCACTATATCTAATATTACAGAAAAAGTGTTAGCATTACAAGCCTATGACACGACCACAAAAGACTCAAACACAAGGGTTTGGTGATGATCGCATCATGCATGCACCCCCCCCCCCCCCCCCCCCCGCCCTAAAATTTGGCGAACATGTGCAACACGTTTACAGTACACCACGAAGCAATTTTGACTTGCAACACAGAGACACGAAGTGAAGACAGATGTACGGCTAAGCTGAGCATTAAGAGAAGTTCTTTCCCTGATTCTGATCAGTTTATCAACTCAATATCCAGAGAATCGATAAAAGTGACTCCAAAATCAGCGAGGAGGCTCACAGCAAGTGGCAAAGTCATAGTGTTGGCTGATTGTCTCCATCTGGTGGACTGGTGTGGAACCGGTGCTTTAGGTAACACATCTACCCTGGGTTCAAACTTCCCTTGGGCACAGCAAGCTTGGATCTGCTTTTTCCCCTGTAAACCTCACACTTCATCATCCAGACAACAGATACAAACTCTAAATGACCCGAGGCATCCATCTTCACCACATACACTGCTCTAGCCCACTCATTGATGGGTGCATGAGGATGAGGGGAGTAAAGTACTTCCTGGAATAGATGTTCTCCAGAAAGGGGAGGTTGGCTATGTGCTGCTCCAAGGGAGAATAGGGGACAAAGGACCTTTCTCTGGGTTATTTGCTCTCAAGGAGGTTAAGACCGGCCATGTGTTGCTCCAGAGATTTGGCACCAAAGCCGTTGGTGTTCTTGTTGTTGAGAGCTCCCTCCTCTTTGACAGGTGTGGATGCATCCTGCCTCTCTCTCCAGTCCTGCGGGGAACCCAGGCTGCTCCTCTCTGATTTGTACTGCAAATGGACACGGCAAGGAGAAGAAATGAATGGAAAGAAACAAGATATGATGAGAAATTAAGTATGTTTTTTAGCTGTTTTATATACATGCAAAAAAAAAAAAAAAAAAAGAATGACGGCACTTTTAGCTGTTAAATACAATTAAAGCTACTATAATGAATGTTTCATATTTATAGTGGACGCACTTATTGATGAACTAATCATTCCTAAACTCTGTATTTCCCGTCAGCTTTATTGGTGGAGACCAAAAACAGAGCTAAGTGGCTCTAAGTGGTCAAATGAATGCTGTTTTGTTCTATCTGTTGGATGTGTAAATAGGCAACTATTTGCTTACAAGTTGACCATATCAACTAAAGGTGGTATATGTCCATGTGTTCAAAGCGAGCTTCCACTGCCCTTAAAATGAGTTATTGCAAGTTTAATCTTATTTTCTAGGCCTACATAAATGTTTCTGAGTTCTTTCTCTTTTAGTGGATTTCCATGTAGCTTGCTAGGCTACTACAAGTGCCAGTCACTAAGTCATGAGTCCTGTTTAATCACCTTTCTGGTGAGCTTGTTGCAGGACGGTAGAAGGGAGAGAACCACAGTCAAGATACCTCTGGTTGTCTGAATGGATGAGTCCACCTAGAGGCAAAGAAATACAATTATTATACACTAGTTGAAGAGGGGTAGCATGGATACAAATGCACAAAAACCTTAAAACCCAACAGCCAAACACACGCACATCAGAATATAGCCCCGAACACATTCTTCCATTAGAGACGAATGATAAAGTGAACATCAGGATGGAGAGACAGAGATGGGAACCAAAGAGATGCTCATTAATCAGCAATGGACACGCGATTCTTTATCCCGTCCTTTTGATTACAACCTTGGGCTTTATTACAAGGTGACCTGAGGCAGCTCACCCCTGCCCAAGATGCTCATTAATTCCCCACAGACATTCATTAATCTAGCGCCCTGCGTCCGATAATGGTGTTACTCGCAGATCACTAAAATATTATGCCGTGGCCAAAAATGAAGTAACGCACTAAGTCACGCTCGATTGTGTGTTCACTGAGCATAGGGCTTCATTGAGGCCCGTCTGTTGTTGGGGATGTAGTTGTGATGCTTTTTCAAGCTAATTATCCCTTTAAGAAAAAAACAGCAGTAAGTCTGCTCTGCACACTCTGTCTAATTTGATTTCTTCTAAACAAAACAGACTAGGGGCAGAAAGAAGTCATTGTTTATTTATTATTTAAGTATACACCCAAACAAACACAGAAAAAGATAAAGACACGCAAGCGTAGTATGAGTACCTTCTGGAAGGTGGCAGTCTTGCCCTGTACAGGAGTCTTGGCTCCCATCTGCAGCTGTTGGCATAATGCCACCATTTTCTCCATCTCTGTCATCACCACAGACTTTTCCTCATCAACCAGCTGGAACAGAGATGAAGACAGAAACAGAGGGAGAGATGGTTTATGATGGTATGTCCAGGTTTATCCAGAGACACTGGGTTGATGTGTACAGCCACTGATAGATGTACTGGACTGGGTTTACTAGTGCTCTCATTCAAACGCAAATCAAACATCACAAAAAGCCAAAAACGAGGGTGAAATACATTCAAATTTAGTGTAGCTTGATGTAATCCATCAGCAACAGCCAGGTCATGATCTACTGCTTAAGTCTGTTATCCAGCTGGGTTAATCCCTCGATCTCAGTCACGGGGGCCATCAATCTATTTCTGTTACGCCACCAGCGACCTAAAAACACAGGCTCTTTTAGTCAGCGTAGCAATACTCATGACAGACAGAAGTATATAAAACCTCTTAAACCTCAATTACAAAGAAATGCTCAAGCTAATTTGCATAAACAGCCTCAACATTTTTGAATGAAGCCAACGTAGATGTGTGTTTGGTGCCGAAGAACTATGGGAGTGGAGGGTGAGACACAGGGACTCCATTAGCACCAGTTTTTTTGATGTAATTAATCGGAAAGTGTGAGGCAAGTTGAAGAGCTGGGCCTCCTGATTATGAATTAGTCCTGTGCGGTAACAGTCAACTCTCCCACCCTGATCTCCTCCACACATGCACATGTGCACAAACATACCCACCCACGGACCCGGCAGTGACAAATTGCGGTCGTTAACGGCTGTCAAGAAGAGCCATTTAATTACACTTGGAGGACCTGTGGAAGAAGTTGGTGGAGGGCAAGAGGAAGGAAGGCACCGAGGCTACGTTTGTTTGTTGGATCTCCACTCAGAGAGGGAAAGAGGACGGTGAAAGTGTGTGACAGCCTTAATTTCCTGCTCTTGCTGTGTGATTTATAAGGCGAACCTGGCACCGTGGCATGCCAGAATGGGTGATACGGGTGCGTATGTGTATGAGAGGCGTAACGAGGGTGGGGCATACAGATGGCTCAGCAGCTCAAATGCAAAAGAAGATAAACAGTTTTCTTTTCTCTTTGGCTTTAGTCTTTAACATGTGTACTGACTGAGCTTCATATCACTATTATTTTGTCAGATTCCAGCAGAGAAGCAAGAACATATGGTACACAAACATATATATTGTTTTTATGTTCGACTGCAATCATTTCATTGCTGCTTTTACAAATATTCTTACTTTTACAGAACTCACATTAGATTTATTTTGATAGTGCTTAATGTGCAAACACATTTGCAAATGGTTTTTATGCGAGTACATCGTGATTTGGTATTCGGCCTTAAACTGTGTGTGTTCAAGAGAGAGAGATTTATTGCATCGGTGTTTACCTGAGTGGAAAAAGTGAGGAGAGATGAGCACAGCTGGAGCCCCTCTTCAGACAGAACCTTAAAAATGAGACAGAAAATGGACAAAAATCTGAAAACGTACACCAATACAGGCAAAACTCTAATTATTTTAACATCCAACAGAAAGCCGTTCAAAAGTTTTTTAAAAAAGAGAAAAAAATGACAGTCTACTTTTTCTCGGCTCTTCTTATCAGCATGCCTTCCCGTCTTTCCCCCTCCCGTTCCTCTTCCTCTCTTATCTCCCTCGCTCACCCCAAATGAAATAGATCCTGGCTGCATTTTCAACGCAGATTCTACAAATTACTGAACATTCCCAATTCAATAGAGACTCGCCTCCACGCAACCTTGTCTGTTATCACCTCATGTGTCCGACGTGGCCAGGAACACACAGCACTATGTTTCCATCATAATGATAAGTCCTACTGGTCTCGCCCCATCAGATGCGAGGGGGAAGTGAACGAGGGGATGCTGGCATTTACTAATCTATTGATCTGCCTGCCACAGTATGTCTTTGGCTAAATAAAACAACAGATGCATTCATTTGCAACTTCGATAAAACGAGAGGAAAAAAGGACAGAAGGTGGAGAGAAGGAGAGATTAGCGGATATGGATACACATACCTCAGCTTGATGAAAAAGGTCTAGTGTTGTTTTCAGCAGCCCCTCCCCTCTGGGGAATCAACATGGGAAAAAGAAAATGAGGAGAGGAATCATGGACGAAAGAAATGGATGAAGACTAAATACATCTACAGCAACCAACAAAAACTGTGACTTAGATAAATCGAAATAATTGAATTGTCAAAATCAATCATTGTCAGGTCAACTTTGTCAGTGCCTCTAACTATGCCTGGTGAATATCGATAGCTGGGGGCTCAAGAATCTCATTAACGGTAAGCCTCTAAAGAGATCCATGTGGTACGCTTAAGAGGCTTTACCATATGGAGCTCTGAAATGAAAGCCATCGGAGCATGTGAATGTTCGGGTCGTATGTGGTGCCGTTCGGTCACCTGGTGAACAGATACATGTTGTATGCCATACTGGCCAGGCTCTGGCTCTGTCGGACAATGTCGTGTTCCTGCTCCTCCCATTTCTCCACCTCCGTGTCCACGTCTGACGACAGCAGACGGAGCTCCAGACCCAGCTTGGCCATGCTTGTCTGCTCCTGCACGCACACAAGAAGGACACAAAGAAATATGACGGATGTCATTTCAGAAATGTATATTAGCAAACAGGGTATTTTCATTTGTTAACACCATAAATTCTACAATCAGCATAATCCCGCTTCCTGTGGTGGTACAGCATGTGAAAAACTGCCGGCCCAGCAAAAAAACAAAACGCAGCCTATTAGCATATGAACACCATCAATCCTTCAAACGAGTGGCACAAAGTTTCCGGGAGATGAATATACTGCTGTCAGACGTATCGTGATGTATTGTGCAGAAAGCTAGAGGAGTATGGTGTGTGTGCTACCTCTGCGTCCAACTTGACAGCCTTGGCAGTCTTCAAGTTAGCTGAGTGTTTCTGCGGGTAAAGAGAGTGGTATTAATAAGAGGATTACAAAACATCGGATCAATGGAATATTCATGAGGACGGATGTTGTGATACTCACTCCGGGTCTGGGAAGTGACAAATAAGATCTTTTGTCTCCTAGGAGAAGAAAGTAATTGTGATTATCTGAACACATGGTAACAAGTAAGGACCAACAAAGCCATCTAAGAGATAGCCCCAAGTTTACAGCCATGTCTGTCCAAAACTCCATCATTTTACTTACTAAACATTTGTGTAGACTTGTCATAATTAGCATATGCAGCTTAAACAATGGCAAAAAAAAAAACGTGTTTTGTGAGGTCACAGTGACCTTTGACCACCAAATTTTAAGAAGTTCATCTTTGAGTCCAAGTGGGCGTTTGTGCCAAATTTGAAGAAATTCTCTCCAGACGTTCCTGAGAGATCGCGTTCACAAGAATGGGATGTAACGCTGTCGCCGGCGCAGAGTTTTAAATATATTAAAAGTCAATATCTTTGACACAGACAATTAGGGTGTTAATTATGGTTATTCAGTAGTTATGGTACTGAAATTGTTTTGCTTTTATCACTGTCCACCCTTAAAACATTTTTATCTTTCATCATAAACACAAGCTGCTTGGTTCGTTTCAATATTTATTAATAATTATTATATTTATTTATATAAATTTACAGGGACAATAAACTCTTCTGTCGTGTTTATGGGGGAAGATTACAAGAAAAATAATAAAAGCAAATCTCTCCACAGTGTCAATACAACACTTTAACAAAGCATTTGGGCTTCTCGGGAACACAAATGTGTGACGGATTTGATCCTTTTACCCGCTGAGCTGCACTTAAAAATATTGTTTTATGTAAGTCACATTCTTGAGGGCAACCACCTCGTGGATATATTCCAAAACATCTTTCTCCTGTCTTTGAGATTCCTCCGGCTTACCGTGTGTGAGAGCACAGGGTTGATACAAACATAGATCTGTGTGTACATGGATAAATAGTAAAGTAGATGCAAATACACACACACACACACAGTCACAGAGGCAACAAACAACTGATTTGTAAGAGCCCATCATTTGAACACTTTAATGAATTAGAGAGAGGGAGTACAGAGGAGTGAATGCATGGGTGGTTAATGGCATTGACATTTTTCCTCTTACAAAATGCTTCCCACAGTGTATGATGATACATTTTTAAAAGAGATGTGCTTGCTTTGCTAAAATAAAAAGGCTATTGAAGTGTTTTCAGGGGCAAAATGATAACCACGGTTTTTTATCAGAGAACGTTGTTCTTTAAGGCTAAAATGCCATTGAGAGCATATTTTGTGCCTGTATTCTCTTCTGCGTCGCACTCTCCCTGAAAGACTCTCTGATCCTCTCTGATGTATGTGCTGCTGACCCGCACAAAGGCACACAAGTATCCATTACCAACTGAACAAAAAAAAAACGCACCTCGCCTGCCTTCAAAGACGTCGTTGATCTCTCTCAGCAGCAGGGCCATGTCACAGAGCTGCGAGTCCCAGGCCTCGCAGAACACCTCCAGGTTCTCCTTGGCAATCTTACTGGACGGGTGGAGGGCCAGCGTCTGGGCTGCCGAGATGATCTGAGTGGGAAGCGTGTGAAGAATTGCGACGTGAGAAAAGCTATATTCAAATAAAGCTGGTCAGTAACTAGAGAGAACAACTACGCAATTACAGTAAAAGACAGAAACAAAATGTGGCTTATAATTCTAAACTCATCAGCTGCCACTGTTGATCAAAAATACACCAAAGGGTCTTGCTACTAGTGAAATTGTCACAGTCTGGCTCATGCTCTCACATTTGTCATGTGAGACTGGACTGTGTTGCATTTATATTTGTGTTTTGGGTCTTCTGTTGGGTCAGGTTTAGTGTTTCCTGCTTTTATTTTGAAGTGTACTCCTCATGTGTCTTGTCTTGTTTTACTTCGGGTCCTTTTGTGTTTTCCCGCCTTTGTGATTGTCTGCTCCGCCCTCATTTGTTTCACCTGACTCTCCTCAGCCCTGTAGTCGCCTGTGCTGAGCCTCACCTGTTCCCACTTCCACATTACTCAGTCTCCATTTATACCAGCCCAGTTCCTTTGTTCTTTGTCTTCAGTTTTGTTTGGAATTCTGTACCAGTTTGTCTGTGTCCTTGCCTGCTGTTTCCTGTCTGTTAAATTGGACTCCAACTTGCAAGCAGTTTGGAATTAAATCATTACATTGTTACTGCTGGTTCCTCGTCTGTGTCTGAATTTGGGTCCATCCCCTGTGACTGCTTCCCAGACTGTGACAGAAATTCAAAACATACACTCGAGGCTGCTGTCTGTTTCAAACCGTTATTTAATACAGGAACTAACAACAGACAATAACTAAACCAAGTCATTAATATGTCCCATCTCTCTGGGCTGTGGCTTATATAAGCGGGCTACAGTTCACTTGGTTCTTCTTTAATCAACACCACCACCACGGCAAGACAGCATTATAACAACTTTAAAAAACAAACGCTCACACACACACACGCACACACAAAAACACACATCCCCGCAGCCTTCCCCTACAGTGTAGTATTTAATAGCCAATTACCCTCTGGGCCACCCCTCTATTACTTTGGGCTGACACAGACACATATCCCCCCCTGCCGCCCCATGCTGCAGTGTTATTGATTGGTTGACCTTTGAACTAGGAGTGCTGCAGAGTCATGCGGGGCCTGACATTCATACCGCAGGACGGGAACATTCTACATTGCTGGATAATTACTGGCATGGATGGTTTCCAAGAGCAAACATAATTAGATAGTAGACTAGGTGAACAGCATGTTCTCAGGTGTAGGAGGCAGACTGAGGAGACATGAGGTAATTTGTCTATTTTCCCTCCCCACTATGTCTAAGTAGAATATTACTCAGTTTTTGATTTCACTCCCAGACCACAGTGTGACCAGTTTGATCAACTGGCATGCAGTTGAATCAGATGAAATGGGTTTCAGGTTTAATCCTAACCTGTGTCCCTTTCTACACTGATCCTGTCTCCCCGGGTTTTCGGCCAGTCAATGAGTTATAATATCAAATCTAACAAAAACAAAAGTCCCGACAGAACATGTTTGGCTGTTACCTGTGGACCAATGACATGGAAGGTCTCCTCAGCGTGTATGCAGGTAATCTCCAGAGGCTCTGTCCCCGACACATGGCACAGTAGCCGACAATTCTGAAGTCAGAGACGCAGGACAAAAAAAGGTCATTGTTTGAAAGTCACATTGTAGGAAATGGATAAATGTTCTAACTCCGTGTATTTCTAACAATTTAACACTTACTTAAAAGAACACAATCATTTTTTGTATATTTATATTATTTTCCAAAGAGTATACCTTCCTCTTACACAATGTATTTCTTCATACTGTAGCGTATGTTCTGTTTGTTAGGGCCCCTAACAAAGACGTAACAAAGTGTTTGCATAACAAAGTCACATGTGGACTTTCATTTGGTTGAGGATTAGAAACGTAGTCTCCAAATTCATTCATTGCAGGCTGTTTGTGTTTACTTGCACAGCGATTTCAATGTGTTTTTCGCAACTTTGCAAATCATGGCCAACTAGCTTTTTCTCTTAAAATTTTGCCCACGAATCCTTAAACTTCACAAAAGATTTCCTCGAGTGTATCGTTTGCCCGTTGAACACCTTTACTAGGTGGCACTACAACAAACCTCCCCCTGCCTCCCTGCTCCCTTTGCCCCCCACCCCTACCTACCTCCACCAGCTGCTCCTTCTGCTCAGTGAGTGTGCGTGAATACTCCGCCACCGCCTCCAGGTTTCCCTCGGCGCCTGCAGCTTTGAGAGCCCGGAGAGGCAACTGCTCCCCATGAACTTTCAGCAAGTCAGAGGCACGAATGACTGCCACCTTATGGAGCTGGAGGAGGAATCAAAAATTAAATTGCAGAATCAAAAAAGGACGGAGTTATGGAGGCTGCAGCAAACACAAAAGAAAGAAAGATGAGTGGGGAGACATGAATGAGGGTGGAATTTAAGGAGGCAAAGAAAAAAAAAAAGAGGAGCAGAGGGGACACAATGACATAGTTGAGTTGACGGATAGACGGCAGGTAAGCCGAAGAGCGATGTGAAAAAGGAAAGTGGGAAACCAACCACAGAGGCAGAACATCTAGTGAGAGACACCTCAGTCATGTCTGTGTCTCTCTGTACATCTATTCAGACTCAGAGGGCAGACGGGCAGAGCAGAGAGAGACTGCTGCTCACCTCGCGTCTGAGGTCACTGACGCTCTGGCATGTCTTCAGGATGGCCACCTCCATGTCCTCTGTGGCTTCTTTGGCGTGGACAGACTGCTGCTCCAGTGCGACAGAGAGTGGAAGAAGGGAATACAACATGAGATTCAACATGGTCTTACAGGCCCACACACAAACCTATTTTGTGTGTGACAATAGAAAACAACTGGATTGGAAAATGAACTTGGGCTCTTAATAACATGGTTTTTGACTTTCCAATTACATTTGTGACCTGTTATGCTCCGAATATGCAAAAAAAAAGCTTTTGTAATCAATTATTTTATTAAAATATTGTACAACATTTTTCAAAATGTCATACTTCCAGAGTCATAAATCCAATTGGAATGAAAACTATATATTTCGCTTTCAACGACAAGAAGCAAGACCACAAACTGGACTGTGCAGAATACCCAAGAATATTTACACACTCAGATGCGTTCGCTGCAATTTCAAAAACCCCACAGTGTTCTGGTCTTTTCAATTCTCCTGCTGACCTTCTTCTGCAGAGGCTAGATGAGGCACTACTGTACAACTACGTGGCAGCAGTCTCTTTGTCCGCTCTGAACACGCTGAAAAAATGTACAATGAGAAACTGAAACATAACGACTTGTGTTTCAATTTCGAAGGCCAAGGAGACAAATCGCGGGACACTACGTGATGTTTCTCTCTCGACTGAATGAGCCTTGGTAAAAACGGGTATTCAGGTTGGTTATTATGCTCAGTTGGACCGGGAGGGATGTATGAAAAGAAAGTGAGTAGGCAAGAAGAATGACTAGATGAGCCGGGGAGGGAGTCTTAATGTGTGACGGCCTGTGTAGCATGCTGTGTGTGTGTTGAACAGACACTGTCTGCTATATGAAAAGGCACAAACAAGATATTAAATATTAAATTTAGTTTATAAACTTACCAACTCAACATCATTCCTTACACTAACAAAAGTATTCCAACCAACATCTCTTCTTGTTTTGCATCTCATTATCATACTTTTACAAGTGTCTTACATATGAGGTACTTATTATTCTTCTTCATATAGTAGCATATATTTTTCATGAATATTTCCGTAGGTGTATGAGCATCTGTGCAAGTGCCAACATACCGCCTCAGCCCAGGATTGCACCAGCTGCTGAGTGTCCTGGCGCGCCAGCTGGCACAGACCTAGGATGGCCTGCCGCTGCTCGTGGCTGGTGTAGGCCGAATCTGTGAAGTCCTCTGTCCGCTCCACCAGCGCCTCCAGCTGGCTGCCCACGCTCTGGGGGGACAAGGAGTTCAGGTTCTCCCGCAGGCACTCCACGCTGGACTGCAGGAGGGGGAGGACGAGGAGGGTTGGGAATTAGGGAGCACATGGAGGTGGCAACACACACAAGAGTTTTACGAGCCAATGTTCTGAGGTGAAAAAAAAGCCGTCGTTTATTATCTCATTATCATTATGCACATGACCTCGTCATCAAGTAAATGGGACGCGGGTTTAGCCCGGGAGTCACCTTGGACCATCAAAGGTGGACAATAAATACTGCAAACAACATCTCAAGTACACAAACATGAAAGCTAAAGCACTTCTCTCTGTTTCATCCTTCTCTTTTCTTTCAAAAATCTATTTTTAACGGTCTCTGTTTATGTGTCCTAAGATGACAGGTTTGCGTAAGCTTTTAGCTTAACTCTGACATTAAGAGCTAAGAAGTCATTTATTAAAACCAATACACATCTCTGGGCCCTTTCATTAAAATACCGCAAACTGGAAAAGACCCATTCAAAACCTTCTTTGATGTTGTTTTTCTTTCATTGGCCAGTGAACAAGGAGGAGGGAGAAGGTGAGACTCAGGTTTATGGGGATTGACACAACCGTATTAACCAGATCATAAAACAGATACAGAGTAGGTCTGGTCCTACATATTGATTCTCTGAGTTACATTTGAAGCACAGTGAATGCTGAAATGTTTACACTTAAACCACAAATCAACAATAAGAGTCACATTTAGATCATTTGAGGATTCTTGTTGAAAACGACGGTCTTTCTTATTAATACAAACAGATTATGTTACTGCCTTTTTTTTTTTGAAAAGGACACCTTCACCCTACCTTGAAGTCCTTGATGCCGTTATAGATGCTGACAGGAAGGATCTTGTTCTCCCCACAGCTCCGTGCCTCGGTGACTATCTCGATGACCTGCTCCAGGGCACAGCGCATCCGGTGGAACACCGCGTCCTTGTTGATCCGCGCCGACTCGCAATCTGGGTGCCTCAGGCAGGTCTTTGGAAGGAATTCGATGCCAAATGTCAAAGCTCATGCCTTCCTTTACTCTCTTCAACTTCTAGCCCTTTTCATGTTTTACCACCATGATTATTCACTCTCTTTTGGTGTTCTTTATGATATTGTGGCATTGGGTTTCGTGCATTATCCATTGATCGCAGTGTTTGAGAAAACTTGAAGTGAAATAAACGTGAGAAGGCCATACATCTTTAAACTGGACATAATCTATAACCCTCGCCCAGAGGTCCACTGTCGGTGCACAAGCTGTTTACCTTGGAAGCCGTGAGGAGCATCATGGTGCATTTCTCCAGCACTGCTCTGGCTGCTGCCATCCGTGCTTTCTTCTTCTCATCCTTCAAGTCCTACAGCACACACACACACACACACACACACACACACACCAGATGGTGATGGGTGGCTTTACTTCAGTTGTAACTTCTGAGAACTCTCTGGGTGTCCAAGGGACATAAAGCCTCAAAAGTAAGCAACAAATCTCTTTCATGCTGGTATGAAGACACAGATTCCTCTCCAAGTTTACACACACATGAAAACTTCCGAGGTTAATTATCTCCTAATAAAAAAGAGATACTACGAGTATAGGAAAGAAGATGCAGCGTGTATGACCTGCTGCATCCGCATCCATGTACTCCAAATAGAAATAGACAGCTCCAATTTGTTATTTGGGGATTTGGAAAAGGCAGCTGAATCACCTCCTCTCCCATTAACTGTGCCATAGATCACAAAGACGATGTGATTATCTGTCATTATTTTTGCCTCTGTGCTCATCTGGCTTCAATAGTAGAAGATGGTAGATTTTCTAAAGAGCTGAGTGCTTGTGCATGCGTGTGAATGCGAGTGAATACAACAAAAAAAGATGAAGAAAAACAGGGTGGCACATGAGGAAAGGTTGGTGAGAGACGTTACATGTAACGTGCGTCCCAAGAAATCCAGAAAGAGGGATGGTCGATCCTCTCTCCCTGTCTAGATATTGCAACCGGCGCACTTTACATCAGCTTCTGCAGGCAAAGCACTTTAGCTGCAGAGGCTGAACGGGTGCATCAAAGAAGGATTAGCAGTCTTTGACAGAACAAAGTTAAAGACCCTAAAGTTGGACAGTTTTTCTAAAGCTCTAGGCAGAAGTTTTGTTTTGCAAATGTGCTGTAGCCTAAGCTGATATATTGCTGAGAGAAGGGATCGCTGAAAGCATAGGTCAATTATTATCAACAATGAATCGTAATGTAAACCTTTACCTTTACATTTCTGCTATGGATTGAGACGTGAGTTAGAAAAAAGTAAAAGATACGGAAAGAAATATTTGCAGAAATATGAGAAGCCTGAAGAAGCCTTGTTACTTCATTGTTTGATTTTTTTTTAGATTTCTGGGAGGAGTAAATATTTGATGTCTGAATTATTTATTTGTTCTGGGTTTGCCTGCACATTCACAGTGTAAGAGCTGCAGGTTTCACAGTCCACTTCCACCACCTGCTTTCACATTCAGAGCACCGTGTTTAGAAGAACCACGGCTTGTTAGAAGATTACATCTGCATGAATAAACAAAATGTCCTCTGTGTTGCAGAAATGAATAGGCAAATAACTACATGTTCATGAACACAATTTTCACATGTTAGACCACATATTTATTTCATTCATTGAAAGAACGTTACAGCGCGCTGATGATTTTCACACTCGCACTTCAAAACTGAAGAGATTTAGTTTCTTCACATGCTACTCACGTTCTGCCTGTCTCCGGTAAGATGGGCAAACTCCACCATCTCGTTGCCAAACTGGCTAAAAATCTGTACAAATTCCTGGAAGGTGCTGACTCTTTCCAGATGGTCGAGGGTAACCAGCACCTGAGAGGAGTGAAAAGATCAGAGGGTGCCACGGTGAATGGCCACAAATGGTCGTGTTCTTGAAATCCGTCCACACTCTAACAACCTATTTCAGATCTATTCATACCCCAAGAGTGAAGCTTTACCTTTCAACAGAACCAAGAATACAAGTTATTTGACTGCGATTTATTTCAATATTCCATATTTTATATCCTATTTCTGTGTTACTCCAGATCTCCCTTTTGTAGTATTAACAGCTCAATGTGATGTAATTATATATGTGATCTCCTAAAATAAAACCACCAGATTAAGTAGTTTCTAACCTGCATTTTACTTAATAGTAGTCTATGCAGCTGCTAATTTAGCTGCCGAGGGTATAGGCTAGCTGGCAGCGCTAATGCAGCATCTTTTATTCTCCCCAGACAAAGAGGAAGGAGGAGATGTAATTGTGTTTGCCAGTAATGGAGGGGGGCAGGGGGCTGTCGACTGTCTGTTCCAACGAGGCTAACCAGTCGTGATTAGGCCTCGTGTTTCCATTCTTGGCTCAGTCTACAGCTACATCCATATCACATCGTCTGGCTAAGAGCATAGCCAGGTACGATGAAGAGGGACAGCTTCTTGCTCTGTGTTTTTATGTGATCGCTAAATGTGCTGCTTCCCTTCAATTACCTCCCGAGTACTTCTTCAGAGAGCCAGAGCTTATCTATTAGGAAATACAGGACTCAGGATGGAGTTTGCTGAGGTGCATGTGTGTGTGTGTGTGTGTGTGTGTGTGTGTGTGTGTGTGTGTGCAAGAGAGACTAAGCAAGAGAGCTTATGCATGTCCTTAAAAGGTTATCACATCTCACGTTTGCATGTCTCACCTTGTTGCGTGATGTGATTATCTGTTTGATGACGATGCGGTCAGCCAGGACCAGGACTTTAGTGACCGAAGAGAGGAGCAAGCGGGCAGCCTTCACCATCCCCGTCCTATCACTGAACACTGTGACAAGTCCGTCTGACTGGGACGGCAAGGCTGATCCCACATCTGTCAGCTGGGCTATGGCATCACCTACAAGACAGGAGAGAAGGCTACTGTTTGATTCAACAGCAGAGCTGGAGTGATAAACTGCTCAGGCTGATATAGTATGTGTGTGTATAGGGATCCGACTTTTTCCCTCCTGCAAATGCTTTTAATTTACATACACTCTCGTTAACTGCCGATACGGAGTACTGATCCCAATCCAGTGTTCTTTTTTCCCCAAAATTTAAAATCTATACAAAGCTTCCTCAAAGCGTGGAGCTCACTGGGAACACACATGACAACTAAAACACTGTAAGTGGACATTCACACAACATTATTTCTAGGCTTATGCATATTTTGATTGTATTGAGCTAGACAGTTTATGAGACTTTTCTATCTGCCTGTCAGATGATTCAGGAAATGTCCAGTTGGGGAGGCCGACCCAGGACATGCTGGAGGGTTTACATATCCCATCTGGCCTGAGTCCTGAGTCCTGGCCCTGGGATTCCCTCTGAAGAGCTGGAGGATGTGACTGGCCAGAAAGACCTTTTGGCTTCTGTGCTTTGCCTGCTGCCACTGAGATCTGGACCCAGACAAGAGGCAGAAGATGAAAAGATGGGTGGCCAATTGATATGCCCTCAAAATTAAGCCAGACACTCTTCACCTCTGGGAGAACGTATGGTCCTACACAGGATGAAATACTATATTCGGCACAGTTGTACGACAGCTAGGCCAGCCTGACCCAAACACTACTGGCATGCTTTCTGAGTGACGTGAGCCCTCAAATACAATTCGCAAACATGCCAAGCATGAATTTGCTCTTGCATGAAATATGCAAATGATAAATATTCGTTCAGAGTCCAACTTTCCCTTTTCTCTCTTTCTCAGCTGCTCATACTAGCCCCAAAGAGGGAAGAATACAGAGTTTTTTTAAGCTAAAATCCCATCAGTAAAATAGTCCCTATCAAGAGGAAAATGTCTCGACTTAAGAGCGAGTGGGAAGAGGAGGGGGAATCTCTCAGAAAAATCGGGTCATTCTGCTTGGCTGTCTATTTGGTTTGGCTGGTCCTAAGAAGCAGCACTGACGAACTGATTGCATTTGACAGGCTGCTTTTCAGTGCCAGCCCTGTTAACCAGTTAAAACATCGAGGCTGGGCTCGCAAACAATGCTGCTCAACCCCCATGACCCGAGCAGGGTGGAAAGCAGAAGGAGCCAACTCTCCTCTCTAAATGATTATGGACTGTATGGAAGATGGATATATTCATGACCTTAAATGTAAAACAGAGCTATCCCTCTGGTCCTTCAGTTGTCAACAATACCCTCTTTTTTTTAACAACTTATTGTCCTGCACCTGTTGTCCTGTATCTACACACTCACATATTGTACCTGCTATGACTTTATTCGATCCTAACTACCATCTTATGTTGAATCTTTCTGAGAAAGAAAGGAAAAGTGAGACAGAAGCACGCAGATGTGAGAATGACACTGAGAGACTGAGTGGAAGAGACAGAGACGGAGATCCAACACCGATCGCCTTCACTGACCTGCCTCATTGCATCTCTCCATCGCTCTGACGATGGGTAGCATCTAATTAAACTAGAGCTTTCAACCTGCTTTCATTTCATTCATTATAGCGCACGAGGCTGAAGCCTGCTTGATTAAACTCTCCCTGTGGCTAGGTATTAGAGAAACACCAATCATTCACTAACTAGCCCTCTCTCTCCTGGAGACTTAAAGCCTCCAAAAAGCCTCATTTTTTCATCCTTGAAGATGTCTCCGTCATATTTAAAAAGTGGTCCGAGAGACAAAAAGTTTCTTTCTTTTTTTTAAATTCAGGGAACAGTTGTGTAGTGTCTGTCAGGAGAAGTGTAAGGGAAAACGCCTCCCTAAGAGGAAAATAAGAACTAGAATAAATTAGTCGCAGTGGGCTCAGACATCCACACAATTGCACAAGCACACACACTACCCCCCCCCCCCCCCCCCCCCCCCACACACACACACACACACACACACACACACTCCACTTAGCCTCACCTATACACACACATTCACACGCACATTTTCTCATCAGTCTTTTCGCCTCCTCCCACCAGCACTCTCTTTGTCTGAGGATTAGACGCTTTTGCACACGAGCTAGTTCCCCCGACATAAACCTATTATCGCGGTGTTGTGTCTAAATTCTTATCAATTGTGATATTGTTTCTGGTCTGCGCTGTAGAAGGCTAAAAGAGGCCCTTGTTTTGCCTGATAAGAACTACGTTTCCCAATAGAAAGATGTGTTTCACCAAGCAAGTGGCGTCAACTATCTAAGCTGAGAATTACAAGAGAGTTTAGATAGACAGGGAGATACACGGTTGACATTTGTCTTGAGTGTGTATTTTTTAGACAGAAGTTTAACGGCAAAACGTTACAAGAAAGTGTAGAAACACTGAAAGAAACACATTCCTGACAAAAACCATCACCTCTTCTTTCTTGGGTTCAATAAAAGCTGACAGTGCTGTGAAAGAGTGATCCACACATTCTTGTTCCCTCACACTGGTTGTCACTGTTTCCACCCCTCCTACAATCCTCTGTACCTCTTTGTTTCCCTCAGTTGTTTACTGTTTTAACCTTGATATATCCATATACATCCATCAAACTGATAACCATTGCAGGTTTGCACATTAGGAGAGGACGGGTTGCCAGTCTATCACCTAACCCGCATGTTTTAGAATAGGAATGAAACTGCAGAAATGCAGACGTGGGGAGAAATGTAAACTCCACACAGACAGGCCCAGCCAGCAGATTCAAAACCAGTAAAAAAAAAAAAGAGAGGTCCTGACCTCAAGTGGAGAAAAACATCCTCATTGTAACACAGAAGTAATCTATGAGGTGGTGAACATCGGGAAAACGACAACATCTTCAAGCTGACCAACAGCCTGATATATAAAGTCTCCAGGAGCGTTCTACCATAACCTACGCAGTGCTTTCCAAACTAGCACAGACACATTCACTCCCTCCTCCTACACAGCACCCTGGGGTTTCAGCCTTTACTTCCAACCTAATAACAACAATGTCTTTAGAACAATCCGGAGGTCCTCTGGTGTAATGCGGTCTGACAGCCAGGCTGTCCAGACAAATCAAAACGTGCTCAAATTTAATAACACTGAAGTCTGACGGTGACGCCTGCTGCTTTTAGAAACTGCCACAGTTTATCTTAACAAATAAACACTGATAAGTCTTGTTGGCTGAACACCATGGCCATGCTTATGACAGGAAGACACAGTCTCCACTACGAGGAGGTCTTTAGAATGAAGCACCACGTAGATTTACGACGTTAATGTGCGACCGCAAAATAAGTGCCGTCTCTATCTCGCCCGAAAAAAGAGAAACACTCAACAATGTGTTGAGTTTAAGGTCAGAAATTTGGTGAAATGTTGAGTACATAATCCGAGCGATCAAAAGGGGCCTACCTGCTCTGCGTGCCTCGAAGCAGGCTTGACCCATCTCATCCTTGAGCTCTTGGTTCTCTGTGGCGATGGCCTCCCCGACGGTGACAAAGCGCCCCACAGCCACGCTCACTGCCTGGCCCACCCTGTGTATGGCTGCCTGGGTACGCTCAGACTTCTTTGGCTTGACTTTATGGTTGATCAGAGTTGTGATCTGCAGAAAAGTGTGGAGAAAGAAAAGGAGGGAGATGCACATTAAGGGAAATTCGTTGGAGCCAGTTATCTTACCCTTGCAGAGTTAGGTACTTTATAGTTACTTTTCCATCAACCCATATAAAAGAGTGGAGGAGGATTAATGAATACACAAGTTGCATGGCTGAATATTGCCTATCTAGAATCACAACTTCTTGTTCGATAGCGTAAGAATCTGGGATTGCATCCAAACGACATCTTCGATAAGGGAGCGTGTTGAGTGTGGAGCACGTACTCCATTCGCTTATCAGGAGAGAGGAGTTTCCTGCTTGTGCAGCTACAAGGGGAGATAACATTTTGGAAGACGGCACATTGATAACCTACTATGCGTGTCAGAAGGAGATAAAGCATGTCTACAGCACAACCTCCAACAACTCTTACGAAACATTTAATGAAATTTGAAATAACAGCAGCAACAAACACAGCAGCTGGGACACGCACGCACGCATTCTGTGATATAAGACAGTCCACCATCGGGTACACAAAAACACCCGCACACACTAAACTCAGGTGGGGCCTCTTAGTGATAATTGAGGGTATGAATTATGAATGGGTAGAGCCAATTATCATCAATTATTCATTGATTGCTTTCACTCTCTCCAGCTGTTATCATTGTGGGTGTCAGTGTGTGTGCGAGTCAAAACAAATGGGTCAGGGAGTGGTGGGTGGTGATTTTAATTGGTCCACAGCTGCAGGTGGTCCAAGTGGGGAATCTTTCTCAGTAAAGTCTTTGTGGGATACAGAACACACGCTGGTTCTGCTGAACTCAGCCGGTTGTTTGAACGCGCAGCATCCCTGACACAGGAACACAGTACATTTGTTTGGTTTCACAAACGAATCGAAATGAAATCCTTTGAAATGTGTTCGGCTATTTGACAGCGTGTGACACAACTAACCCTGAGATCTCATGGAACGTTAACAGGTTTGTCTTTGCTTAAAAGACGAAACCAATCAAAATAATACCAAAATAGGTTTTAATTAATTGTCTTTGGATCTACTCGGATGAAATCACATTGTAGCTCTACACCTAACGATTACTTATGTAATCAATTCATCTGATTATTTTTCCATCTATCAATCGTGTGAAATCTCTCAAACAATTGTGACAAAATTCCCACCACAATCACTTCAGAAATCTTATTTGTCTTCAATCGTGCAAATTCACGCTTGCCAACGGCACACCATAAAAGTGGGACCACAAACCTGCTGCAGTACAAATCCTCCTCACTCTGAATGCTACAATGCTAAATTATCCTGAGTCAGCAAACCTCTTGAGCTGCAGCCCTGCGAGACATGACCCACATTAAAACTGTACATCACACATCATCCGCACTGACAGTTTTCAACAAGCTTTGCTGAGTTTCAAAGTAATGTTGATGTTTAATGCTGCTTAAGTTGTTTCTCACGGCCCCCGAGCTCATTAGCACTGCGCACAGTTAAAATATACCATCATAGTAAGATACAGAGAAAATCCAATATTGTGTCAGACTTTGCATCTTCAAATTGTTGAGAAATTTAAATGAACTGGGGATGTGTAATACAGAACAAAGAGTGCTACCTGGTTTGGGAATAAATTCTGCATAACGCAGAACAATGTGCTGCTAAAGTCCTTAAACAATGAAGGTCACATCTCTATATAGTATATAATAGTAAAAGTAATAATGGCACTTTCAAGGATTTCTAATAAGCACATTTTTTGAAATCATGAAAAAGAGCCGTGAAGAAATAAGGATAGAAAGAAAAAGTTGACTCAACGAGCAAAAGAATATATAGAAAAACAGAAAATAAACCTGCCGCTCTCTTCCTCCACTATTATGACCTTTTTTCAATACCCGTCTCACTGTCACCTCGGAAACACTGTTGCTCTGTAGCGAGATCCTGACCCTGAGTATTCACAAAGCGCTGCTTTTGGTCCGCCACTTGTCACTTTGTCTTTTATCATCTGTCTTCTTTATCTCAGTAGTCGAGCTTCCCTTCCTGCGAGCCCAATTTCTTTCTACTGACTCATCTGCACAGAGTAAGATACTCCGTAGAAAACACCAACGCCGGCCGGACATGATGCAGCCTAAAAGAAGGAATTAGGGCACGGCGACACATGATTCAGACCTACGTTATGAAATAAGACTGTTGTTCAACGTCAGGTGGCGGTCAAGTTATAAAACAGGCTTGATAAAAAAATTCAGTGACGTAAAGTTTCTGATGATTCAAGCATCCGTCCTTGGCTTTTGTGGAGGACTCTGTGTCCTGTGCACAACTGAAAGTGTGTATGTATGCATGGTATTTTTATGTCTGCAGGGCCCATGCATGTCTGAATGCTGGGAAAGGAATGATTGTTCTTCCCAGATGGCTTGTACATGCAAATGAGGGCTCTCATGAACACTCAAGCTGGCACTGATCCAGTGTTTCAGGGGGTCAGAGCACGAGAGAGGAACTTAAGCGTGTGCGTGTGTTGTTGTAGGTACACAAACGGCAGCACTCACAGAGCGAGGGACAGTAAGAGAAAGCCTGGTTACAGATCGTCCTGTGGAAAAAGTATCTTCTGCTACACTGCAGCAGATGAGCGGAGGGTGACGTTGGTTTGACACTTTGTGTGTCTGTGAAAGACAAACGAGTGTGAAAAAGTCCGTGTGAATTACAAAGAGAGACGGGGACAGAGCAGAGGAAAACCACAGACTGGAATTTCCTCCATTGGCGATTACTAGGTGGGTACATTTACTGGGCTGTGCAAACAGGAACAGAGCAGGGTGGAGAGAACATAATATTGATACAGTGCCATCGCAGCAGAGAGGCCATTGTGTTTGTGTGTATCGAAAGGAACTTGAACTCAGTTTCATTTTGCAGAGACAGAGATTTGTGAGTGAAACGCTTAAAAAATAGTGAAGATTCATTTTTAAGTAAAACAAAAAAAGTATTTATTATCAGTGCTTGGTATCAAGTGACATTTTTGGATATATAGTAAACAAGAATGCATAATGACCAGATATTCATTGCTTCAGATTATGATAGTCTATGGACCAGATACCCAGCTTCACTCCCTTATAGACACCTGCTCAATCATTGAAGCTGCTCTCAGTTCATTCGGCATCTCTCGGTTCCACATTCACCCTCGCTATGCCATGCTGCTGTGCTCTGCTGCACTCCAGCAGTGTTCGAATGCCAATGAGCACTATACCAACCAAGAAGCATCCAGCCCAGAGTCTCCAAAACCCCCACTGAGGATTTACACAATATGAAATCTGTGACATAAGCTCAAATGTGGCTGTAGATGCAAAGTCAGACCTCCAGCGGATGTGTTTATCGACAGGGCTAGCTGGTTGTCTCTCCACTGCTGTATCGGCATAGATACACAGTGGTTTGCTATAAAGAGAAAGGGCTTTATCTACTATCTAATATCAGAAATTTGGGGCTCAACTTGGGATGTATATTCTGGTATATTCATGACAAATGGTCCACTTGAAGAATGTATCAAACAAACTCACTGACGTCCCTGATTTGGGGGAAATTACATATCTCCGGACATAAATGAAAAGCTGCTACACACACATAGTTCTGCAATCTCGTTTAAAGTGTCTCTCTTTGACTCTCTCATTAACACCGCAGAGGCTGTTCATCCCCTTCTTATTACTTACTCCTCTGGCACACAACCAGCCATTCCCAACCATCCACCTCACATCTCTTTGTTGTCCATAATTAGGAGGACAATTACAAGGCCATAAAAGCGAGATCAACTGCTTACTCTGAGCAACACAATGCCCCAACAGAGCCCACCCATTGGCTCGCGGGAAATCTAAATGAACACCTCAAGGACACAGTGACCGACTATAAATCAGAGGGTAACAAAAGCTGGAAACATTTGTGGAGGCCTCCCATGGCTACTGAGTTTCATTGAATGGCTTTTCTGGGAGAAAGTTTGCCGTTGAGTCATTCTTTCTCTGCGTGTTTTTTTTTTCTGTACTGATTCTTGGATAATGCAATTGTATGAATCTGTCGATAAATGGATGTGCTTGTGGAAGAAACATCCAGTTTGCTAAAAACAGATCGATTAAAAGCCTCTTTCCCCAGCGGCAGTGATGCGTCATTCTTGTCATTTAATAACTGCAAAGAATCCTTCACAAAGGCAGTAAGATTAAAAGTGAGTGTGAGCAAGCTCATCCTTAACACACATTGTAGCCATTCATCACAACAATGCCTGGCTTGGCAACTGTTATATAAAACCTGCTTATTTGTCTGAATTACATCTCTGGTTCCTTTAAGCTTTACTTCGCCTGCCGAGGAGTAACAACTCTAAAATAACTTTTTTCTGGAGCAAAAAGATTGAATGTAAAGAATCCTGGCAAAGAAACTTGACAGCCATTAGCAGTCAAGCTCAACACAATATCCACATGTGTGGATGTTGATCAAAGAAGAAACATGATCCATCCTTCTATCGTGACAGCAGAATTCTTTTTTTATTTTTGTCTACTTACGCGTGCGTGGGTGTGTGCGGATGTGAGTGTTTTACTTTACCTCATGTACAGCTGTATGTATGTACAGTATGTGTGCTTGAATAACCTTGATGTTTGTGGGAAGGAAATAATTGGACAGTAGCTTGTGTGAAGAGGAGAAGACAACAAAAGAGGGATTTTACGCCTTGGTCGTGTGTTTTTTCTGATCAGATGAAACCGCCTGCATCATCTTGTCTGAGTTTCGTGTTTGTCCTTGTTAATGTTAAAAAGAATTTCCATTTGGGTAACTTTGGTAACCTTCTGTTTCTGTTACACAAACTCTACAGCAAATGGATCACTTTGTTAAAGTAAACAGGAAAAGGAATACTTCCAGGTCTTATTTTGGGCCATTACAGTACAAAGGGATCATTGTTGCAGGGAGAGCTGCACCTAAAGAGACTAGCACAATGTTTGCCTGTTCCATGTGGATTTCCCCTGAAGGTTTCCAAACATTGTGCTTTTTTGTCTTCCACAAAATCTGCTCTTGAAAAAGCTGTTTTTATTGATGTCAGGAGAGACGTAGCTGGCTGTTCACTAATCTGAGATGGCAAAAGAGAGAGAAAGAGCAGGGGAAAAAAACATAAGAGGAAAGGGATGAAAGTCCCACTGAACATGCACTTTAACGGATGGGCAAATTCTTTCCAAATTGGCCGCAAGCAGATGGGAGTTCGATGCTGCGCTGGTCCACAGCCAGACTGGAGATGCAATACGAAGAGATGAAAAGAAAGACATGGTAGCTTGGAGGAGAGTGGACACAGATCGATGGGGAGATGTTAAAGGAGCAGGAAGACTAAAGAGTAGGACGTGTCACATCTGCATCCCACTTTACCTTGACGTCTTCCTTCCTCTAACACCATTCTTCTGTTTCAATAACTCCCTTCCCTGTGACTTCAGCAGTCTCCCTCCACAACTTCATCCACCTCTCCTCTAGTCCTCTGCGTGCAGTGTTGTAAATGATTCAAGTCTGTCTCTCGAGCCTGGTTGCTGCAGTACAGTGCAGTGTGATACACTACAGTAGCATATTGCCAAAACAAGAGTGAAAAGGTAGCACGTCCCTAATTTCAAAGTCAAGGAAGACAAAACGCTAACATGTCACTCGTTTTTTTGGCTCACATCACTTGACTAGTGACTCATGAAGAGAGCCAAACAAACCAGTGAAATTGTATTTTGTCCTTCTTGACTTTGAAATTTGGGATGTGCTATATTTTTACTTTTGGACTTTGGGTTTAGCACTCAACTGTGAATCCCATTGTTAAAGCGCAATACAGTAGCAGCTTGTGATGTTTAAGCTACATCCTTTGGGGTGTACTGTCAAAAAAAGGTGCAGAGAAGAGCAGAAATAGTAGAGCGGCTGCACCATCAAAACATCTTAGGCAGAAAACATATGCCCTTTCATTACCCCCATGAATTTAGTTCATTTCTAGGGCCCTAATTTCAAGTGTGCAGCAGATTGGTCCAAACTAATTGGTCCAGTTTTCTGGACACCAGTGCACCATTTGGTCATAACTGAACAAAAACATAGTAAGACATACTGGGCTCGTGGCCAATTTACACCCGTATTTTGCACATTAGAGTCATGCCCTCATGGAGCAAAAGTAAGCTGCGAAGAGTCACAGAGTCAGCAAGCAGGTTTTCTGCTTTACCTTGTTAAATTAGAAACACAAAGCAGCAGTACAACTTAGCATTAAAGCTGAGCTGAACCACATGTAGTCTTTTTTACACATGCATTCTTTAGGAATTAGATTGCATATACAGAGCTTTTTTTCATTTAATACTCCATCAAACACACACACACACACACACACACACACACACACACATGACAAGTCTGTTTAAGGGGCCACCCAGAGAAGTTAATTTCACCTTTACACAGTTTCTAAAAACCTGGCTTTCGATTGAATATGATTTTGCTGCGATTTAATATGTGGTTATTTTCTTACTTGAATAAGTAAAGCTATCTGGAATGCACATTTATAAACAGTAAACACATATTAAAATATCTAATTAACTAGTGTGTGTGTGTGGGGGGAGAGAAGGTGGAGACAGAAGGGATAGAAAGTGAAAAATGTTTTATCAACCGACAGTAGTGAACCTGTTCCTGGAACAAACTGACCTCAGTGATACGCTCTTGACCTCCTGGCCTCCTACTAGTGAAGCTCGCTTCCTCTCTCTTCTTCTTCATTCACACAAAGACACACCTTTCTAGCTGCCTTTCCAGAGATAAAGAAAGAGACTGCAGTGAGCTGGCAGTGGTGGCGGTAGCCTTTTAGGATGAATGAACGCAGATGGTTTTACCGAGCAAGACAGATAATTCCAGAGAAAAGATAGTCAAATCACTGCGTGCCTATACAACCACAAGATGACGGGGATAATACCAGCTGATTGCCTAAGAGAGAGGCAGAGGGGGGAGAGAAGGGCACAGCACGCTGGGAGGTGATGGATGTGGGAAGACTACAGAAGCCAACAGAGGGGCATGCTGTCAGCCATTAGTATTCCTCTGTATTTATGCCCAAAGGGCCAGCATCTTTATTACTTATGTCTATCTGAGAGAGTATGATTTTCATTATTAGGTTAATATTGAACTTCAACTGCAGCTGCAAGAGAACACTGCTTTTCTATTGATTCCTCTTCTTCATCGCAACCACCACGGTGTTAGTTTGATAATGATATTATCAATATTGGACTTGCATCCCCCAGGTGGCCAGAAGCACGACTCCAAATGAATGCTAATGTAGCAAAGAGGCGAACGTTTGTTAACAACTTGGAGATGTATGAATTTAAAAGAAGATAATGTGTTGCTGTTGCTTTCACAGCTTGTTTCTGTTGATCCCAAGAGGGGGAAAAAACAGTGTTGCTTTAAAAATGTAGTTAATAGAATGATATGGACTCAATAAATTATAATATTGATTGAATTATTATATTTTTGACATTTCAAACTGGAGGAATGTTGCTTGTTAGTCATGACTTGTTTTTTGATGCCTTGGCTCATTTTAAACAAAGCATTAAAATAATGATGATGGTACTAACCCGTGGTTAAGAACTCTTCCGAAGCGTATGTCAGCAGTAACAGTTGTTAAGTGGAATGGGTGACTTATTATTATTGAGAGTGAGCTGTATTCGTTGGCTTTGTTTCCTTTTCATTGTCATGTTTTCTTGTTCCAACTGGCAATCGCATAATGTGCCGAGCCAGTTTTCACTTTGTTTGACTAAAGTCTGGGCCGTGGATAGACTCAGTAAACATGGTGGGGGAGAAAGCGGGTGACGTGTGACAAAAGGTCACAGATCAGAAGACGAGCGCATGATGTGAACCTTAGCCCGCTCGCAGCCATCGAGACGGACAAGCACGCGACACTGATGGCTTGCAGACAGAGAAAAAAGGGGCAGATGTATAAGAATATTTAGATTATTGATTAATCATGCTGATTATTTCCTCGATTTATCGATAGGTCTATAAAGTGTCAGAGAACAGTCCATCCCAGTTTCTCAAAGTCCAAGGTGATGTCTTTAAATGTCTTGTTTTGTCAGTTTAATATAATATGAAAAGCAGACAATGTCCATATTTGAGAGGCAGACAACAGCTTGGTGATTATTCTTCTGTCTGTCGACTCATCGTTGCAGCTCTGACGGACAATAAAGACATTGTAAACGCCATAAAGGCTAGCAGTTGAATGAGTTTGTATCTTTATCAGATGGTGTCCCATTGGGGTTGCATGATAGAAGGGCCCTGCTTGGCTCAGCAATCAGTGCTGACATTTAGATATGAGGACAGGCAGACTGGATCCACAGCAAACATCAGACAGAAAGGTTATCACTTACGAATAATAACTAGCTACGTGCCAGTGTGTGTAACCAACTACTCCAGATGGATAATGACCAATAATGGAGTGTCATGTCTCTTGAGTGAGTCTGAATGACATGAATGGGTCTGTGGTGGATGCAGTAGTGAGGCCTTTTATTTAAGAGCTGAAAGGAATTACAGTCACAACGATTACTTGTGTACCAGTTATGGCTGGTTAATGTTTGAATGGTTTTATACTAACACCAATAACACCATACTTTTTAGTAGTCTATCTGACCGAGACATTCAGCGTCAACCTTTGGTACTTTGTGTGGTTTCTGTTACTTTGTGCTACAGGCCTATTTCTGTCAGTGCTAGAAGAGCATTTATCCCAAGTGCCAGTGCATGCCGTTCACATATCCGGACTAAAAAAAACAAGCCTCGCATGACAAGCTGTGAAAACACAAACATTGATGTGTTTTCTTCCTCACTGTGGAAAATAACTCCTACTTTTTTTCTAAAGGGCTCATGCTAAGAGCATGATGAAATATGTCTTCATTCTCACTGTGAACAATCACTGGCACCTCTTGAGTGCTGCACAGGAAGACGCCACTAATAGGCATTGCTGTCTAACTAGTACAGGTATGTCAGTGGACACAAGACAGTATTTTGGTACTGCATGTGAGATTTGACCCTGACAAAAGTACATATGACACTGGTTCCTTGCTCCTCTGACCAATGTGTTGTATGCCAAGGCTGTGCAAACAGTAGCTGCATCTCATAGCGCTAGAGGAGAGACAGCCACTGAAACACACACACACACACCCACACACACAATCACACACACAGCTTACATTCAACAGAGCACAATACCTCTTTTCATTCCTTCTTGCTCACGTAATTCTGGGAGGGAGTTAGAGAGAGACAGAAACAGACAAAGGGAAAGTCAGGGAGGGGGGTCAGCCAAGGAGAGGAGAGATGTGCCCTGAACACAACGTGACTGCCGGGTCAAACTCCCTCTGGCTGTCTCAACTGTTCACCTGCCTCTTCTCCGACGTACCTGGGAATACTGTGGGGGGTCAGCATCAGATACAGAGCAACCCGAGGCGGTGGCTCACCTGGGCCTTGAGACCCACATGCACCAAGCTTTACAAACGGTGACTTCTCTGTGCCCTAACCATTTACTTTTGAAACTGACCGCGTGCTGCATGTTAAATATTATTTATTTTCTATTGCAGTCATGACTAGGGTTGGGTATATATTTATGATACTCGTGTCAATACGGCACCCAAACAAGATTTTCCGAGTACCTTGGCTTGAAGAATATAAGCATGTTGGCTGAAGCTTGATATTTACTGTACATAGGGGAGAGAGGTATCAATCCTCTCATCTATCTCTCGGCAAGAAAGCGAATATGAGTATTCCCCAAAATGTTGGACTATTCCTTTAACATACAAATCCATACAAGAACTTAAGTCAAGAGTCTAAAATAAGCAATGGTTATGAGAAAGTGTCTGATTTAAGAATAAGTAAAAAGGACTGAAGACGAATTTAGCGAGGCTTTCGATGACTACTTTCAATATTTGGTTAGTTTTCAACTACTCAACGTTTTCACACTTCTACTCAACGCTCAAACAGCGTTTATGTTCTGAACACATTTCTTGTAATGACACTGTTATTATTCTTAATCACTATTGTCGTACAGAACTGAGATTTCAGCTGCTTTCACTGTGCATTTTCATAGTCAAAGCCATATTGTGATTTGCTAAATTGTTCTCTTTGCAGTTAAATCTCTGCAGGTGACTGTGACTTTCCCATTAAAGCTGAGTTGACATCTAACCCGAGTAGTCAACTGAAATGGTTGCTCCGGGCTCCTCATATGACTCACAGCGCGGCAAAGTGTCAAACACTATACTCTTTCTCTCCTGTTCCAGCTTTTGTCGCACCACGGCACAACAGCAAGTGCTGCTGCAGTCTGCATCATCATTTATTTGTGTGTAAGTAACTCAAGCTTGGTCAAATTAGCTGACTCACCAAGGAGCTCCTGGACGAAGCACTTAAACCAATTTAAAAACAACTTTTTTTTCCCGGCTTTTGAAACAATGTAAAAGGTACATTTCTTTGAATGGAGTATAAATCTAAAATGCATCAGCAAGTCCAATGTTGGTTGTGTTTCTTACACATATTTTGAATCTGTTCTGCCTTCAGTTGCTTCCTCTGCAACTGCTGTGATTGTAAAGTGCAGTTGGCTCTAGTCTGTGTTACAACAATCTTGACAGTGCCCACGTGGATGCAGAAAAGCCAAGACGAAACATCAGAATAGATTGTAAGGTTGGCACACTGTAGACAAACCCAATAAACTCAGCTCACTGTCAAATAAACGACAAATATAATCCCACTTATTGCCTGGTATTACGGCTTGGCATCGATTCCTTGGTGCTCTGCCACAGTTCAAGTGTTCGTAGCCTCTCTGAAACCTCTCAGAGACGGATTTCCAAATGGAGGGATGGAAAAATGTCCCGGGGCTTCCAGATTACATATTTGTTATTGTTTCACATGAAGAGAAGTATTCATCTCCGGGGCTTGGCAGGCAGTAGACTGGCTTACCACTCATGTGCCATAGCGGGGTAGTGTTTCCACTCAGGAAGTAGAATCTAAAAGAAAATCAGAACAGGCTGTGTGCTACCTGTGTGCTCCATCATGGCTGTCTAGAAATAATGAGAAATCTATCAAGTCTTAAGTGGGCCCACTGAGGGCGCTGAGCAGAGAGCTCCCAAGGAGTCACTCTGACCTGAGCTAGTTGTAGTTTACCGTTTGACAAATAGTAAAAGCAGTCATCCTTTATCAGCAGTTCCCATAGTACACTTGTATTCAAATGCTTGGTTCCCATGTGGATGAAAGCTGTACTTGGTGTTTGAGCGGTTGTATTATGGGACCCCCCCCCCCCCCCCCCTGACCTGGTTTGTTAGTGCACCGACAGTAACGCATAATCTCTCTTGAAAGCAGAGCATTGCTACAGTGTAATGAGTCTGGCTGATATGAGGTGCAGGAAGCCGAGAGGAACCAGCAGCAGCTGATAAGAGACAATGATAAACCTGGGAGAAAAACAGACGGACAGCTGCGATGGAGAGATAGACGGCTAAATGGCAGAGGGCATACAGTAAATAAGGGAAGATGGTGGACAGCTGAGATGGAGAAAAACAGAAGGCACGCCCGAGAAGAGCTACAAAGCAAAATGAGTTTTTACCAGCTCACTCTACTGTATCAAAGAACTTTTTAAGAAATTGCTCTCTTTCAGTCAAGAGTGACACTCAGGATTTGACGAGACGAGACAGTGTGACCTCTGATCCAACGGTCCTTGCTGGGGGGGGGGGGGGGGTAGACAAACACAACCCGGCTGACGATCAATTTTTGCTCTGTTAACCACGATCCAAGGTTAACTAAGATGGGAAGGGGAGCAGAGGGAATCGATCCCCTGTGTTTGCAGAGCACCAGACCATGACTCAAACTACTGCTGTGGTGCACCGACCTCGTTTCTCTTTAAAACCCTCTGCAGTTGCTGTAATAGTGAATAAGAAAAATCAGATTACAACTAATTCAATAACAATATTGAATTAAACAGTGCACCAAGAGGCCCTTTATGAGCATGATTGCCAAGCTGCATCTTATACACAAAACAAAAAACTCACTTGCAGTTTCTCCACTGCTGTGCATTTGAAGCCATTAGCTGTTAGAGTTGAATTCCCTGTCTGAACACACAGCATCAACTACCTTTAATAAGCTATTTAAAGGTTATAGTTTCGGGAAAAACAGTTATGTATCTGGCCATTCTTGCTCAAGCACGGTGACTTTAAGAATGTGCACGGATTAAACAAACACAAGAACATGTTAAGTAGCTAGTAGCCAGGCTCACTTTTCCCCTTTGTTCACAGTCTTTATGCTGAGCTAAGCTAACCGGCTCCTGGCTGTAGAGTCTGTTGTTAACATGGATTTTTTTCTGTACTTGTTTTCAGCAAAACACACAATACAAGAGCGGTGCTGTTGTCAAATAAATACTAAATCAAGAAATGGAACAAGTTTCTCTCGGCGTTTCATAAGAGTAGCCCCATCAGCCTCTATGCTGGAGATAGGCTCAACCTTGCCCTACCAGTGTGTGAGTGGTGATAAAAGTGATGCAGCTGGTATGGTGGGCATCTGAATACCACTGATAGCATCTCACTTTAAAGGTGCAACAAATAGTTCAGAGGCAGTGAATAATCAAAACATCTTCTTGACTATTTCAAAAAGATGTTTACTGCATAATGCCTTTTAAAAAGCAACCGATGAAAATACTTAGCAAGCAAATCGTAGTCTATGGGAGAGTAACAGCGTCCCAGAGAGTGATGTAATAAACCTGAAACAGACAGAAGCAACATGAGATCCTGACAACACAATGAATTTTTCACTTGGATCTCACTGTTTTTACTTGAATCTAACTGTTATCATGCTGAAACCAAGACAGCCAGCCTGACAGCACAGACATCTTTGATCTGAGCAAGTTTTCACAAAACATCCAAGACGTAATATCAAAGGCATCTCTGACGCAGGCAGCAGGGCAATTCAGATGAGATATCCCACCCATTTGGAAATGTACAGCGTATGCAGTTACACTTGTCTCCAGGCTACACTGGGGCTCTTTGTTCCATAGAAGACCGGGTTATTTCAAAAAGACGTCTAATTCATACTTTTGCCCGTGAATACATCTTTTACAAGGATATGGCAGTTGCTTAATTTGTAAAGGAAATATAACAAAGGGAGAAAAACACAGCAGAAAAATCACTGAAACATCACATATTCCATATGTGATGTCTCCAATCTCTCCGTCCGATTAGGATGCTGACATTCAAACAGCATTCCTCGTAAAAAGGCATTTGCCTGGACAATGAAGTCACATTTCGTTCCATTAATTGAATTAGACTTGCAGCTCCATAATAGATTATTCATATCGTTTTATTATGCAAGTGGTTACATTCCAGGAGGAGAAGAAGCAAAGAAAACAAACAAACTGTTTTTCCAGTGGAAGGTTTCATTTGTTGACATGGCCCGTTGTTGGTGTGCATAAACAGACCAAAATTTGCAATTAATGAATAACAACATACAATCGACAACACACAAAGCTCAAACTCCTCAAAAGACAACCGTGAACATAATTTTCTCCTACGAGTTGAATAATTTAGATCAGTCTCACCTTGTGAGATGACGCACATTCAAACGAAAAAACAAGGAAAAAATGTACATAAGCTGTTACAAATCTTTCTCTTTGAAACCTCTGGACGCTGACAAAAATACAATGTGGCCCAGAGCACTGTTCCTACGTTGTTCTTGCCATCTGACGTCAAACTTTGAATATCCCCCTCCATGATTTCTTTGCGGTTGAAACTCGATAAGAAAGCACTTGAAAAGGGCAAACTCCAGTTCCTGATGAGGCTCTATTTTATTTTTCATTCTGCTCCTCAATTATCTCAGTAAGGATCTCCTGGCCCACCAGTTAAGATCGATGAGTACCTGTATAAAACCCAAATAGGCGGAACTCTAAATTGATGCATCCTGTCAGAGAACAATCTCCACATCCATCATCGCCCAACATATTTTTGACGAAGCTTAATCCAGAAAAATCAAGACAACTCGAGCCTGCATCCCCTCGTCATCATCATCATCATCGGCTCGGTTTGTAAAACAGGCCTCACAAAGTTTTATCCTGAGGACAAAGTACCAGTCTTGGAGATTTTTGTCCCAGAGTCACTTTCTTGGACGCAACACAGCATGAAGACAACAGCCTGCTCCCACAACCTGGAGACACGAACACAACAAACGAGCCATTGGCAAGTCGCCCCCCACAGGTTGTCTTCACACTGAGCCGTGTTTAATGACTGGGTAATTATATAAAGTCCTCAACAGGATAATCCTAACTGCTTGCCAACTCAGCCTCGAAAACATTCCATCAGTCATCGTGATGGGTAATTACAAGTAATGGACAAATAATGGTGTGCGGTGAACAGTGTGTGAAAGTGGCTTAACCAGGCTCTGTGACAGCCTCCCACAGCGATGGCATGTTCTGTGGAGGAGGAAAAAAGAATGACATGCGGTGGCTGCTTGGAGGACGCTGACCTAATACACCTGACACAAAGGCACTGGCTTGCTTCTCATATAATAAGGCTTGTTTTTCTTTAATAAAACTGCAAAGTGAAAAAAAGACAAATGGGCTTTGTTTCTGATAAAAACCCTGAAATAAATCTCACAAGCTACCTCCACAATGTTTTGCCCTCCCAGTTTTTAAGCCTCTGAAAATTCCTCACAGATGAAAGGAAGGAGATGGGACGATAAGATGTCAGGTGTGGAAGAAAGTTGGCCAACTATCCCCAGAGCGAGACAAATCCTCACCCAGGAGGAGGGGGAAAAAAGGCATTTCTAATAATGTGGTCTTGGAGGTTTTGACATTTGAGAAGAGAAGGATTTAAAAATGTGAATGACTGCATTAATAAATCAGTGAAGTGTGTCAAACCAAACATCAAAACCCTCCTTGCAGAAGGATAGTGGCTGAGCAAGATGATTCATTGACGAAAGCGGTGAGCGAACAACGAAAGGCCAAGTTCAAGCCCTTGGGGGGGGGGGTAAGGCACTAACTCATGCATACCAGCCAGTATAGAGTGCGTAAAGGTCTCACCCTTTGGGACTGGGACTTTTGACCACAGCCGTGATGCCACTATAAACAATACAGACACACAATTTCAGACTGAACTCTATTACATATTGTAGGAGCTTGAAATATGAGCCCTGTGAAGGAATGCAGCCCCCCTGACTGCAGACAGCATAATGGCCTGTGTTGTGACACACCGGCTCTTCCACACATACTCACGGGGGGCTTAGGGAACATGCTTTCACTACATGACACATACCTATGTCTTTAAGTGTTGGAAGATCTGGTCAGGACCTATTTAAAACTCAAAAAAAACAAAAAAATAACATGTATTTGAACCACTGCTAGAAACGTCTACATACACAAGCAGAAGTCCAATCCAAACAGGAATGCTAAGTCCCATCCATATTAAATACTACATATAATTCCACTCACAAACTCTCACAAGCAACTCAAAAAGCTCCTTTCGGTCCATCTGATAACAGACACGCATGAATGTCCAACAACCGGAACATTATTTATAGAAGGTGAGTGACTTTAACTTATTTATAGGGGTTGACCCTGTGTGCGTGTGTGTGTGTGTGTGTGTGTGTGTGTGTGCATGTGCGTGCGTGTGTGTGTGTAAGTACACCCAGGCTGGGTTTCTCGGCTGGCTGGCCCCCAGCTTCACCCACCGGCTCCAGTCACCCAGAAACAGTGACAAGATAAGAGCACCCTCCCCATGCTGTATCGGGCACTTTCAGGCTATCGATGAGGGAAGAGCGCCACTAGAAATGGACGATAAGGACAAATACACCAGCAATAGGCTGAATCTGCCATTGATGGGACTTTTTATGGCCAGTGTTTTTTAATTGGCTTTTGAACTAGTTCACCAAATGAAACGATGGGTTCTCAATGTTGTGTCTTTTCGTCACAGTTGCTGGCCTGTTAGACCCACATAGATAGACCCCCTAGCTGCCATATGAAAACACAACTTTGAAATGGCCTGCAATAGTCTGGCTACTTTAAATATCTCTATCCTGCAGAGCATTTGAGAACAAAACCTGTTTGTTCAGAAAAAGCACACCACCACTGTGTAACACTGATCAGTATCAAGTTAAAATGATATTGTCCTATTCTTGGTACTAAGTCTTTTCACAATGTTTTAGATCATATCTGCTTACAATTGTGCTCGCATCACTGCACTGGCTGCAAAAACGTTTCCCCTGAAGATACGTGTCACTCAGACAAAAGCGGGTAAGAACACCAGCATCTTGATTGAATTCCGTGTCAAAGAAAGGGACCGGTTACATGGTGTTCCCGTTGCTGTTCCTCAGAATAGGTGGGCTGACGACTATGTCTCAGCTTACAGCACCTAAAAAAAAAGATCCTAAGTGACTCGGTGAGGCTGAACTTTCTGTGCACAACTTGTGGCCTCTGGCTAGGTTTTCCTTTGGCTGCATAATTAATGAGGCGATACAGGGACACTGGGCTCTCTGGAGAGATCGAGATTAAAAGGGGGCTAAGTGTAGAGAGATGGGGAGGAACTAAGCACGAGGCCGAAGACGAAGAATTAAAGAGCAAGAGAATAAGGCGTGTGACGGGAAAACAAAACCAGGAAATTGGGCAGAGCCACAGAGGAAGGGCGGAGGGCATACAAACAAGGTGCTATGCAGCATCTTACATACTGATGCTTCCTCACACCAACACCCTGAACTTACATCATCAAGTGAAAGATCCCAGTGTGTGCTCAGTTTATACTTAAAGTATTACTCTGCTGGGTTTTATAGCCTCTACTATTGCACAAGGTCAAAGGTGACACACCTGCCAATGTAGTTTACAGATTTATTCGATAACTGCTAATCAAACATTCGTCAATATTTGCATTAAAATAGTGTAGAAGTAATTCTAGAAAGAGAGAGAGAGATAAGGAGGTTGGAGTCACATAGTAGACTTTAAATATATTACATTTCTAACTGTTCTAAATTAGAAAAGATAAGAAAAATGTTTGGTATTCTGTGTTCTCCTTGTCCTTCACACCGTCTTTGTTCTGTCATGTCAAACCTCGTCTCTTTAAAAGAACTCATTATTGAGAGGGGAGAAGTTCAAAGACGCTTGAAGAAAGCAATTAACACATACAAGTCAGACAGCAGGATTCCTCTGTGGTACAGCAATGTTGCTGCTGGAGAGAGGAACAAACATGATGGCTTGGATGTACGCCATATACTTCTGTTGTATGACCTTAAAAACTACTATTCTATTCTTTAGGAATCTTTATGATACTCACATCCAAAGCAAACAACAGAAGTGTTTTTTTCCAGATATCCTAATCCAGTAGTTCCCAAACTTGTTCCCCCGCTATATCTTAGAAAACCTTTTCTGTCTCTGAGACAGAGCCATGAGGCAAAGTTACTGCGTGAGGTGAAAGGCAAGTAAGGGACTTAAAAATAGTCCAGAAGTTTTATTAACTCATGATACACATATTTTGAAATTCACTTTCTGCGGATGTCATTATCGCCAATGTACATTGTGACTTAATTTCCATTAATAAGCTTAGAAATGATATGCAAAAAAAAACACTCTTTATAAATCCAGAACTTTTCTTCAGTATGAAAGTATTCGGTGATAGTTGTCTGTAGAGCAGCAACGATTTATCAATTAATCTCCTCTATGAACTCAAATGAAACTCAAATGAAAATAGATTTCTTGGGCTTTGGGAGAAACTGAATGACATTTTTCACCATTTTCTGACATTTTACAGACCAAACAACGAACCGATTAATGAAGGAAATAATCAACAGTTTAATTGAATGGAAATAAATAGTTAGTTGTAGCCCTATCTGTCTGTACATCCATGGACACATTGCCAACAGGAACTGCTAATAGCTAATTCGGCATACTTCTAATAATGTCAATTTGCCAAAATGTAAACAAATATAGGCTAAAATCAGGACTCTAGCTGCAGCCAACAGCCAACTAACTTATCACTACATCGAGCCAAGAAAGCGCCAACAGAAAAGCAATGGGTTACTAACAGCTGCCTGCCAAATACTGATCTGTTTACCTGTGGTTGTCCAGGCAGCAGACAATATAGATACGTTGTGTGATATCTCTGGCAATACACGACAAGACGAGTGGGAGGGTGCATGCCAACAAGATTACAGTAAGTGGGCTGTCCCTTCACGCTCATCTGTCTCCTCTGTCCATACAGCATGTGCAGTAACACGTTATGTCCATCTTTGTATCGACCGAACAGTAGACCAAGCAGTATTTTTGCTAACACATCAGGTACATCCTTTCTGATGACGTGCTGTTATTAAAATATTAGCTACGTACAGCTGTAGACGGACTGGCACTGTTCACAGATGGCCTCTTTGCAACAACATAGTAATTAATGTCAATAAGTATGTCCTTGTCTATGCTTCTGGGCATGTTTTGTATGCATCTGTTTCGATCAGCAGGGGAGCTTCCAGTGAGGTTGGATAACACAAAACACCAAGCTAGATTAGGCAACACATTCCCACTGACAGAGATCTCTTCCTGTGTGCTGTGCTCACACTTTGAGATGAGACGTCTCATCACTATCTTATCATCATAAACTATAAAAATAAATATACTGTAAATAGGGGCTGGTAATGGGCCAGAAAGCCACTTGATTCTGAACAAGAACGCCTCAAATAGCCTTTGCAGGCCTTCGGAGGACCCTTTACATATGATACATGGAGGCTGAGCATTGTGAATAATCATGTACACAGGGGGCAGCTGAGATTAATTAAATTGGGTTTATGGCGATAACGGAATAAAAAATAAATTCGAAAAATGCAATAGCAATATATATTTAAAGACATAATGTCCTGGTTTGTCTTTATAAGAACTCACTATCAAATGTTTTCTTAGGGACTATTTCTTTGGCAGAAACAAATTAAACTAAACTGCACAACTAAAAGCCAGCAGAGGACCCTACTTTGAAGAGAACAGGTCCCTGAAATTGCTTTCCATTTTCAGTTGACAAAGAATACAAAACGCTGAGCTTTGTAAGCACACTGGGCCACTGAGGCTCTCTGATAATGGGAGAGATGTTTAATCAATACATTATCAACCTACCAGCTATAGCAATACGTCTTTGTCGAGGAAGGAGCTTTCTTTGAGACAATTAAAAGCGGTTCTCGCTATTAGCTACAACCTTCAGATACCTTAAATGGCAGAAGGTGAGAGAGCTTTTTTCACCATTAAATTAACTCCGCTGTTCTCTCCAGGTGACTGGTCCCTTTAGGCTGGGTTATTTGGAGGTTTCGGGCGCACACGCACAACCGCTCACACACACACACATAAACACGCACACACACAGAATACACAACTTTCTCATGTGGAAGTTTATTAGCGAGGAAGAGGTCAACGGATCGACATGTGAGACAGACCCTTTTATCGGCACTTAACAGCGATCAGTAATGACTCCCCTGATAGCAATCGTGAGAAGAGCAAAAGGGGGAGTACAAGGGTGTAAGACTGGTCATGCATGCCGTTTACGTGTGTGTGTGTGTGTGTGTGTGTCAGAGAGATGCAGAAAAAACGAGAATGAGTGAGAGTGGGAGGATTATGGGAGTGAGGGTAATTATGACAATAGAGAATCTGAATTCTCAAAACTGACAAAGTCAGATGACTAATGCAACCACTTTACTAGAAAACAGGGGGGAGTTGACTGAAATTACATCTCATTTCAGTTTGATGACACAGGGTTGTTTATTGGCTGTATATACTACCTACCACCGAGCAAGAGCTTGCCTTAGATCCTCATTTACACAACAATAGTGTGAGTCAGGCTCACTGTGATTCATACTTTGTTTGAACCGGGGGAAAGCGAAAACAAAAATGCTCTGCCGGTCTCTAAATCAAAGAAGAAAGATAACTGTATAGGCTGAATAATGAGTGTTAGTGTCTACACGGGCCATTCCTTAAAATCGTCCACTCATAATGGGAAAACAGGAAAGATTGTGGCCTTGTGGTGACGATATGACTTGCGCTGAATGTGTGTTATCAGACACGTTGTTGTGAAGGTGACATGGTCATGGTGGCAGCAACACACAGAACACAGAAAATGCAGGCGCATACACATGAAACCTCAAACAGCGGCACCACAAGTTCATTTAGTTCCTGTCGTCCATGAACAAACAATTCCACATACCAGATACAAAGACACACGAACCACACTGGAATCCCCCACCCTTCTCTCACACACACACACACACACACACACACACACACACACACACACACACACAATAAGGGCTTATTTTGTATCATTCCCAGGAGGCTAGTATATTTTGGTCTGTGGGTGTGTATCCACACGCATACTGTAATCCTCAGGTGGTTTCACCTCCATGCCAGGGACCCATTTGTCTTCATTATCGTCATACAGCTAGGAAGCAGATCTGTTCGGGCTCGTGGCACCAGTAATGCCTCTCTGTCCTGATATAAAACAACTTCACTACCTGGAGGTTTGTCACGTCACCCCTCCACAGAAATAGGAACATTATGAGGGAAATTGTGCCCTGTGCCTCAATAAAAAGTGCATTTCCCATATTTTCAGAAAGACAGATGAACATTTGACTGATGGTTGTGCTTACAGAGCAAATCACATCCTAAAACTTGCCACTGAGCTTTTGTTTGGGTAATAAATATGCCATTTCAATCCAGTTTGTGAGCAAAATGAACATGGTAAAGCTTTTCTTACCCACTCCTTTTCAGCACATCAGACGACAACACTGCAAGCACCACAGAACCCCTGGCAGCAAGGCAAAGTTGACACTAACAATATTGGACAGAGAACAGATTTTCCAGGCCCAATTATAGTTGAAAATCTTTTCAGAAACTCCTGGCTTAGCCCTGCAAAGGAATTATGGAGCCGGCATAGCTATGTAATCACAAGGCCAGTGTGTCACAAGTGTTTAAATGTTCACCTGATCAAAGACTCAGATATTACTTCCTTGCCCTTTTTTTGTTCCTACACATCTTTACCTCAAAACAACACCTTTACACCTCGTCAGCTGGAGGACCACCATGTCCGCACCGAGACGTAGGCCGGTGTGTTTTTACTAGGAACACGCCTCAATTATAAAAACCCAAGAACAGAATCTTGAATCATTTCACTAATCACCACTTAAAAACAGGAATTGGATCTCAAGGAAAAAGCGGCCAGATTACCGCTAATTGCCTTCCAGCTGGCTGCAGAGCACATCACAGGTAGGACACACAAACAACAGCAGGCACATTCATGTAGTTTCCCTTCTCTCCGTGTGATACCCAATACATTTTTGGAACCACCACAAGAGCAATTCATTACCCTCGCCATGCCCCTCGCAATGCAAGTATACATTGGTATAGAGATGACTGTAGTGGAAAAAGGTGAAAAACATTAGTGAATCCCAAGATGAGGAGACTGCTTCTGTCAAATCAAGTAAGGGCCTCTTCTGTTTTGAAAAGGATGAAGTGGATGATGGTCAAATTGATAGGGGATGCAGATAGAAAACATCCAGGTGGCCACATTACAAAAATAGGACTGAGAGACATTCAGACATCTTTTGGAAGAACTCTGAGTAGCACTAACGTTAGGAATGAAGTCCACATTCACACTCACTGTCAAAAAAAACTGCTTGTGTGTGTGTACGTATAGTGCAAGGCCGCAAGACTCCCAGCCTTATAATTACAGCCTGGTGGGAGTGAAGCTGATAACAGAGGCCTGAGGATATCAACGTCATGAAAGGAGAGGAGAGATACGTAATACAATTTTTAAAAGGGAGATAGTGCGCAACATGATACCTTATCAAACACTGGCTTTTCTCACTGACACTGCTTTTTCATTTCCTCCTTGATAGTCATCTAATGATCCCTAAAACACATGGGCACGCATACACACACACACACACACACACACACACACACACAAACACACACATTCATACAAAGCTGCTTTAAAAGAAAAGCCACACAAACCAGCCCCCACAGTACGTTTACACTGACTATAATGATTCAATTATAACCCATATAAGGCAATACTCATTCTCAGAACCGTCACGTAAAGCCCTTAACTGAGTTATCTTACTCACATTAAGGCTAATCAGAGTACCACAGCCGGCTTGAATATCAGTCTTTCTGATGACTGTACATAATTGTTGCTGTATCTATGAGTCGACTGATTGATTCATCTTTCCTGCTCTAGGAAGATGTTTTGTGCATATATGCAGCAATTTGTGTGCATGTGACCACACTGGATGAAAAGCACTCACAGCAGGTGAAACTAATGTACCGGTCAGTACCTGCTGAGTGACTGTCCTCCAGATGACATCACAACAACAAGACATTACATGTGGAGATAACAGTCCTTGGAAATGTTGCTTCATTCAGCATTGCAGAGCTTTGTTGCTATGGGGACAGGCCTCACAGTGAGAAATAAAGAAAGTTAGGAAAGATTGTCCTTGAGGCCCACTATTCAACACAGCGGACTGTTACATGCTGAATGCCGTCAGCATATAGCACATTCTTCTATACTACAGACCGGAGATCAGCAGGTCTTTCTCCCCGGGCAGGAGTGCACCATAAGTTTGCTGCAGCATACATATTATTAAGATAACGCAGAGTACAGCAAATGTACTTAATGCTTTTGCACAATATTACATCAGTGCTTACTGTAAATAAACTTACAGTAATTACCATTGGCATCACAGGTATAACCATGCCTGAATTTACCCTTGATTTCTCATTATGTATAACCAAACTCATACACTTTCTTTTTGGTGTATTATGAATGCGTGAAAACTAAGATGAACCACATAAACAGAGAGCACATCCCCTCACAGGAGCCCTTTTAAAAAAAAATAACCAACCCATTTTCATTCAGTACAGGATGAACGTATATCGTTCTGTGCACTGAGAGGGAGGCTTTCAGTGTTCACAGCGGGAAGGACAGTGTTGTCCAGACTCCGTTAAACCACCAGTGAGGCAAACAACAGGACATTTGCAGGCCTCTTGCTCTTTACCATCATGGACAAGAAGGGGATATTAGCATGTATAAGACTGGTGGTCACTCCCCTATTCAGGAGACGCCCCCCACCTCCCAGGAAACAACAGTGGAAAACAGTTCAAAAGCTAAAGCTTTGCAAAATCAATCATCTGCTGGAAACTAACAGACTAAAACGACATTAATGCCGAACAGAACCTTTACAAAACAGCCTTGGAGTTTGCGGCCTAGCCAACTTTGCAGCACTTTACAATAAAATGATTAATTGACTCATTGACCTGAACTCCATGCTTTAAAGCCGGGGCTACTGTTTCGAGTGTGCAAGAGAAGAGTTGCTGAGTGAGTGCAGTTGGCTTTAAGTGGGCCTTTCTTCTACTTTTGTTTATTGAAAAACTAAACACGCGCCTCAAAGTAGCACAATTAGAGAAGTGGAAGTCACAGTAACACTGAACTGGCAAAGGACAGCACGCAACTTCTGGGGAAACTGTTATACCCTCTTCAACAACAGTATTTCCTCAAAGTGGAGTCTGCTGACTACCAGGAGAGTTCCTGGTGAGCTCCAGCAACAACAAAAAGGGATTAATATCACAGTGAATTTAATTGTTTTTTGGATGGCTGATCATTGCTTTAATTGCTCCCATTTTTACTTTCCCCCTTTTACAGCACAGTGTAGCCTGTTATGTAATTAAATAGCGTTCCAACTTCTGCCTAACAACAACAAAAACCTGTCTTTCGTCCAATTCTTATCTTACATGTTAAAGGTCTTCAGTTCGCATGACTTTGCTGCGTGCAAAAACTTGTAACGACATAGTAGTAGGCTGTAATAAATGTCTCATTATCGATAACATCAATGCCGGTTGCGCAATGCAATAACATATAGTAAATTCAACCGCACGTGGGACAGTCTTTAAGCACAGCACGAGGTGAAAACATGCAGTCTCCGTGTACAAACAGGTACACATGAGAAGCAAAGTTAGCCTCATGAGTGCGAAACACTGCAGTTGTTGTGAAGCCAAAGTACGTTTTAAAGCAGGCCTCCGGGGGGGGGGGGGGGGGGTCCGATAAAACAAAAACCAAACGCGTTTTACGTGCATAGAGTAACGTTACTCACCTGCGATACTAAAGGAACAAGCGTCTGCTCCACCGAGCGAGTTTTGATTTCCAGACCGGAATCAAAGTTACTGTTGCCGCACGGAGATGAAGCCATTCCCGCCGAGCTCTCCCTGCCTGACACACACACACACAACCTCTCTCTCACACACACACACACACACACACACACACAATGCACGGCACTATACTGAGTTTACTAAGAGCCTTTCCCTTGCTGTTTCGCAGCTTGCAAGCTGGTGTACCGGACTTGCTGTTGCACGCGGAGATTTCTGAATTGGTCACACAGTCGTTTATCGAGTGGCTCTCCGCGCACGCACGCTGTTTTAATCCACTCTGGCTCGTTGGTTGTGCCGCTGAAGCCGCTAATGTCCATGTAGTTTACTCAACAACGGCAGGGAGCAGACTGCAGCACACCACCGTGGGCAACCACACACACACACACACACACACACACACGCACCACAGCACACACATCTTTTTCACTGCTGCTGGCTGCTCGTGTGCAACTCGAGGGTGTCCAAAGTGCAGTTCAACAATTTGCTGAGAATCGGGATGATCATTTTGATTTTTAATCCGTCTGTTCACTCACCAACAGCAGCTATACGAGGCAAAACACTATCAGATTTGGATATAAGTAATGGAAAATATAAGTAGTAGTATATCAGTAGTGCTGTGCATCTATCTGTTCGGCTATAGTGTGCACAGAAAAGGGAAGATTTAATATCATATAGGACTTTTTGATTTAAAAATGCATCAACCAGTCATGCAAATTTCAGAGGATGTTGAGTTTTAGATTTGAAAATTCATAATCCAGCTATCCATTCATGTAGATTTCAGAGGATTTTGCAATCCAGTGCCCTCCAGAGAGAAGAGCGACGCTTTCCTCACTGCACAGCTCTGGTTTGATCCCTAAAACAAAAAAAATCCCACATTATCCCCTGGAGTCTGAGAATCCCTTATCGTCCTCTCAAAATACACACCAGATATGCCAATCAAACCCGGCTGCACCGAGCCACATGGGACAGCTGCACTGAGTGGAATACAGTGCCTATCTTAAAAAGTTAGAGACTTTACCGTTTGAGTGTCTGAAGAAAGCATTCATTCACATAATGGCGCTGTATGGTTACCCAGGATCCAAAACCATGAAGGGGGCCCTTAAAATGACTAAAGTGGTTCTAAAAGGTATATTTATCATTTCAGTTTTGGTTGAAATCAGACTGAACACAGTCGCGTCTCTTGAGTCCTGCATGGTGACAGGTCACTGTGTGGGCCACAGAACGTCAGCAGAGTGTAAAGAGAGTCGGCCAGTCTTTTCATTGAAGACCGGCCGACCCTCTTTACACTGGCAGTCTGCCTCAGGCTATTTCAGGCTTCCGGTGTGTCCGATGTAGGGTGATGTTTATTTTTAAATATAGTTATATCAGGACCGTGGTCTTGCCTACTGCCTTGGTTCTGTCATGTGCACAAGTACTTGTAAAACAAATAGAAAATGGAGATCTGGCTGGAATTGTTTTCTGCTCAGAATAAAGAGACTCATCCTCTGCAGATATCTTTTGAATAGATGACAAGTGCTGAAAAGCTGTTTACAAAAGCTTGGCATGAACACATCAATAAAACCCATCATTTCAATTAGAGATGTGTGCTTGAGTTGTGGATTGGTGGACGTAGATGTGTTTTTTTCCCTTCCAAATTGTATTTCTTTTTCATACCATATAAGCAGAAGGATGAGATAAAAGATAAGGTACACGGGGGTAAAGATCCCATCACTTTTCTTTTACCCATAAGTCAACACACCCAATTTCCACTATACTATTTTCCCAATGTGCATCTGAAGGTAATAAAAAGACAAGTTGATGCTTGATAGAGTTGCAACCAGGTTTATTTTTACTTAAAATGATTTGTTCCTGAGAGAAATGGCAGGATGACATCTCATGTTCAACGAACTGACTGACTTGGAGGTTACGATGACTCATATGGATGTTATTTCTAGATGGAATGATTTTGTTGTGCAAGGGGACGAGACTATCTAGCATCCCCTGCCCAGTATAAGGTCCACAAGTTCTACATATGCTGTTGTTAACTATCATCAATGTGTGTTATTTGTCTGCATTTGAGGTTCTTTAAATCTTGCTCTCACACTCCAAAAGAAGAACGTTTTACCCTGGAGACACATTGTTCCTCTTCTTATTTTGTGACCCAGTGACTTGTATCCACAATAGAACTCAGAATGCTTTATGGCCATCTGGATCAGAGCCTGACCAAACTATTTGCCAAATTATCTGTATCCTCAAGTGGCTGCAGTAGCTATTTCTAACTTTTCTAACAAGTGCAGCCACTGGATGACAAGTGGTGAGTAACACTTCATATTACAAACACACCAGCTGACTGAGAGCAGATATGGCTTATAAGCACTGTGGCACTGTTAGTGAGGGGCTTTTGCCTGCTTTATCATCAACTATCGTGGCTGGCTCACACTCTGTGTCAGCAGAAGAGACAATAGTCGTATGTGTGTGTGTGTGTGAGTGTGTGTGTGTGTGTGTGTGTGTGTGTGTGTGCGTGTGTTAAGGCTGTCTGCCGCTCTCAGGCTCAGCCAGTATTTATTTAAAACCCCAGAGCTATGCTTTAGTTTAACCCTCCCTGTTTACATAGGTTACACTCCACACACACACACACACACACACACACACACACACACACACACACACACACACACACACACACTGCATCATTATGAAGGCATGCAAGCAGTTTGGCTGCTATGTGCGGACAGGGCTGTGTTCCACTTTGAGGAATGGCTCTACTACTAAGTAGATAACATCTATATGTTTTTTGTTAATCTTCTCTGAGGCTTTGTTCCAAGCGATTCGATGATAACGAACTCCTTTCGGGCTACTTGCATTGTGCTGTATCAACATATGCTGGTTTAAATTATTCTAGTCTCAGCAGATAAGTTCAAGAAGCAAAATAAGATAAGAAATACGACACATCCCAACCTGTACCATTTCAATGGAAATATATTTATCATCTCAACAAATTGCTTTCAATCCTCAAGCTCAAACAAACACAACAGTGTGCATATTGTCACTGAGTTTGTCCGTGCCATAACTAACTAACTGTGAAACAGGCTTGTTTTTCTAATTTCTGTATCTAATTTGAACTGGAATATTCAATATTTGCTCCTCTGCCTCTAATCTCTTCTAGGCAGATTGCATTTTGACAATTTGCCTGAAACCCATACAAGCAGGACGTCCTTTTTGTGTATTCTCATCTGCACAGTCCAAGGGTATTACTCATTAAATAAAAGATGCTTATGCATAGTGTGATTGTGTTGCTAACAGCTGCTTCTCTCTCTCTCTCTCTCTCTCTCTCTCTCTCTCTCGCTCTCTCTCTTGTGCTTTACAAGTGCTGACTTCTCCTCTCTCTCTGGATCATTCCTTCAAGCTGTACACTGACTGTGATTGTGGTGCACTCAGTCATACTCCCCTGTTGGATACATAGATTGAAATTTGGAATTCAAAGCAAGGACTGTGGTTGAATATTCAAGGATTTCCCCCCCCTGCATTCTCAAATGTAAGAAAATGTCTCTCTCTCCCGAGTATACTTATAAACACTGTTCTTGATTATGGCCCTCTTCATATTTGTTTTTGAGAAGATTGTGTTTTGTATTTGGTCGATTAACGCCTCATGTTTTGTATCTATAACACCACATTTCACACATAAACATGAGCCTCCGGGTAAACTTGAGCTTACAGGTCAAATTAACTAGTTTAAAAGAAATACTTGCACTTCAGGCTAGCGTAGCTTTGACACAGACCTGCAGCTGAACTCACTCACTTACAATGACACAGTGCCTGGAGAGGCCCCTCTGAAAGAGAGGAGGTCAAACTGAGGTGAGGTGCCCTGGTTGAATATTTAGTTGGCTGTACACTGTTTTTACTGACTGACCCCGAGTGTGTTTACAGTTTACAGCTTCAGAGGTTGTTTAAATGTTAGATGAGTTTAATCGGTTTAATCCTGGCTGTCTTATTGGTGTTTATGTTCGTACAGACTCCAGCCAGGAAGAATTACACTGCTTGCAGTGCAAATTATAGACACCACAGAATTAGACACATTTTAATATGTTCATATAACCAAAGCAGCAGTGCTAATAAGGATCATCTGTCTGTCATGTACGGCTCGCCTCCTGCCAAATCCTCAGGGTCATCGCTAATTTGATTAAACGTAAACAAACAAGGCCGCAGCAAAGTGGTACATAGCAGACACCCATCCTAATAGTCTTGGCATTTCTGAATCTTCATTCCTGTTGTTACATAATTGCAGACATCTTACATTATACTCAATCACCAAGATACATCTTTTTTTTAAACACTTCACCTTTCGCTCAAAGAAAAAGAATAAAAAGAGAACGTATACACAGTTAAAAACAAATACTGTTGTTACCTGAGATGTCAAAATATCCTTGTTATTTGTGTGTGAGCAAATGAAAGACACTTTAAATTCCCCTAGAATATTTTAGAATTAATAGAAAAACAGAGGGTCCCTTTATCATCCCTCAACCCCTCAAGTATGAAGTTCATTTATAGTTATTCCATAAATTACTATCCAGGCTTCAGAGCTCCTCGGGCATATTGAGTAACTGAGCACTCGGTGGCGACATGTGGCGCAATGACATTAATGAATAAAACATTTAAGGGTATTATGTACAATGTCAAACATTTCATTTTCTGCTTTCATAAATTCTTGATGCATACAGCAGTGAGATGGAGATCCTCTTTCATGCCTTATAGGACAGAGTTACTCAGGGTCAGGATCATATGGTCACTAAATTAAATATAGCGATAAAGATAAGATAAATGGAGATTCATTAGACTTATATCACACTTTCTGAAGTTCAACTTCCCTCTACTCTCTGATACAATTAAAGGTAAGTCATATATTAAAATTAACATGACGTTTGTGACAGAAAGAGGGCCAGACAAAATTAAAAAACCCAGACACACAGTTCTCTCACACAGACACAGATGTTGCAGGCCAATTACTCATCATAAATCACTACTATGACCCCACTGTATACATGTCAAGCATTTGACCTCCCTGTAATACACTAATTAGTTTTTTTTCAACTTCTCAAGTAGTCATATAATGTCTGCATCATAGCTGATGTAGAGTGTATCCACAGGCTTAATCAAAGCACTTTCCATGGATGACCCTGTAACCACTGTTCAGTTCACTGATGCAATGTTCATAAAATATCTCACATAAAGGTGTAATCTTGTACTCTTTTGTCAAAATATTGGAACATAGGATAGGATCTTCTTGTCTCCTGCAATGACTTATTACATTTACTCAAACTAATCCTGCATTGTGTAAACAAGAACAGAGATTTCATCGCAAGAGCAAGATAAATGCAGCAGTGCAGAGATAATAGAGATGTTTTTTCAGAGACGCAGCTGTTTGGCTACATCTGCAGCTATCACCTAGCTGCCACTCCTGAGATGAGAGCCATAGATGCATGGGTATCCTGCACAGAGAGGTTGTCTCACCCTGCCAAGTCCGTCTAAATCCTGTGTCCCATTTAATGATTGAGGAGGGACAACAATAGCAAGACGAACACAATCTATTTCCTCCCCAAGTGTTGGTGACAGTGCGTCTATTTTGTCTTTGCCACGCACATATACCACAAGACAAGCATAGCCAGAGGCCAGCCAAAAAAGACCCAGCCTCCCCTCCTTCCCATTCTCACTTCCTAAAAGGCTCTACCCTCGTTTTCTTTCCTACATTGTCATTCATCATATCGTCTCATGGGTTCACAGATGCCATCACGTTTCCTCCCTGATCTTGTCAAATGGGCGCCCAGAATCGCCTTGTGACCAAACTGTCGACCTGGACCTTTGAAATCCATAAGGCCCAAGGGCTTTTTTTAACAAGCAAGGCCGTCTGGCTGGCAGCTAGCTCAGCTGCGACCTGTCACCCTCAGTCACTATTGGCAAGGGGATAATACAGTCCGACACGGCAGTGTTTTAATAGATTATTGTGGCATCTTGATTGTTGATGGAGCAATTTCCAAATCATGCAAAATGTCATCAGCCATTTGGTTTATATGCAGAATATTTTATCTGGTTCTCTCCTTACTTAGACCAAGGCAAAAACAAATATGACTGGATAAAGTGTTTAACATTTGACTTTGGTATTGAGTACTTGAATTATGTTGCTAGACCCTTGAATACTCTACGAATGACACATCAACTGGTAGATAGACCAAGCACTTCCTTTTCTGATTTGCATATTGTTCAATAAATGTCTGGGCTGTCTTCAGTGACGTTTACAGACACTTGACAGATGCAGCAGAGTGGCTTAATGAATGTGGAGACCAACATTCAGCCAGAAAACCAACGCTCAAATCCTCAAGCATTTATCCAAATCTCTCTAAACAAGGCACTTAATCCCCACCAGCTCTGTTTTGTTCTGGCCTTTGACTCTCTGTGGAAGGATAAAGAAAAAAAACCTTTTACATTAAATCTAAAAAATATAAAATCATCTTTAATACTGTAATGTGCTTTGGTTGATTCCACTGGGCAGTTATGTTCATAAATAAGGCCAAGTTAAACTATAAGGTAAATAAAACATTCATGAGCAAGAAATGAACAACCTCTCTAACCATTTTATATTTTTGAGTAGCCTCTCTGGATTTTGTGATTGACGTCCACCATCTAGTGGACATTCCTCAACAGTGCACATTAGTGAGTTCAGACGCTTTAACGTTTGCTTATCGCCGACATTTAAACCAATTTGTTTACAATACCTTGACATAATAAAGATAATTTGATAAGTTTTAGTTTGTGAATTTTTTTCTTTCACAATACAATTCACGATTAAAATCTATTGCCACGCTGTGGAGATTTGTACGCGGAACTTTTGTTCGTAGGGGTCGGTTTATCTACAGCGTCATTTAAAGTAACACCACAATTACAGCTTTTAAAATGGCGGCGCCCGTGATTGAAACATGCCATGTAGCTTGCTGCGCAAACAGGACTCCAAATGTTGTTTCTTGGGGTCGTGGCGGGATCATTGCCTTTGGGACATGTACCTCTGTAGCTCTGTACGACCCACAGGTAGTAAAGTCTTCCGAAATTCACCTGTAAAGTTAGCTTTTACTGTCAACTGTCACAGCCAACGATAACCGAGCATCCTGTAGTTGTATACAAACGTCTACCTTCTTGTTCGCAGCCTCAGTAAACATACTATTTGTTTTTTATCTCAGGGAAGGGGAGTTGTTGCTGTGCTGAACGGACACACAGGAAGAGTGAATACAGTCCAGTGGGTTCACAGAGAGGACTGTGGTGAGTGTCCTAACAGCTGGATCTGGATGTATGTGTCTCCGTTTGATTTGCCACCACAACAAATGTACAGCAACGTGTGTTCAAGTAGAAGACAGACTTTTTAAAATCAAGACTCACTTTAATGTGGTCTAAGCACTAAAATTGAATCACAATGTGGGCAACGTTTGTCTTCAGCTAATCTTCTTCATTGTTTTTTAAAACCGTTTGTGTAAAAGCGCCTTTGCTTACATGTCACTCGTGAGCCTTATTGAATATACACTATAGGGTCTAAAGTGCATGGACACCCTAACAGAAAGCCTTCTCTGTCAAATAGTTGGAAGTACGCTATTCTCTTTAAATGCCATTGTTTGCTGTTGCATTTAATATTGACCTAAAATGTAACTAAGTGACATGAATAACAGCCGCAGTCCGAAGGTGTGCAAAAGATACTTTAGCCATAAAGTGTTATCTTTACTTAATAACTGTGGTGTTATTGATGCGGCAGCTCCAGAGAGGCATCTGGTCTCAGGAGGCTCAGACAATCGGCTCATCGTCTGGGAGGCTCAAAATGGAAAGGTAGGTCCCCTGTTTCATCAGACGGTGTTTTTATCTGTCGTTTTCTATCTTCTGAAAGGCCCTCTGTTGTTTCCAGTTTGTCCAGTTAGTGGAGTGCAAGGGCCACACTGGTCCGGTTTGTGCTGTGGATGCCATCTATGTGGAGGACTCAAGGATCCTGGTGGCCTCCTCAGCATCCGACTCCACAGTCAGACTGTGGCTCTGCAATGAAGCCAATGAAGGTAATGGCCACAAAAAAACAACTCTCTGGAGTTGTTGTGGTTCAGCACTTTGTTGCCATAATAATGTTGGAAATGGTAAAAAAGAAATTTTTTTTGAAAAGTAATACTTTGGTTAGGATTGGTTGTTGTTTATTTGGGGGATTCCCAACCGATTTTTTGCGTGTGACTTTTTTTAAATATGAATCAATGTCCACTTGAGACCCATCTTCACAGGATGCATGTCTGTGCGTTGTGAGTAGTTGCATTTATATTGCACCTTTCGAGTCTTCTGTCCACTCAAAGCACTTAACACTTAAATGTCAACATTCACTCATGGACGGGCCTGCCATGCAAGGTGCAACCTGCCCATCATGATCTAAACTGATGATCATTCACACACACATTTGGTGTTCAGTATCAACCTGCCACAGTGATTTCCTTTCTCAGACAGTTTTATTTTTAAATACGTTTTAGGCATGAAGAGGTGAAACTAAACAGCGTTTGCGCCCAAGTAGACTCCTTTTTATGGGTTCAGACAAGTAAAGAAACACACTGAGGTAAACTATTGGATACTGTGACTATTTTGGAAATCAAAATGTTACTTTCTCGAGAAGTCAGGTTTGCAAGAACTAGTTCATTTCCACCAGATGCCTTGCACTTCTTTATGTAAAACTCAATCCAGAAAGTAGCGGGTTTACATATTACTTAAAAAATAAACAATTGATTCCCTCACAAGTAGCCTATCTGCCCTCTAGTGGCTGCTATGGGACATGGGAACATGATCATTTGCTTCACCTCTGCAGTGCTGCAGAACTGTTGAGCCTTTAGCATCACTTCTATGACAGTGTCTTTTTTTAACATACACTTAAAATAGTCTTATTTTAAATATTTGGTTGGCAAAACAGGTGAAACAATCTGTCAATAATAGAAAAAAGTTATATGTTTTTTGAACAAAAATGACAATTTTGTTATTTCCTAAAAAATGTATTCATTATAATATTGCCTTTAATTTCCTCACAGAGTTAAATATCAGTTATGATACAAGCTGTCATCCTAAGTGTGTGTGTGTGTGCGTGTGTGTGTGTGTGTGTGTGTGTGTGTGTGTGTGTGTGTGTGTGTATGCGGGGCGTAACCGTGGGGTGGATTACCAGATAAAAATACTATAACTATGTTGTGTTGAATTGTGACAGCTTGAGAGGCCCTTGGCCTCTACACATACGGGGAAGGCAAAATAAATATTTTGTGTATTATTTTTTTTTTTTTGTGCATTTTGTATCTATTCAGACAAAAAACCCCAAACTATATTTTCAGTTGTGTAGCAATTTTACTCGTAGAGCATCGGAAAGTTTAATTCCTTGTGCATGTGTGTTCCTCAGCTGAGTGCCTCCATACCTTATCATTTGGCAGCAGTTTCATGATGGATGTCTCTCTGGCACTGTTGCCAGGCAGCAGAGGTAAGCCTAAGCTGCTACTACGTAGACATCCTTTAACTTGTGCGCCACGTACACTCACACACACACACACACACATTTTTCCTCTCATGTAATCCATCTAAATTTGCACCACTGCTTTAGTGCCCGTAACCGAATGTCATATTCAGAATGCAGCCCGCGTTTGAAGTGTCTCGTGTCAATTGGCCTTTCTGTCTTGCATGTCGTTTGTCTGTTTGATGCTGTGCTCCATCCTTCCCTTCCACCTCGCTCCTGTTTTATAAAACATTGGCTTTGATTTAAATGTATGCAATGTGCGTGTGTGTGTGTGTGTGTGTGCTTACATGACTGTCTGAAAACGCAACCTTCTTTTCTCACAGTTCCCATACTGGCCTGTGGGGGCGATGACTCTCAGGTGCATCTGTATGTGCAGTCTAACGGAGAGGTGAGCTCTGACCGATACTCCGTCAGGGGCAGATCATTCATGTTCCAACACTTTAAGTTGAATTACTGAAGTATGAGAGCAACATCTGAACTTTATAAATGATCTACAGCAGCTCCATAAAGCCATGTCACTGCAAGGGCATGAAGACTGGATTCGTGGAGTGGCCTGGGCATCTCTAGGTGAGCGCTACTGTTTGAAGTAATGGCAGCGTGGTCTGACTTGACTCAAAGTCAGATATACTTATAATATACAATATGTGTAGGCAGGGTTTTGTGATTAAGAAAAACACTTATGTTAGAAATTTCAGAACAGGAAATAAAACCATTGTGTATGTAACCCCAGCATCTTCTCAAACCCAGTTACATTTCTTTGGGGTACCAGGGCTGAGATTTGAGCCCAGGATCTCTTTGGTAGGTGGTGACAGTAGTAACGAGTCGGTCGCCAGCGTTGGGTTTTGGCAAGCTAGCAACGTAAGCTAGCAAGACATGTTTGATACTAACTAAATGCATTATAAGATTCTTTGATTTGATGTTTTCTTAATGGCTAATTAAGAGTTCTGTAGACCGTATATGGGCAAAACATTGCTTGTTACAGTCTATTAGTTAAGTATTCATTGAAAACAATGCCTTTTGTTTTTTTTAGCTTGGTGTCAGATGACTCTTTATTGGAAATATCCACAACTGAGACTATATATATATATATATATATATATATATTATTAAGATGATCATTTATATCTATATGTGATAAACATTAATTTCATTTTTTAGGAAAGGGGTAGGACCTTCTTTGTGTTTACGTCTACCAACTCCTTTTCTTAAATGTAATATTAATTTATTAAGAATTTGTTGTACATGTTAATTGTTCTTTTTATTGTTTTTTTGTTTTCTTATGCGTTACATGTTGAAAACCAAACCATCCAATCTAAACTCATTGTTAAGGATGTTTTCAAATGTTCTGCATGCATGTAACAGCTAGAGAGCAAAAGCACCATTTTCTTTTTAAGATCAATAGAACATCTAGTAAAATCAAAACTAGACACGGCCTTTAAACCACGTATCTTGAGTCCGGCATCGCCACTAGTGGCCTATTCACAGTACTGTGATAGCACATGGCAATGTATGGATCCAATCCAAGCTATACTAATTGTACAACCCTCTTCAAGGGCTCTTCATTACTCCACTGTTCTGACTGTGTAAAAAGCTATTTCATCTCCTTAACCAGCTCTCTCCACCAGTGTCTCCTTCCCACTCACAGTCTATGACCTACTCCACACTGCCGAGCTACGCGCCAGCACAGAGACAGAGAGATGTTTGTTTGTATGAAATATCCCCATAGGAATGACAGAAACCCTCTCTCCGCTGTGATGGTAGTTACATAAATCATGCTTTTGTTTTATGACTTGGCAGATGGCAAATTGCAGCACTAGAGGTCCAGTATATTATAGCTGTTAAACACTGGCACTCAGTGCATGATGCTATTTTCTGTTTTTGTCTTTCTGTCTTTATCATATTTTCTAAATCACTATTTTCTTCCCATTAATCTTAGTAGTAGAATAAAGGAAGCACGAGTATAAAATCAGCTGGTCACATGCTATACTTTTAAATCTGACTTTTTTGGGAGAGCAGTTCAACCTTCTCATGCAAGATACATTTTATAAAAAATAAATCAAATAGTTGCATCAAAAAGATGACTTTTATGAGAGCCACGGGTCATGAAGATGTGTTTTCAATCCTGTGTCCGTATCAGGGCTTTATGGTCCTCATCACCATCTAACAGGCAGCTAATGTCTGTTTTTAAAAACACATGGATGTTATTAGTTATTATTAGTGATCGAACGTCTTTAGTAAAGAGTAAATCATTTAGTTTCCATCAAAACAGAAAGTTGAACTAAAATACTGTTAAATGTGTTAGAATTAGAATATAATAAGATGCACGTTCAGCATCGCACATTTCTTAATTCTTCTTCAGTGAAATGAAACATGTCGACTGTGGCTGTAACTAAAATGATTTGTTCTGCATGGGCGTTTCCTTCAGTCCACCAACAGATCTGAAGTCACACTTTATCATTCGTACTGTAACCAAAACACTGAAAATGTTGTTTACATGTACCGCTTTGGCTGTAAACCCAGACCAGCTGTGTGTGTGTGTAGAACGAGAGCTTACCGGCGTCGCAGCGGGCGAGCGTGCGCCGTACACAGCTGTCTCCCTCTACTACGCGTCAGTGAGCAGTGACTTAAACCCTTTACTGACAGTGATTAACATGTTTAATATGTGCTGGCTCAGCAGGAAAAAGTTACTTCTGAGTCTCCAACTGCTGCTTCAAAAACGCATCTGGTGAACGTTCCTAGTTATGTGATTCCGTTTCATGAAGCCTTATGTCAGACACCGAATCTCAGGCAACACCATCAGATCTGATGCTTTATTTAATGGGTAATTTCTGATGTCACAACTATCCAAAACAATGTTTCATAGAAAAAGTCGGACAGGCTCAAGAAAGTCGCCAATGCAAGTAGTTTTGTCAGAGTTTCAGGCGAGTAGCAAAGCCATCAACGTCATGGCATCATGATCGACAAACCGTTCTGGCCTTCCTCCTACCGCTCCCAGCATTAGGTGGTGTTTTTAATATGTCTGTTCATCTTGGCAGAGGCAATTCTGGGCCAGTGGCCATTGGACTAAACTGTAAACGCATAATGTGACAGACGGAAGCACCCGGAGATAGTGGCTTGAGCTTTGTTTATATTTGGCCGGTGCTCCTGCTGTCTTACTGGCCATGTCACAGTCGGCAGCACTCTGTTATAATGCCTTGATAACAGTTCTAACAAACGATTGAAGACAACAGGAGCTAATAGACGAGCGAGGTGAGGCTCATTAAAAACCAGAAAACAAAACCTGGTATTCTTGAATCTAAGTCAGAACAGTTGTTTGTTAGGCTCAGTTCTAAATTGTCCACAATGGCTCAATTATGCATCGCTCTAAATATAATCAACTTTACTTTAGCTCAGCTGTGCTTTGAGGTAAATATGACGGTTCTTAAAGTTTTGCCATACAACGCAACAGTAATACTAATATTTGATAATAACACACCTTTTTGTCTTAGCAAGTAAATAACCCAAAGGCAATTATGATAACCTAAATTGATCGAATATTTTGAGAGTTGATAGAAAATGTCTTTCAGCCAGGAAGGTTTTCATGTTCTCTCTCTCTCTGACTCGTTCAGGTGGGGAGCTGTTATTAGCCAGCTGTTCCCAGGACTGCCTCATCAGAGTGTGGAGGCTGTGTGCCAAGTCTGGGACAGACGCCCACGTAGAGGACGATCACACCATCATCAAAATGAAAGAGGACGTTTTTGAAGTGAAGGAGAGAGGTGAGTGGGCCATACAGGCTTGATACATGAAAAGGTTGCTAATCAGCCAAATGAATAGACAAGCTTTTTGATGGTATAATGGCACATGGTGGTTACCCACCTCCAGAAAGAACAAAGTGTCTGTTTATGTGTCGCTCAACTTTGATTGATTTTTCATGGCACATTTAGAATTGCATAAATGTAAACCTACCCTTCATTTGGCCTCTCTGTGTTTCTGCTACAGACGCTTCCTCAGTGTTTGCTGTGTCTCTTGAGACAGTCCTGGCAGGCCATGAGAACTGGGTCTATGGAGTCCACTGGCAGCCTCCTCTCTACAAAGGTACCTTGATTTAAAAACGGAAGGGATCGGTCATTACTCACGAAAGTTCTAGATGATTGGCGGTAGGTTCCTGGAAAAGCTCTAAGTGGTGTCGTGTCTAAAAGTGAATCAAACTTTCAGAATCTGACACAGTTACCTCACAGACCTTTCAATAATTTATTCTGTTTTTACAGCCTGTCAAAGTAAATGGACATGCTTGCATGCTAAGCTGAGATAAAGTGTTTCTCTCCCCTTGTCTTGCAATGCTGTTGCTCACAAAAGGCAGAAAAGAAGAAAAGAACGGGTTTGAAAAGTTATTGTCTTAATTAGCACTCGGGGGGGGGGGGGTGCTAATCTAGTTCTAGTGCTCGGAAACACTACCACTTTTGTCCACAGGGACCGCCAAAGACATCAAGACAATATTAAAGGTCCTTGTAGTAGCTTTAAATATATTGTTGAGACAAAAGCATGGTCACTGTGCAACCATAAAAATAAATCATAGAACACACGAACCACAGGCCTAATAGTTGACTGTATTCTGTTGACATCCATTGACGGTGTACTGTATGCTCTTTGTCTCCCCCTGCAGGTGGTGAGCTGCAACAGCCCCTCGGTCTGCTCTCAGCCTCCATGGACAAAACCATGATCTTCTGGGCTCCAGAGGAGGGATCTGGGGTCTGGGTTGAACAGGTGATTGTTGATTTGAGCACAAGGAGGGTGTGTGCAGATACACAGAGCCTAAACACACACATATACACATGGTATCAATTACTCTATGCAGGGAGCACAGGGTTTGCACATACCAATTTCCGACTCTATTTCTGCTAGCTTCCTTTTTCAGTAGCTCTTGACATGATCCAGGAGCTTGAGCCCTCCCCTAGTATTTTCTCTCCTGCTGTCAGCGCCCCTGCGTCAGCTTCCACTCTCCCTGACATTGAGGTGTCAGGAATGGAAGTGATAGACCGTGATGAAGAGCCGCCAAGCCTGTGAGTTTAGACAAGCCAAGATCGACCTCCCCCGTCTTCCCTTTGTCACTCACTCAAACTGAACCCCCATTCCCCAACACATCCGACGTGGGATTCTGGGAGACATGCCATAGCCTCTGCCTGCACCGCCTTAGTCATTATTCATTTTTTTACTCCATGATCTGTCTTTCACGTTCATTCCTCACTGTCGTTTTCTGTCCTCTACCTCGTCTTTTTCTCCACCACTTGCCTCCCTTTCTCTGCTCCTGTCTAGTCTCCCTCTCACACATTCTCTATCTGCCGCCTAGCTTTCGCTCCCCTCTACCTCATCTCTCTGAGCTACCAACAGCTGCTGTTGTGCCAGAATGAGGCTAAATTTAACACAAGTGCGCATGGTGAAGAAAAAGCTGTTTTCTGCCCATCTGCCCCACAGCTTTTTTTTTTTTTTTTTTTTTTCTAAATGCAATTTGCTAATTCTCAAGTGGTTCAGAAGTACCTCAGATTACCTTTCCACGTACCTGACAAAAACACAGAAACAATAGGAGCTCATGGGCAGACTTGCAGTATGTATCCCACAGTGTGTGCTCACCTCGCCATAGCAGGCACCTCGAGTGTGATCGTATATGAGAGTGACGAGAAAGGTTCCACATTTGATCAGTTACATTTTTTGCCCCTTTGATCTCATCACTCTCATCCACAACTGAGAGCAACAAAGACCACTGAAGAGAGCAACCGTGAAAGTTCTGATTCTCCTCTCTGACAAAGGGGCAATGATTAGGGCCTGAAGCCAGCGCCGATTCTCCTCGCAAATTTCTTCTCAGTATTATTAGACAAAGGTGGTCAGTGGAAGTGAAAAGCAGCAGTGAGAGTTTGAAATCACGTCTGGTGTGGCCAATTTTCCTCCAAAGCTCAGGCTTTTGTTCTTGATTCCAAAAATAATATAAACCCCCGACCCGAGATTTCCTTTGTTGAATCTGGAAGTGCAGTTCTCTGCTTTCTTTTTTGTTCCTTCCGACCTGTGTTTTTTTTGTTTTAGTTTTTTCCTCAAACGAGAGAGCCAAACCCTTTGAACTGACAGGTTCCCTACCTTCAAAGGAAGCTTAACCTCTTAAGCACACAGACACACACACACACACACACACACACACACACACACACACACACACACACACTCTGATTGAATTAAACTGTATTTGCATTTTGCTCCCATCTTTACATGTTAAAAAAGTACCAAATGCCTTTGATTCTGTCTGTTCCAGTGTTTTCCATAATCTGATTTGGCCTCACAGGTTGTAACTATGGGACATTGAAGTTATTGGCGGAGCAGATTCCACAGTGCTAACTGACCAGCCATGTGTGTCTTAATTAGCCAATTTTTACAAAGAAGTGCTCCAATTCTTCACGCTGATTAGAGTAATTGGTGAGATTTAATGGAGAGCAGGGTTAGCGGTGGGGTGGCCAGGGTCCACCGCTGCGTAAAGCACATCTTACTAATGAGACACACTGGTAATTAACATCTCAGACTGACCACAGCGGGCCACTGCGAGGCCTGGGGGGGATTGTCAGTTTGTGTGGGTGTGTTTGTGTGTATGAGAGATAACCTATTTTCAGACCTTGGCTTGTGTACTTTCCACAAGTTACACATGCAGATCGAGAAGCCACTAAAACCAAAATGAGTTCATATTTTTGAATTAGGTGGCTGTCTAACGCCACACTTAACACCAGACTGAAAAGCAGAGTCCTCTGACCACGCCCAACATCACTGATGGGTGTGGTTAGCAGTAGTCAGTCACTGCAAGGACAAATGTCAAACCAGTTCAGCAAAGATGTTCAGGGGGTGTCGAGTTACTCTTTAACTTTAACCCTTTGAGATATGAGTTGATTTCATGTATTGCTAAAATTACAATTAATCGAAAGAAAGAGAATCGACCAACAACAATTTTGATATTTGATTGATTGTTTAAAGCTACGCTAATCAAAAATGTTACATAATCAATGAATGACACTATTAGGTATAATGTGAAATGTGTCGCTCATAGTGACAAAAGAACAGTGAATGTTTACTTTACTCTGCAGGAGCCCTCAGCTCTACAGCTTTTAGCTCATTGTTTTAATTTTGGGGCCCGGGAACTTTACTTCAGTCAGCTTCGCCCTCCGTCGGTCTCTCTGCTCCGTTTGATGAGGAGCCAACTTCATGTTTTGAGGCGGACCCCGACCAGACCAGTGGAGGCTTCACCTCGAGGTGGTTTGGACCCGGTGGAGGAGGTGGATTTGTTCCTCAACCAATGCAACACCCACATCCCACTATGGTTCTCCCTTATGCTGCAAGTTGATCCACACCTCGGGGTGGACACATTTGCGCTCGTGCCATGGCCAAGATAGCTGCCTTAAGCCTTTCCACTGCTCTGTCTCATCCCTCCCCTGTTGGAGAGAGTGGAGCAGTTGTTGGTCATGCTGGTAGCCCCCGGTTGCCCCTCGGCACCGTGGCATGCATTAATGACTCGGATGGCGGCGGCCCAGCCGTGGACCATCGCCCAGGTCAGGGTGTCTCTGTCTCAGGAGGTAGGTGCGATAGGTGCGTTGCCCACTCTGGGCCAAACTCTCCAGGCTTGGCTTGTTAGAGAGGCTGCAGGAGTGGGACCATTGCCTGTTACAGGTCAAAGTGGTCGGGGTTCCAACGCAGGTGCAAGAATAGGAGGCTGGATCCCCTGTCCTTCGCAGTTGGTTATATTCTGCCCTTTTTTTTGCGGTGTTTGGTAGGCAGAGGGCTTTCTCATGCCACTGTTAAAGTACAGCAGCAGCCATTTCTCCCTCGCTTTGGCGACAGACCGGTCTTTGCCCACCCTCTTGTGAAGAGGTCCTTGCAGGTGTTCAGGAGACAACACGTGACTCCGCCCCACAGTGGAAACTGCCTTTGGTGCTTGAGGCCTTGGTGAAGGATCCCTTTCAGCCTATGACTCCGCTCTTGAGAGCATTGTCGTTCAAGACACCTTTGCTGCTCTCGCTGACCTCGGCTAAAAGAATGTGTGAACCAACTGCCCTGTCGGTGCACTCCAGTTGCGTGCTGCTTCGTGGGGCTACTCTCCAAGACCCAAATCCAAAGAACTCTGAGGGTCAGTTAACCTGGAAAAAAAAATCCAACATCAACTTGATTGTCGAGACTTGAAATGTCAGAGAACCACTGACCTATTGAACCTGTCGCTCGTTGAAGATGCTGTAGGATAGCAGACGGCAGTGTGTGCTTCCTTATATACTTTGGGGTCCACGCGTATTTGGGTAGGCACCTCCTGATTGGTCGGCTACGTTTTTCAGTGTGCGAACGCATGCTCGTGATTGGAGGAGAATGTTACCCGTAGAGAGCTCCATCTGTGCCCATTTCTTAGTTACATATCATTATGAATTGAATATTTTTGGGTTTTGGACTGCTCGTTGAACAAAATGAGGAAACGGTTGTTGACTGATTGAGACAAATCAAAAGATGAATAGATAATAAAGTAATCCTTAGTTGCAGTCCTTACTTTATGTTGTGCATCTTAACATCAAGAGTAATTGATGGGAAGTAGACCCAGTCTCTTAACGTGTCGGTCAGTATTTCAGCCTGAAAAGTTTATTAGAAAACCTGTACTCCACACTATGGGTTTTCCCAGCTTGACTCGGCTCATTTAGCACCCATCACCCTCTTTCTCTCCTTCAAAGAATGATATATGCCTTCCCTTCCTTTCTGTCCTTGTTCTATTCCTCCCCCATACCCCCGCTGGCCAGTGATAAGGCACGCTGTGCATCCATATTGTTCCCTCACTCGTAAACAAGACAGATGACGGCTTTTTGCCTCCGTGAGTTTTTGCATGATTTACGGGAGGCTCTTGTGTGCAGAATTCTAAAATCAATCTGCTTAATGTTGCGTCTTGTTCTATCTCAATCTCGGCATCTATGTTTATACCTGACTGTCTCCCTTTCCTCTCTGCCCGTCTCTCACTGGATGGCTGGAGGATCGTGCCATTCCAAGAGAAGGCGTGTCTTTATTGCTGCCATTAGTTCCGCTGTGTTTCAGCCTGCAGACAGGCGTTATTTTGAAGGTCATTGATGACCGATGGAAGCTCCCTAAGAAGGTCCAAATGATTGAGGACATCACTTTACCGCCTCGTACAATAGACGCGGCGAAGATATGTCCGTGCCCTGCTGGTGCGTTTGTGTGAACCCTTTCAACATCTCTGTTTAACATGTAATTGGTGCAAATACGTTCTTGTTTGTTTCTCCTGCAGTCTGCCTCGGGTCACTGCTGCGGCATAACATGCTCTCACTCTACCTACCCGCCTCAAGAAAAGATAACCGGCTAAGCTGTGCATCTATTGGAATCATTCAAGTGTGAATTTAGCACTTCTCATATTTCCTCACAGCCAATGTCCATATCATTTAAGGCACAAGCTAATTAAAGATGGAGGAGATATGTGCTGCTAAGGGAGCAGTGTAGCGCTCTCCGGGGTTGGTTCTGCTGCTATCGATTTGAATAGATCTCCCCTTTGGGCCCAGTTTACCTTTCAAGGCCTCGGGCCCAGATAAAGCTTTTAATTGTTTGAATTCCTCAGTGAGAAGTTTGCCTGGTCAACAGAATGCTCTCAAACAGCTTATCTTTGACTGGTTCGGTGTTGAAGTATAAACTCAGAAGAGTGAGTAGTTAGGAATGAAGATTTCTAACATGAATATATATGAATATATATGTCTGTACTCTTACTCTCTTTCACTGTCCGTTTATACTTCCGTGACGAAGCACGTTGTCTCTTGAACAAGCCGGCTGTAGGTGCAAATATTGACAGCTCGTGGTTGGAACATCTCTCTATTGCTTAAATAAGAATTCCCGTGGATTCATTTCTACATTGTTTCAAGTTATTTCTGTCTAGTTCCATAATCCTGCATTGAATCCTACCGATTATGCAACAGGATGAGATATCAACCTATTTAATCCCGTCAGTTTTAAACGTCTTGTTTCTCTATTTCCGTATGTAATTTCTGTTCTCTATGGATATTAATGTCAATGACAGGATGAATGAATACAGATTGTAATTCAGTTTTTACATTTTTAGAACTAATTGGAAGCTTTTCATTTCACAGTACGGCTGAATGTTCTTCATTTTTAGTTGTAATCCTGTCTTGACACACAAAAGCAAGGTCTGAGATTAGACAGGTGGCCAGAATCCTAAAAGAGTCATTTTAATTTTCTAGCATTTTTCTGAGCTGAGGCAGTGATTTGGGGTGTTTTCAAACTGGATTGTTGTTTTCAGTAGAAGCTCAGACCCTACTGTCTATATATGATCTGCCTTATGAGCATCACGCAGGGGTCACAAGCTCTCACTCAAATCCAATTTATTTAAATCCCTCTGGGTTCTCAGGCGTTGCCATTTCTCATGATTATTTGTTTTGTGTGATACGCTGCACTGCGACTGCTTTCACTTTGTAGACAAATGTATTTTGTTAGAAAGACACAACAGTTTATTCAGCTCTAATAAGTCCCATTTTGCATAATTTCTCATTTGACTTGTCAGCTTAATTTGCTGTTTTTTTTCCCCACCATTATGGGGCATCATCATTAATAGCCTCTTAGAGGAAGACTGAGAACAGATTTTAAAACTTTCTCCCTCACTCTGCTTCTTTTCTATGAATCTAGCCCGTAGGTTTACACAAAACTCAAGCGTTTGAGAACCAGGCTGTATATACTAAAATATACCGCATGTCAGAATATCGTATAGGATTAAAGGAGGCTAAATTCATAACTCACAGAAATAGCATAAATAACCTAATTTACGCTGCTGCTTTTTCTCCATATGTGGCAGTGAATGGCACCTCCTGTGTCCTTCATCTTTGTCTGCAGCAAGTCAGTGACTCTGACCCAGAAACCAGATGTTCTTCAGCCACCTGGTGTCCGATACGAGTGTGTTGAAAAGGCAGATGAGTTGATGCTTCTGATCAGTAATGATCGCCCTCATCGCGGTGTTTTGTTTCTTTCTTTCCCACCAGGTGCGTGTAGGGGAGGTTGGTGGCAACACTCTGGGTTTCTACGGCTGCCAGATGAGTCCAGATGGCTCCATGATCGTGGCTCACGCTTTTCATGGAGCACTACATCTGTGGTGCAAAGAAAAGGACAAAGAGGTGAGCCTCAGTTACTCTTAAATGTTCAAATCAATATAATGCCAGTAGTTTTGAAGTTTGCACAAGAAAGTTTTCCATGAAGCACTGGAATTCTAAGTATGTTTGATGTTGGATTCAATGTTAGTGCATTGCTACAAAGCTACTCTGTGTGAGAGACAGTGATTCGTGTAATTAGTCTCTTGTCTGCCACTAAATTTGACTGGCTTTGCATGTGTCTTACTCGGGTGTCCCTGGGAAAGAGTGGGAGCCTGAAGAAATAAAACCATTTCAATTACGCCGGCTCGGAAGGTGAATTTAAACTTCAGAGCAAACTTGAAGGTGTTGATGACTAATTCAGAGGTTTCAAAGGAAATCGACTTCACAGACGGCAACACCTCAATTATATTCGCCCACTCTCCAATGCCAATCATATTAGTTATTGAAGTGATGTGTATGTAGAGGGAAATTTAAATAGGAAATCAGGGGTTTGAAAACTGATCATTGCAATGCTGTCTGACCAGGGACGATGGAGGCCTGGTGTTGTGATATCGGGTCACTTTAATGCAGTCCAGGACCTGAGCTGGGATCCTGATGGTGAGTTCATCCTCAGTGTGGGCTCAGACCAGACCACCAGACTCTTTACTCCATGGAGGAACCAAGATGCCAAACAGGTAAAATAGCCTAAGAGTCATCTGTAACATGTAGATGTAGGAGAAGAATTGCAAAGCTGATTGTAGCTCAGTAGTAGTAGTGACAGTATTTTTAAATGTTGTAAGTGCATAGTTAGCATGTGTAGGTTAAACGCTACCGCGCCACATTTCTTTATTCATGAGACAAATATAAAAGACCGTTTTCACACACCTGGCATCAGCATGTCGACTTAAAGACTTCTTCATTTCTTCTTCTGCTCTCCAGGCTGTGAGCAATAGTTACTTAGTATGCGTCTCTCCTCTCAACACCGGCCCTTTGTATTAACCTTTCTGGGATATAGTCTGCACCGAATATATATTCTACTTGTCGAGTTTGCTCAAATATGTGAAGGAAATGTTCCTGATTGAATTTAGTAGGTTGTGACTTAATAATAAAGAGTTTCTTATAAGTGATTTATTTTCGAGGGAAGGAATCATGACTTGAGATACAGGGATTGATTGGTCACAAAAAGAGTACTTCAGAAAACCCTTCGCCCACTTGTTTCTTCACCTCGGGTTTATCCGGATGAAATTATTAGAAATGGGGTAAAACATGCCAGTTTGGCATCTAGCTCAGGTAGAAACATAATGAAGTTTCCAGCCTTCATTACGTTATTGACGATGGCACTTCATGCTGGTGTTATTGCACTGGAGCCTTCAATCTTCTCTTGTAACAACACTTCTGCATCTTAAGCTGGAAATGTTTCATTTGAACAAGAGAATCAATGTTGTATTTGGCTACAAACTCCTTGATGTAGGGCCAAGAAACACAGTTCCACAACGTCGGAGATCTATTGAAACACTGCCCCTGGCAGCCACGTGCAGCTGGTTGGAATCCTCATGACCAGAGCTACATCTTTAGAATATCTTTCTGTCCTTTTCGCTCTGCAGGTAACCTGGCATGAAATCTCACGGCCACAGATCCATGGATACGACATGCAGTGTCTGGCAATGGTTGGAAGGTTTCAGTTTGTGTCGGGAGCTGACGAGAAGGTGCTGCGAGTGTTTCAAGCGCCTCGTAATTTCGTGGAGAATTTTGCTAACATCTCTGGGACGTCAAGAGAAAAGCTGTTGGCATCTAGTGTGAGTGCCAAATTAAATGACTGTCTATTATAATATTTTCAAGTATTTTTTTTTACTACATGAGTAGATATAGTCAAGTCATTAAGTCCATCCCCTTTAGAGCCATCTGTTCAAAGATCAGGTCAAACTTTTTTTGTAGTCTCACTTTGTTTTCCAACGTTAAGATTTGCTGAGGAGACGGCCCACCTAGTTATTGGTGTGTGTGTGTGTGTGTGTGTGTGTGTGTGTGTGTGTGTGTGTGTGTGTGTGTGTGTGTGTGTGTGTGTGTGTGTGTGTGTGTGTGTGTGTGTGTGTGTGTGTGTGTCTCCATTCATTTATCTGCTCGTTGCCAGGACTCTGCTAACCTTCCAGAAGGAGCCAGCACACCTGCCTTGGGTCTGTCCAACAAGGCTGTATTTCAAGGTAAAATACTTGCTCAGCTCCACATCCAAGTGTTTCAGCACTCGGGGGGGTTGGGGCCAAGTTTTATTTGATGATCAATTTTCATGAGCTCCAAACACAGCAGTTTGAGACAGCAGTGTCATATTAAACTGAGGGTTTGTTTAGTAGTTTTGTTCATTTTATGTAATGTATTGAAATAGTCAAATTAATTTACAGATATGTCATTTACATTTACAGGTGACCTTGCCCCAAAAACCAATGAAAAGGAGGGGCAGTTCAGCAGTGTATCTGATCAATACCAGGAGTCTTACTTTCACCCGCTCATCATGACTGGTACTGTACACACACCTGCAAAAACAACACTTTCAAGTATTTTTACAACATAACATGGTCATTTCTAAGTTTTAAAACCTCCCCGATGAATAATTTAAGAGCCAAAATGCATCTCTGTCCCCTCCATAGCGTGAATCATAGTCCTCATTGTTATCCACTCAATAGCCTCGGTACACATTTAAGAGTTCCAGTCTGCCCGTCGCTAAATGTTCTTATAAGAAACAATTATGCGCGACCAGACGGACAGCAAGTCATTACGGCTCTCACCATGCTGTACTCCCACAGTGCCTGAGGTCTGCTGGAGGCTGATGGTATTACAGCCAGAGAGAGGATGAGAGGAAAAGGGTAGTGAGTGAGGAAGAGGAGGCGTCAGGAAAAGGGGATGGGAGTAAAAGCAAAAATTAAGACAAGAAAATGGCAGGTTGTTATTAAAAAATAGAATCAAATCTCAAATCTAGGATCAAATGTATGGGTTTGGGAATGGAAATGCCATTGAGATGATGTGACAGAGGAAGAAGAGTATAAGAAACAAAAGCAAAATTGAGAAACTAGTTGCAGGGAAGGGGCAGATGGGAAATGGATGAGAGTCAAATTAAGAGAACGTAGCTTGGCACTTTAAAACCCCCGGGCCAGAGTGTTTCAAGAGCTGTCATCAGCATGATTGAAGCCACTCCTTAATCTGCAATGCTAATTAGAAAGCAGGCTTATGTGATTGCAAAGTATATGTATCGATAACCCTGGGCTATGTAGGGAGCAAAGTGCGGAGACTGTTGTTAACAATGCATTTTCACTCCTTTGATTGGCTTCCGCAGGCAAGGAGACAAATTAATAATTAGGCTAAATGGGAAGTCGATGACCAACAAGAAACACAAGCAGTGTAGCTTTCAATTACATGCAACACGAACGCAGGACGGGCTTGTGCAGAGCCTGCAGTGTGAAGGAGAAGATTGGCACCGGGCTATATTTGATCCCCTTCAAAGCCAACAGCCGTTAAGAATCAGAGATAAAGCTGCAGTTGTTTTGAAATAGCTTTTTTGGGGGAAAGCGGCAAGTTTCAGGGCTGAGGATTTCATGCAGGCTAAATGCTGAAAGAGGCTGTATGTGAATGTGAGAGAACATTGTCTCCAGGCAATCAATCGTGTTTTCAGTCTTCCATGTAGTTTTTAAGTTCACTTTTTCTGTCTCTCTCTTTTTCCCCTTTTAATTTGTAAGCCTATCTCTCACACACACTCACACACACTCACACACACTCACACACACACACACACACACACACACACACACACACACACACACACTCAGGTTTATATCTGTCGCTCTTTGGGTTAAAAGAACAGGGATTTAAAAGAGGCAAATTATAATAGCCACTTGGGTGTAATCCTCATTTAGTAAATTGGAAACTGGTTGTATTTGAATTTTAAAACAGCTCAGTTTTCAGGGCCTTGCAAATGACAGTTATGTAACGATCTTAAAGTTAACTGTGTGTCTATATATGTGTATGTGTGTGTGTGTGTGTGTGTGTGAGAAGAGCCCCCACCAGAGGATCATCTTCTCCAGAACACACTGTGGCCTGAGGTCCAGAAACTGTGAGTATCTGAATGTCTCTCTGCTAACAGCGTTCCCAAAACCCTCTCCGCTTGTCTTTAGTTTAATTTACCTACTGGCACAAACAATATCCTGAGACATGATACAATAACAATCCCCACTACATGTTTTCTTTTTATATACCTACTTTCTCTATAAAGACACCAGAGTTTCCATATTACTCTTAATGAAGCAACATTTCCAGATGGATTCCAGATGGTTTGGTTTTGCCCAAAGGGTTTATTGTAACTGAACGGGACGAACTTCCCAAAGCCCCTGTTTGTCTCCCTCCTTGTATTCATCAGCCAATCAGCTTCTTGCCATCCCATGAGCCCCTTCTTTAGGCTGAATATATTGCCTCAATTTGTGGCCAATGTTAAATCCATTTACCTGTCAATCCGCCATAAACATGACGTATGGCGGGGCTGTTTGTTCGCGTTGTGTGTGTTGAAAAGCATTTTCTCCCTCCCGTTGGCTTCACCCCTTTGAATCATTTAGTGCATAATAAAAACATTAAAATGAGTAAGTGCCCGAATTATTTTTGTGGCATAAATAATACTCTGTGTCGTGGCCAAATTGCTGCAGTTTGCAGTGAGTTTGAAAGCTTCGTGGTTGGGGAGGAATTTCTCTCCGTTGCGTTGCAGGCTATGATTTCACTTTGTTGACTCGTCGGCATTTTAAAACGAGCAGGTGATGGTCGGCAAGCTGAAACTAATTAGGCTGCGATTGATTAGCCGGAGCATCATCATTGTTCATCTCTGTCAGCGGGAGAAGGACCAGTCATTGCAGATCAGCATTTTAATTTCACACTCTGTCTGCTTATTTACCTGTCAGCAAGCAGCGATGGCTTGAGCCTGGAAGCTTGTCGGGGGAAGAGAATACTTAATTTACTGTCAGTCTGGGAGCGCTTTCTTTGTTGTTGTCCTCCCCCCTTCACCCGTCTCTCTTTCAGATCCTGTCTGTCCTTCCACATATTCAGTACAGCTGTTGGCTTGTATGATTGTCCTCCTCTGTCTCCTACAGGTACGGCCACGGCTTTGAGATGTTCTGTCTTGCTTCAGACAGCGCCAGGGCGGTGGTGGCATCTGCATGCAAGGTCGGTGTGATAAATGTTGAGGCCAGAGACCACATAACCCCCCCCAACCCACCCTCAGCAGAGAGCATCGTGACATATTTACCCTGCACACTTATATTCTCACACACACACACACACACACACACACAGCAGGCTTAGATGGCGCTGTTAGTCAGGTATTGATAGGAACTACCTTGTCCTTACCTTGAGTGCAGACAAATGCACAGTTGTTAGCCATCACAGATGTGTTTCTGTCTTCCTGTGGCATACGATCTCTCCGCCTCACTTTGACTCTCTACCTCACCCACCTTCTCACTTTGCATTCCTCTCCTTTTGCTCTTCCCTTCATCACCGGTTTCTTCCAACTGTCCTGCTTTCTTTCCTCTGCACCTCCTTTGCTTTATTCCCCCCCCTCACAATTATGTTCCCTTTAATTTTTTATTATTTTTTTCTCCAATAAGCAAGCGAGCAAACAAACTTTCTATAGTATTTTTCAAAACAGAAGTGCGCTGCAGAAGGGGAGAAAAGTATATCGAATAAGGAGAAATGAGTGCACAAAGTAAAAGGCAAAGAAAACTAATTCAAGTTTCTTAAAGTATTTTGTCTTTGTAGATAAATTAATTAAAATCCGTCTTTTCCAGGCATCTAAAGCCGAGCATGCAGCCGTTCTGCTGTGGAGTACCGCTACATGGCGCCAGCTGCAGACGCTGCCGTGCCACACCCTCACCGTTACCCAGATGGCCTTCTCCCCTGATGCACAACTCCTATTGGCTGTTTCCCGGGACCGCACCTGGTCTTTATGGCGACGGAACCTTCCCACACCCGAAAGTCCAGGTGAGAAGGAGCAAGGAGTTGTCACTAATTAGGGGGTCCACCTTAAAGGAATTTATTTAGCTGTCGCAGCTCAGGATGAGTTAATGGTTCTTCGTGGGGCTTTTTCAAATACATTTAGCTTGATTAGAAATGTGTTTGAATAAATTACAAGACAAGGAGACAATATTGGAGCCTCACTGGCAGACAACACCAGCTCCCCTGAGACAAATTAATTAAAATAAGGTAAACCCACTGGGCAGATTTGTTCCAATTCAAATTCCAAGTCAAGCTGGCCTGATTAGAAGGACTCCCCTAATTAATACTGTGAAGAGACAAACAAGTGATGCATTGACTGAAAGTAGTCCAAAAGGAGCTAATAAAGGAAGATTATTTATTAAATTAAACCATGTTTTCAATGCATTTTTGTGTAAATTGACCACAATTAGAATTTCACTAACTTCCCCCCCTATAACGTATTAATATCTTTATTGCACGTAATACTTTGGATAGTAGGTGCAGCAAAGCTTTGACATGAGATAAAGAAGGAAACTATCAACGCTGTAAATACATTTCTAGAGCTGTGCAACCCTTGTTTGAAGAAATACAATCCTAGTGGCTTGTTCTTTTGAAAACATCAATCTCAAAGCCTCCTTTTGTAGGATTACTCATTCGGTCTGTTTTGCTTGAGCTTTGACCTCTTTCAGTGTACGCTCAGTGGCGGTGACATTAATGGTTGGAGGAACAGAATTGTTCCTGTCAGTATCCACATGGCCTTAGAAAGTCAATCCTCTCAAGCCAAACCCTAGAGAGTCCCGTAGAACTCTATTTCTCATATTATAGCCTACTGTTTGCAGGTGATTTGAACATAAAATACCCCAAATAACCTCATAGTCATTGTCTGCACTTGTCAATATGGTGCAAAATCCCCTATTATATACTTTCTCTGATGTACTTCTTCCACCTACATGCTGCTGCTGCTCCAGTTTCCATTTCAACCATTTTCTTATAATATAATACATTTTTTTAATCCCTTTTTAATATATTATCAATATATCTTATTGTTTGATTTAAATTCAACATGTTGATAAGAGATGTCACAAAAATACAATTACCCTTTTTGGAAATTGAAACCACATTTTTACCACAATTTTTCTACAAGTGGGATCTGTGCATCCCCACTTTCCACTCGCGTCCTGCAGGGCCCCTGCTGTAAATAAGAGTGTCCTCCTGTAGAGTTTGTTTATATGAGAGAATCTCCGCACCTTGACTCGGACAAATAACCCAATCCTGCATCCAAGGTGAGCAGAACACGACGTTTAAGCCCAGAGGATTACCTCCTACCTGCACCTGGTTACACATCTTACAGCTCTTTTGGCTGCTCAGGAAGGTTTTAATGGGCACCGACAGAGGCTAAGCAGTGCTGCACTTTCCTGTTTGCCTGTATAGTGGACTGCACAGAGGCGGGGGTGGTGTTTTGTGAGAGAGGAAGGGAGAGATCGGAGGATAGGGGTCTCCGTCTGTTCTGGTTGGCTGCCGAATCACTCAAGGTGATTGTGAAGAACACACGCACACACAGTCTCACAGACCCGACCAGGGAAGGTGAAACAAAGTTATAGCTGATGTAACAAACTGACTCCCTCCATTCTCACCTCTTCTGTCTCTTCTTTTCCTCTCACCTGTTTTGTCTAACCACGTCGTCCTTCCTTCTTCTGCATCCTCCCTTTCCTCTCCCTCGACAGTCAAGCACCCAGATGTTTTCTGGTTACCTTACTCTTCTCCTTTTTTTCACCTTTCCGTACAGCTGTTTGTGTAGTCTTTTTATGTGCTGCTTTCTTATCTTTTTTTAATGTGTTTTTACGTGTTGTGTCTTGACTGAATGCGGCTCATTTTTCTTCAACTTTGTCCGTCTCCATCTCTGTGAGGTCGGACTAAACAGCCTATCCTGCCCGTCGTGGTCCTCAAATGAGTGTTACTGGACGAACACCCGTGTGTCCCAAACAACACACCTGCAAATATGTGTGTATTTTGTGGTGAGAGTGTTGTGAGCACATAGACGCAACATGGTGTTTAAATCAGACTTTTGTGGCAACGCTGAGGTTGTACGGCTGTGTGTACTTGTCCCTTCGGTTATGTGTGTGTCTGTATGAGTGCCAGTGGAGAGCAGCAGACAGGCGGCTGCCACCAGCATACAAACAAGCTCTCTGGGGGAAAAACAATCAGGGGCCTGAAATGATTTAGGCTGGTGAAATAAACAGCAGCAGGTCATAAACCAAAACTGACTGAAGTGAAGGGCTGGAATGAGGTTTCCTGTCTTGGTTATTTGTTGCTCGGGAGAGCCTTTGTTGCTCCGGAGTAGTGGGGTAGGGATCTAGACATGCTGATGTCATGCTACAATATTCATGACACAAAGTTTGACTCCCAGCTCATCGGTCATCGAAAAGGAAGTGTCAGAGAAATGTGACAACAGATAAGTAGTGTTGGGATTGATGATAGCATTTTGAGTGTGACTTGTTTGTTTGTATCCGTGCAGAGCCTCGGTTCTCGCTGTATGCACATACAGGGAAGGACACAGCCGTACACAGCCGAATCATCTGGTCATGTGACTGGAGCCCAGACAGTAAATACTTTGTGACATCCAGTCGGGACAAGAAGGTAAGTCTCTCCTTTTTAAGGTGGCGGTTGCAGATTGAGGTAGTAATGTAATGAATGCATTTTTGTAGCGAGCATCGATTTTTGTGTGTGTGTGTGTGTCCAGGTGATAGTGTGGGGGCCGTGCATATTAGAGGACTCTGGAAACGCTGTACTTCCTCCTGAGATTAAACCATGTTCTTCCATCTTGGATGTGGGAGATTCTGCTACTGCTGTGGCTTTCTGCCCCGTTCTCTGCTCTGATAACAGGTACACACACACACACACACACACACACACACACACACACACAAGCAGATTGTGTTTTTTTTTAATCATGTTTGGGGTTTTACTATTCTTGTGAACACAATATGTCAGGAGCTCCTGGAGGGAATTTCTTAAAATTTGGCACAAAAATGTATTTGGCTTTGAGGATGAACTGATTAGTATTTTGTTGTCAAAGGATATAATTCTATGAAAATAACTCTTTTTATGACAACTTCATACAAAAACGGTCAAACAGGTAAAAATAATGAAGTTGTGACATTTTGGACAGACGTGGATTTAAACTGCAACTTGACTGGTTGGCGGAGACGTTCAACCACAGGGCGGTAATTCAAGTCTATGACATACTGTAGGCTACTGACTTTTTATGAATTATTTATGAAATACTATGATATATATATATATATATATTTATTCTTATTTATGACTATTTTTATGTTTTTTTTTTAAATATTTTTTTATGGCATACTGCTATGACTTTTTTATGACGCACTTTTTTATACTTAGATTTTTTTTTTTAATGATTTTGTGGCATTGTTATGGCCTACTCTATGCCTTATTAAATGTAAATCTATACTATGACTTTTATGACTATATCTCGTCTTATCATACCCAAATCCTTTCTTATCCTTCACAGATCTGGTTGTTTTCTACTAATGTAATGTCATTATCTACTAGAATGAATGATCAAATATAGTTTAAAATGTACTCAAGAAGGTGTCTGTTTAGACAAACGTCTTACCTTCCCGTTCAAAAGTTACGTTTTCACTTCACTGGATAGTGTCCATCTTGGATTTCTGGTTCAAAATAATGTCATAACGTCAAACTGTTGTCCTCCTAGTGGTTGGCTTACACCAAAAATGTGTCTTCATACATGACTGTAGGTGCTGTGGTTCAAAAGTGAATTTGTCAAGATAGCGCCAGCGGCCATTTTGGATTTAGCCCTCTGTCAAAAACTCCCTGGAGGGACCTGAGGATAATCATTTTATAAAAGGTCCATAGAAGTCGAATCATTTATGAAAACATCTTGGCCAGAGAATCGTAACAGAATTGAGGTTTTGGACGATACTATCTGAACCGACTATTTTGAACAGACAAGAATGGAAACTGCAACTTGACTTTTACTTGTATTTCATTTGATATACGTTTTGGTCCCTTCCACAGCTACCTGCTTGCAGTGGGCCTGGAGGGCGGCAGGATCTTGCTGTACAGGTGGAGCGCTGGCCAGGAGCCTGCTGGAGGACACGACTGGAGCAGCTGTGGCGAAACGGACATTTCGTATCCTTACAACACAAACAAAGTTCATCTGAAGCACATGCCACTTTGAAAGGCCTCCAATGGCTCCTGGTAGTAGATATTTACAGTACATTGGGTCACAGTAACAGTAGTGTGGCTTCAGTTTGATGGCAGAAGCTCTCTGTTATGTATTATTAAAGAGAAGCAGCAGGCAGCTTGATTTGAATGGCTACATTTCTTTTAGCTGGGCAGCAGCTAGGGGGGGGGGGGGGGATGCATCGCTGGTACTTTAGGCGTGCGTTGTTTCCCACATGGATGTGTGAGTCATCTTCTGTCGAGCTCAGGAAGTGAATTTTAAGGCAGGTATCTTGTATTTGTGTGATGCTCACAACCGTAGTTTAATTGCTCACAAGTTTGGGTTTACTTTCTATGTGTTTGAGAAGGGCAGACATTGCAGTATGATTGTGAAGGTATTTCTCTGACCACCCAGGGTATTCCGTTGTTTCCCTTCATCACATGTACTCTTGCAGACAGAGCCACGCTTTGACGGTCAAGAGGCTCCGCTGGAGGCCCAGGCCCGGCCGAGTAGGTCACGAGAACAACAAGCTGGATGGACAGACTGACGGAGAGGAGGAGAACTCCTGGGTCCAGCTTGCCAGCGCCAGCGCCGACCACTCTGTCAAAATCTTCAACATCAACAAACGGGCTCTTTAGCACCCACAACAGTGACACTATTATGTCTCTCATGCAGAGAGACACTTGGACTGAGGGCCACAGGCCTGACTGTGGCACAAAAGCCACAGCTGCTTGCTGGCAAGCCATTCAATCCCTGTGACAGCGAGTTAAGTCATGGGTCAGTCGCAGGACAAACCCACAGCACACATGCCCTGCAGTCTGTCTGCACACAGCTGAACAGATTTGATGGGTGGAAGCAAGATGGTGAAAACACCATGACCCTAGGGTGGTATGTTGCCACTTCAAAGTGTTTTAGATTCAGAGAAGACAACACAGCTGGATATATATATATATATATATATATATATATATATATACACAGATCGCATATTTAGACTAGTTATCCAAGTTAACATTTATACGGTGAATGGGTGCTTTTCAGTGACCAATCGGAGAAGTTAGTCACACAGATATATTGTTTATTTGTTTTATGACAAATTAATAAAAAGAATGTGTATATCCAAAATTGAAAGAGTCTTTGGTGTCTCAGTTAAGTTCTAGTGATTGTAAAATCACAAAACTCTTAAATACAAGATGGTATAAGATCACAAAACATTCATGGTGTGTAGCAGAGGCATTACTTAAAGGTTCGCATATGGTACCTTTGTTTATTTGATGTTAATTTCAACCATTATGCAAGTCATGTTGCTGTATTTCAGATTGGGTCTTCCAGTTACACTAACAACATGGAACTTAAAAATGTGGCAAAAATATCATATTTTTTAATTTTTTAATCCTATTATCTTGATGTTATCTTGCGTCTCCACAGAGTTATCTTACTAACAGTGTTCAACCCCCATTTTAGGAACCACATGAATTTGAAAATTGTAAGCAGTTGGCAGTAAGACATTGTTGGCAGTAAGTTGTAGTTAAGAAAATAAAACATATAGTTTACAGGCAGGACTTTAAACTTTGCAGTAGATTAAGATCAATCAATGCAGGACTGTCCCGTTATTGAACGCAGCAGCTTAAATAGATTAAGGTACACTTGCTTTTGGAGATTGAGCAGAATTCTCAAGGACAGAGGAAGACGATGTCTTCGATTTACGATGGGCTCAGCTGAGTGTGCCATCATTATATGTCGGCCATAAATTTACCTGCAGGAGATTGTAACCACTGGCCATAACTCTCTCTCTCTAATCACGTATCCTGGTATGTATGGAGACATCAGTCGACCCACGCCGCACACGCTCCTCCCAGAAATGGCTGTTTTTCAAACGGTGAAATGAGGTCTCGGGACAATATGGCCATATATCAAGGGGTTTTTCACATCATATATAACATAATGAAATTATTGAATTATTATCAGTGATATTTCAATTTAAACATGAATAATCATCTTGCTTGAGATTGTCATCAACACATTTGTGTGAGGAGCTCACTCAGCAGACTAGCATACTAATACATAGAACATATCCTCTCCAATATGCCCTTGACTACTTCTCTTGATGAGGTTATATTGCCATAATGTGATACTGAGGAGGGATTAGAAGCCACATCTGAAAATCCTTGAATGCTGCAGATTAATGGGGGAAATGGTGACCGTTGGCAAAGGCAATAAACCACTGACAAACGTTACTGACACAAGGGTATACTGGAGATGAATGTATTGTTATGGTGTTGAAAACATATTAGTTTTCCAAAGGCAAATAGTCGGATTTCATTTGAAATTGCCTGCTCTTTTTTTTTCTAGTATTAAAATTGTGACATTGCAGCCTTTGTGAGATAGACAATAATGAAGAATGTGTGTCAGAAATGTGTTTTTAACAGAAAGATTGTTGTTGTTAATGTGGGCACTGTTTGCCTTCCTGTAGTTTGTGAATGAGTCATACGTCAGTGTTAGTTATTCTTGTGTGAGGGGGTGTATGTGTTTTCCTGCCTCAATGCTTCCTGCAGACTTTCTGAGGTAGGATTACAACTGTTGTACAGAAAATCTCACAGGTAAATGCAAACACTGTCTTTTACTCTAGGCAATTTTTAAAATCTCATTAAAACTGGCCCACAAGATAGAAATCAAAGTGGCACTATTTATGGTTTATGGAGTTAATAGTAATGTTAGCTTGCTTATCTCAGATAATCAATCAAAGCCATTGACTGTAGGCTGTATAATAAACAGATCAATCCTAATTTACAATCTGTAACGTAGGATAAGATCCTACAATCATGCAAACCCATTTCAAAATACCCAAACTATCCCTTTAAGCTCAGCAAGCAACGTTTTGCTCTGTAAAGATATAGTGGAGTAATATCGACCTGAGTGGAGAATGAAGTCGCTCTCCCTCTTTGTGTGTTGTAATCCGAGTTTCTCTGTGCTTTGTTTACATATCCGGGCCAACTGCTCCTGCCTTTTAGTGCGTGTTAGTGTGCCCCATCATGGCTGCTGCTCTGCGCTACTCTCATACAGTGAACGCTGCCGTGTACAATTTTGGTTGCAGCCTTCTTTATGCTTTAAAGATTTGATTTACCCAGATTATGAAAATATATTTTTTTACTTGTCTCTGGTGGTGTGTAGTCATGCATTATTTGCCCATTTTCTCAGATTTAGCTGCATGTTGAAAAAAATGATAGTATCGCATGTTGAAAAAAGTAAAAAGAAATACATCGAAAAAAGTCATAAAAAATTTATAGTATAGAATATGGGAAAGAGTCATAGTGTATATTTCAAAAAAAGTAAGTTGAAAAAAGTCATAATATAGTATGTCGGTGAAAGATTCATACTATAGTATGTTGAAAAAAGTCATAATAAAGTAATAGTATAGTATGTCAAAAAATCATAAAAAAGTCATATTATAGCATGTTGAAAAAAGTCATATGTCTTTCAGGATGTTGATCAGCAACTGATGAGCCCCGCCTGAGCCTGGTGTGGTTCAAGCCTTTTGCTTGGGTGACACGGCTGCTGTTTTGTTTTGGTTGTTTCAGACATTTTCACACATCTACACGTGCTGACAATACTGATTACTGACTCGCCATGTTTGTTTAGTTTATGGATCCTTTAAATGTATGTGTGTATTTATTACTTTTAACTCGTCTGGTCTCCCGTTCATGTTGCAGCCTTTGAGTCAGATTGCAACACGTATTAAAAAAGTCATGAAAAAGTTAAAGTATAACATGTCGACAAAAGTCATAGTATAGCATGTTGGAATTTTTTTAATAAAAAGTAATGGTATAGCATGTCGAAACAAGGTTTAGAAAAGCATGTCGAAAAAATGTATAATTTGTTATGATAGTGTGATGTTTTAGTGGCGGCCACTTTTATGTAACATTGTCATTAACTCACCGAGGTGAGGTATTGCGGTAATGGCCACGTAATGACCAAACGAGCAGTGTATTAGTACGACGTTTGGAGAAGTGTATCGCTATCTCTGTTGCCTTGCTGTTGGATAACAATCGAGGATTGTTGAAGTTTAATCGCTTCTTATTTATGTTGTTATATCATCAAATTTGAGATCTCAAACCCCACTGATGGGTGTTGTCTACATAGCAATTTACAGCAACCGCCATTTTCTTTTGAACTAGTCAAATGAAGACGGCAAACAGTACAACGTCCAATCCACTCTCATTCTATTTCTATGGGTGGATCTCTGCTTCTCTTTGAAGCATTAAAGCAGTTAGCGAACAGGTGGAAAACTTCTTCGGTAAATTGTGGGGAAGATTACGAATGTGTTTCTTAACGCTGCCACTAGATGGTACTAAAGAGCGACATTTTGCCGATTCCACCTTAAGCAACTTGGAAAAAAGCAAATTGTGGACTGACTTCTTCATTGATCGACTGCGTGCGGATCAACATTATGAATGCAAACACACTATGGAGAAGGACAGGAAGGATTCTATTACATCAAAGATTATTTTCAGTCTCACTTTATTTAACGATGATGTGAAAAGTAAAGGCTGTCCATAACATTCAGACAATAAAAGAAGAATGTTATTCAAATCCCCCGATAACAACTAATGGCTCCAAAAAATGTTCAGGTGTTCCAAGTGTGATACTTATTTTATACAACTTTTTCATATCTATACCTCATCTGTACATAACATAGTTACAGATACTGTAAAAAAAAAAAAGAAAAAAAAAAAAGACCAAGTATCATTGTGGCATATTAGTGAAATATTTCCAATGTAAAAATGAGAATGTACGTAAATAACTTTACATATACATATATATATATAGTTTTCTATTATTTCTGTAATAAGAAAACAAGTTATTGCCCCTCTTGAACATGTTGCATTAAACCTAGGTTTTGTTTTTCGTTTTAAACTCTTTAATTGAACTTAACTCCATGTGATACCACATATCAAACTGACAAAACAGTAACAGTGTGGACCTGTGTGTTTTTTCCACTAAATGTATACGTCATATTGTTATATTTTTGGACATGTATGTTTCGTGTTCTCCAGAAACCCTGATAATGACACATACAAAGATATAATTATATACGTATATGTCACTTTGATCTGCAAACTGAAAAGGTAGAAAGACCTGTGGCAAATACAAACCATTGGCATGACGTTATTGATTACAGGAAATTATGAGCCCTTGACCTACCATAATTGCATTTGAACAATGTTTCATCCGTTTTTCATCCAAAAAGTTTGAAATGAATCCTAATAAATAAAAAAATCAGGGCACATCTAAAAAAACAAACAAAAAAACCCCAATACCTGATGATCTGCATTTGGCATTTTAGATTAACGAAAAAAAGTCATTTTGTAATTTGCTAAATGCCAGGAGTGGGTTATTAGGATTGATCGTTTGCTGCTACTTTCACTTTATTGCCCTCAGTGAATAACTGCTAAACCAGTAGCATAGTCGATATGATGATGTTGAGTCCACTGAGAATCTTGGCATTGACATGTGTGAGCTGATCAACAGGTTAAAAGAACTTAAATCCATGATTTTTTTTTTAAGTAAACGAAAAAAAATCTAAACTGTAGGTGAGAAGATGAAACGACAGAGTGGATTTGTCACGACAGTTGCAAAAACAGAGGTAACTCTGTGAATTATACATTTCATTTCATGCCGTCTTGAGAAAGCCAAATACCAAATATTCCATACATGGACACCATCATGGGGGCATCAGCAAATTGTACACAATCACATATAATGTAATATATAAAATGTGCAGTTGGTTTTCTTCTCCTGAAGGAAGAACCAACCCTCTGGCAATGTCTCTCACTCACTTGTCCGGTGACCGTGATTCTCTAATTGGCAACGATGAGGGAGACACCGTGACCCCTTGGAGGTCTGTGCTCGGGGCTTCCCTGCTCCTGTGCTCAGCAGGGGCTGGAAGGGGAGGAGCTCTCACGGGAAGTCACCCTGATATGTCCGATAGCAGGCGGCTCTCTGCTAGCTTGTCTCCCACTCCAATTGTGTGTCCTTGACTGGCCTTTTTAACTAAAAGACAGTGTTTATGATCAGACATCAACTTGCAGAGGAAATCCACTCCAGCTGAAGTGGAGCTTTCACCAAGTCGAGGCAATTTAATTTAAAGAAATCTATGACACGTTGTACAGTTTACAGATGTGTGGCCAATGTTGTAGTTTGCCGGGTCAGCGCCAAATTCACCTAATTTATGTACCGTGGGTCCTGCAGGCTACAATATAAGACAACAGGCACAGCGTTCAACAAACGCCTTAAAAACTAAAAACCAAGACACCAATGGTGAAACATATGCTAAGAACAACCATCTTGCACTCCATAAAAAGTCATTTTCTTTGTCCGGAGTCTCTGTTTGCTTTTCTCCCGTGTCGATGACCGTTTTGCTCAGTGCAGCCTTCTTGGGCCCAGTTCAACAGCACTGAATTACATTTCCATAGCAACTGAGGTATGTTCACTGTTGCTAAGTGTGAAGTGATTTTTCTTGACACTGAATGTGACAGAAAGCCCTGCGCCTGTGCTTTATGCTCCATCAATGTGACCAGCAGTGGTGTCATCGCCGTCTTGGAACTGAAAGCTACAGCCGTTTGGGGCTTATCACACAAGGCTCCCGCCCATGTCTCCATTGTCTCTACTACTGCTCGTGGAAATTCAGGTCAACCATTTAATCCCAACTGGTTGTGGAGGTGGTAGACCTACATCCTTTCCAACATCACCTCTTGAATGTTATTTCTTCCAAAAAAGTAATTGCGCCCTTTTGCCCATTGACATGAAGCCATCGCCCCTGTCTGTGCTGGTTAGCTGTGAGGGCTAGATCAGACGGACATCTTAACAGTCTACGGAGACCACTCTGTGGGGATCAATATGACCAGGCCTGTCACTAATGCCTTGTCTGAAAAGCAGCTGAAGTCATAAGGTGCTCTCTTACGTTTTGATCTAAATGTGTGCATTTCTTGGCATAAAACACACATAAATAACAACTGTGGAACACTCTTTTGGTGCCTTTTAGCTCTATTTTCTCATATATGCAGCCTTGGAGACCTGTTAAAAGGCATAGCATCAATATTCTGTATAACATGCTTTCTGAGGACATATTAAGCAAATTGTAAAATATTAAAGGCTTATGCAAAGTCTGATGTGAAAACTCTGATGAAACCAGTGGTGCAAATTTAGCGAAATGGAAAAAAGAGGCATGTGCGTCTTCCTCCAAGTTAAGATGAACGGGCCCCTGGTGCCTTTTCATGTTCTGTGACTCACAAGCTTTGATGTTTCTTACTTTGCTGCCCATAATCTAAATGATCAACAATTACACAAACCAATTCAGATCTCTTTCATACGCATCTCTAATTCTTTGTAGGGTTCCATGTCATGATCACCTGCTTCTGTTACACGCTCTACATTTAGAACCCCTTTAATTGTCCATTCACAGCATATACAAAGCTTACAGTACATCAAAGTCAGAAATGATGATATATACATGTCTCCACAAGAACGGGAAGGGGACGGGGAGTATATTGGATGATTTCCTTTGTTGGGTTTTTGTAAAATCCATGTCTCCACACTGGTATCCAGTCACTGAAGCAGTGAAATACTCAAGTTAGATGACAAGCTCAAACGTAGCCGCGAGCACATTCATACAACAGATAAGGAACAGAAACAGACAATCCCCTCTGAAGCAGATAAGGCTACACGTCAGGTCAGGGCTGGTCCACCACTGTTCCGCTATAGGGGTATCAGTGTGTCTGTGGTTGTGTGTGTATTTGGGTGTTTTTGTGTTTGTTTGACTGTGCATATGTGTATTTTCCTAGGCAAGGGGAGCAGATGAACACGGGGACATTGCTGTGAATCATGGGAGTTTGTAAGAGTCATCCAGTGCCCACTCTGTCTCCTCCCACCCCTTTCCTGACTGAGGGTTTCAGTTCTCAAGAGAGGCTGGGGTGAAGAGGTACGAAGAGTGAGGGAGTGCCCCCCTCCCCCTCTTCTCTCCTTGTCCTCCTTGTTCCGAGACAAAATACGCACATACGCTGACGATATCAGTCTATTTTTGTAGAAAAAAAGGAACCATACATGTCTCCTCTGCAAAGAGCCAGGTGGGGGAGTGAATGAAGCTCACAGGCCAGAGACCATTACCCGGTAGGAGGGGGGCATGTGTCTGTGCCGTGGGCTGGAACCAGGGCTGCCGTTGGGGCTGGTGCAGCTGGCATCAACCCCTCCTATGGAAGGTAAGTAGGCATGGTGCAGGATGGGAAGCTGCAAGGACAGTCGACGCTGTATGCTGCAGACAGAAAAGGAAAGTTACAATGTGAGAGACAGAGATAGAGAGTAATTAAGTACATTTACTCAAATACATGGAAGTATAATTTTGGGGTACTTCACATGATTTTTTTAATTTTTTACTAGAAACTTTGGTCCTTGGCATAAAAGCTGGAAGCCCTACACTCCCACCCACCACTCTGACCTCCACATCTAAGGTCACAAAACTTGCTGCATCGGCAGAGAACACTTTTAATGTAAAAGTACTCCAAAATCCAATATGAATGTAATTATTTGGGACATTGGATTAGATTTTACATTTACGTATATTATCTACATATATTAAGAACTATAAATTACATAACCCTACCGCAGTCTCTCCCAAAGATTGGGTCCGCACCCACAAATGGGTCGCAAGAGAATTTATTAGGGCCGTCAAATACATTTGAACTTGTTTTATTTAACATTTATATCTGCAGTACACCTTTGAGCCACATGAAACTGAAAGTTTGTATTGTTCTGACAATTGCCTACTTTTAACTACTTTTGTTTAACTGATGAGACGAAACAAAAGAAATGACTCTGCGCAAATGCATTTATTTGGAGTTATCAAACGTTTATCTCTTCAAAATGGCTGGTTAACCTATTCAAGTTATTATAAGGGGATGTGGAAATGGCAGTAAAAATGGTCAGGAATGATCATTTACAGTAACATAGAAAAGGTGGATCACAACAGACAGGCAGAGCATAGTTCATAAAGACCTCAGGATGTTTTCCAATTGTTTTTCCTGTATTCTTTAGCACCCTCAGTCCCTTCTCCACTTCTCCTTACTAAACCTCTAATCCGCTATGCCTCTCAGCTTCTGGGATCATCTGACAAAAAGAACATTTCATGCTTCCGCCTGCTGTGACAGTTCTCACCGAGCGCCACTGCCAGCCGCTCGCAAGAAGATTACATAACCAAAATGGCAGTTATGTAAAAAATTAAGAGCGGGTAATGAAATCCAAGCTCACTCAGTGATCGACCGAGAGAAAAGTTGTAATTAGGTGAATTTTGTTAATATTAATGGGCCTAGTCAGTTGTCCTGACCTGTTTCTACTTGTGATGGAAACACTTTTCTCATAAATTACATCATTTTTTGATGTATAATATGACACAGACACAACATTATACACCTGGTGTGTGACTTTCGGTAGCATTCGTCATGTCACAAAGTCTGACCATAGTCCTCTATCTTTACTCTTCCCATACCTCCTTTCTCACTTCTTTATATTTGTCTCTTCTTGTCTCGCTCGCTGCCTCTTTGTCTCTCTTCCCTCCATGTGATCAAACATTTATGCGGCACGGGAATAGCTCCAAGTGTTCCTTTACTTCTCCTCCCTGTCTATTTTCAGAGCTGCTTCCAATGCGAACTCTAAATCACTGGTTACATAAGCCTCTGTGAGTCTCTACCTCTTTCTTTCTTTCTCTCCGCCTTCTCATCTTCATCTCTGTCTCTCTTTCCTATCTAAACATCCTTCTGTCTTTATCCATCTTCTTACTATAACTGCCCTCTCTACAATATTTTACCCCCACCTTGTCTGCTGCCTCTCCCATTCATTTCCATCCATCTGTCCCTCTGTGTTACGCATTCTTCTCCTGGGTCTAGTTAAACAAGTGTGGGAGGGAGAGCTCTCAATGAAGCATGAAGTACCCCCCCCCCCTCCATTGATGAAGTCAACATCCCTCTACTTTGCTTCCTAATGAATAGTGAGTGAATGTAGATCAGCAAGTGTCTCAGACCATCTTCTCTTACAAGTCGGGACAACAAACCAATCAACTGCATGTAAACGCATGTACACTGTACAAGCACACGTGTGTGTTTTTGTACGTGTTTGACTGTGACTATATGTGCTGCAGTAAGTCGAGCGTGGTGGGACAATAGACACACGCACTATTTGGTTATATGTATGTTGATGTGCGTGGGAGAGAAAAGTGCAGGACCGGTCCATGCTTTCGCAGGGCTCTGTTGCCAGAGCAACCGCCTGAGAACTGCTGGTGGTTGCGATACGTGTGATGTGTAGTCTGATGAAAAAGCTGACAAGACGGCGAGAGGGACATGGGGGTAGAGGTGCTGAAGAAATAGAAGAGCTCACTGTTCGGGCGAGTTGATATCCTCCAGAGGACCTCTGTTTATTCTGGAAGGATCCATGGAGCCCCACTGCGCCTGAGGCTTCTGCTCCAGGTGATTCTTCAGTATCGACTTCTCTCCATCTGCATTGAAAACACATGTAGGTTTGTAAAAACTATGATAGGCCGTGTGAAATGGGCTGTCATCCTTAACTGCTCAAACGCTGGACTTTGCATGTGCCAGGCAAAAGCAATAACAGTCTGTAAATCCTGGGAGCATGGCATGTTAATATTCCAACATTACCAAAAAAATGAATGAATTCCCTGGTTTGAGAAGGGTTATTATCAATGCACATGTGTCGCTGCACAGTTCATTCACACCACAAAGATAAACTCACTCTTGCAAACCAAAGAAAGTTGTCGTCAAGAGCACCTTAACAAAGACCAAGTCTTGACTAAGACCAGAGTGTATCAAGACCAAGACGAGACAAATACTTTGAGGGGTGGGGACCAAGTCAAGACCAAGACCAGACCAGACCCCCTCACTGCAACACACAAACCATATACTCCTCACTCCTCAAATTCATCCACAATCCCATAGAAAACAAATGAAGCTTCCTCTTCATTCACCTCTTAATTACCAAATATACTATATGTATGCATAGGAAATGTCTTGACAAAATAATTGCAATCCAAAAGATGAATTTTACTAGTTGAATTTTCATTTGTTTTCTATAAGCAATCCCAGTAATAATAATAATAACAAAATAAATCCGATAATCCAATTTAGTGACATCCCTGCAGTTCTGGTCACGACTGGTCTTGCAATGAAGTAAAGAGTCCTCTTTGTTTGTAAAAAAACAAAAACCCATCAATAAGCTCAAATGTGAAGACACCTTTGTGTTGTTCATAATAGTGACCTGCCAATATGTCATCAACCGTGTCTGTCAACTGACTGTACTGTCAGCTTCTTTTTTTTCCAAAAAGGAAAACAGATAATCTCTCACATATGCAGGGTGATATTAAAGCCCAGGTAAAAACTAAAACTTACACCAGTTTGGAACAAATTCAAAAAGTGGAAACGGGTGCAAAGAGAAAGAAAGCATCAAAGTGAGATAGAAAAGAAAGAACCCTTATCCAGAGAGGAAGGCGGAGAGGACACAAGAAAAGGCTTCCCAACATTGATTTCTGCATTCTTCGCTCCGGATGTTGTGGGGGCCGACGAGGTTGAAACACAATAAGAATTGTAGTAAACAGCCTTATCAGTTAAAAATAATAAATGTACCTGGAGAGTAATGGGACGATTTCTTTCCCCCTACAGAGTTTTCTCTCCAGTTGTCCCAGATTTCCCAGCACCTGCTGACCTGATTCACTGATCACAGCACTCCATGGACCTTTGAGCTCGCTGAACTATTTTTAAGCAGACTAGTCCTCTTTGCATTAAAAAAAAAAGAAGCCTAACCTTGTAGCACTCAGAGCTGTGTTGAAAGCACACACACACACACACACACACACACACACACACACACACACACATATTTATACACTTCTTTATGGATCCGTTCTCAGCAGCTAATCCGTCAGAAAACTACACCTGAACTGTCGCCCACAGGTTTTCTCCATCATGAAGACAGACAGACAGAGAGATAGAGGGAGACGTGAAGTGTGGCTTCTCAGTGAGGGTAATCGCTGCTGACATGGCGTTCTACACTTATAACAGCCACTCATTCACGGACCTCAATACATTTAGACCAGCTCTCTTATGAATACTGATGACTGCAGCTCGGAGCCCGGCGATGATGATGATGACGATGATGACTGCCAAGCACAAGCAGATTGAGGCAAAGATTATAATGCTGGTGATCTTTGAAGGAGGCTTAATGACCTGTGATTTTATTTCCATAATGTCAGATTGACGTTTCTGAGCAGCATCTAATGTGCTGTCTCTCTTCGTCTGATCTCTCGTTCTCCTTCTCTCCTCACAAGATCGTTATCGTGAACACTTCAGCAACCTAGACTTCTCTGTGTGAGTAAAAAGTAATAGCAAGGTCGGCCTATCGCTAAATATGAGAGTCTTGCTTTGAGAGAGCTGTGGCTCTACTAAGTTTTAATTCATCTGTCAGTTTTAAAACCTAACAGGAGCAGGAATATGCCGTTATAAATTAATAAGACAGCCGACTTTTGTCGCTTCATTGTATCTGATCCCTATGCCCCAAGAGGCAAACGGATCATTTCTCTACCAGCATCAGCATGTTTTCCCTGCTGAGGGAAATAATAGTTGATGGCTGTCTAATCCTTTCAAAGAAGTGAAATTTATTTTTGGAAGGCGTGTGCGCTCCAGAAATCAGCTACTGTATTTCAATTTAAAAATGACCGATTCACAGTTGTTGCTACCAACTCCAGCTGGTGGCAATGGGAGAGGTATTTGTTACTTTACTCAACACAGGTTTTTAAATATGACTGTATTTAGTAATCTGACTCCAATTTTGAGAAGACAAATACAGATTATAGTTTTTTTCTATAAAAATATTTCCGTAAACGAATATTTGTACAAAAAAGTGTCTCTGTTCTCTTCCTGACAAACTAACCAGGACAGTGCATACACAGAGTTAGTCTAAAATAAATGTATCGCTATGAGCCCAAACAATTAGACATTTTGAGTAAACTCAAATTAAGCCTGATATCAGCCGCCAGCTGCTGCCAGGACTTTAGAGAGATTATTTTCAACAAATGAAAAATGTTAGAATGTCTTCGTTTAAATAATGCAAGACAAATATTTTCAGGTAATACGACACAATCTTTCTTTTTTTTTCTGAGGAATGGAAATATGATTCAATATTTGAACCCTGATACACGGCTGAAAAACTGATCTAAAAAAATATCAAACTTACAAACTTTGATGCAGTATTCTGGTTCAGAAGACAATCAAAAATCTCACAGATGGTAGCTCATTTACTAATTATCTACTAATCAAAAATAATCTTGGCACTGACTTCTAGCTCTCTGCGTTCCATAAAAAGACAACACTGAGCCGCTCCATCAACCAATTGTGCCACAACACAGACATATTTTTAGTTCAGATCAATCCTTGTAAGGGTACCTAACAAGGCTAAAACAGGAGGATGTGTCAGGCAGAGAAGGAGGAGGAACAGAAGGAAGCAGAGAACAAACTACAACACAAAGAAGAGGCATTTGACACGTTGCCTGGTGAATGTACTAACTAGCTGCCATCAGTTCATTGCGTAACTATGAACTTTCACAGATGAGAAACTTCTCAAACAGTTCCAACGTCTGCTCCCAATCTGCAGATTTTAGATGTTTTACTCCTTGTGTTTCCCTTTGCTTGTCTCACCCAATTATGGTTCACGTTAACTGACCCCTCCTCCCTTCTTTAATCTTCTCTCAAGTACATTGTTCAACACACAGCAAACAACATCCCACACACCAAATAATTAGGTGCAAAATCAAGTGTGGACTCACTTTTGGCTTAATAATAAGCGGTGGGAGAGAAGTGTGACTACAGTGTGTGTAAAACTTGCTAAGCAGCAGTGGAGTATGCAGGTACTCTCACTAATCGTATGACTTATCCCAAGAAACGTCACAGACTTGCTGTCAGGCAGAGTACTCATGTGTCCCTTCTTCACCTGCAGCTGACAGGAGCTCCAGCAATGGGAAAAAATAATAAAAAATTCACGATATTATTTCAAGCCGCTGCTCTGAAAGCCGCGTTAAAATCCTTCGCGAAAGCCACCGAATATGCAAACGTACCTGCATAAATAATGTGAAACACCTCATTACGGCTATAAATATGACTTTATATTAAATTGCATCAGACTGAATCACGCTGAATTGAGGCGAGACAGGACTGAGTTGCATCTTACTGAGCTGCTCATTCTTGGTTTTATCTTGGTCTATACAGACTGCTGCAATCTAGTTTCAGCCACCAGAAGCAGCATTAATTAAACAAGCCATCTGAGCAGCTCCAGTCAGTTAGTGAGGAAGAAAAGATACATCATCTTGGATTCTACATGGGTTGTATTGATTGTAATGGAGAGCATCAACACATCATGAGAGTACGTGATGTGTTTGTTACTTCACGCCCACCAAACATCAACGCTGTTTCTCCGGATGGTCTTTGTGAGATTGTATCTTTCTATTCATCTATTCATTGCCTGGGACTAGACCTTTGAATCTGCCCACTCCACCTAGTTGACGACTGCGTCTGGCGTCAACACATGCAACAGCTGTTCCTCAGTTGTTAAAGCGATCGATCCAACGAGGGCCACAGGGGGATTAACTATTAGGATTGAACAGATCTGACTTCTTCGGTCTCTATGCTGATATGATACCTGGGCTTTAGGTATCTGCCGATACAAAGTAAGATCCGATACCAGTGTCTGATCAATAAGCTGAATGCCTCACTGTGTGGAAGAGACTGAGATCAATCTTTTATGTATAAAACAACATCAGACTTGACTTAAACTTGACTTTTCTAACTTTATACAACAAAATGTAACAAATAAATACATACATAGAAATGTACTGGATTGTTATTTATTAAAATAATGGTATCAAGTACCAGATCGGCCTATTGATCCAGCTATTTGAGTCAGTATCGGACCGATATACGATATCAGTATTGGTATCGGTCCATTTTTCCATGTGCTTCGTAAGTACTGAATGCCTAAAATGGGTGGTGTCACACTGATGCCTCAACATGACTGCGATAGGGCTATATGGAAACATACAGCCAGTTTCTCACCTTTAGCGTCTGTGAAGTTGCGTATGCTGAGGATGTTGTTGGCATCCGGGTAATGGTTCTGTTTGATGTAGGGAGTTTTCTCTGGGGTGTCCTGCAGCTGCATGGTCACTTCTTCCAGCTCTTTATCCAGCTATAAAACAGGAAAAACAAAGAAAATATTGGTTTATGTTTTTTTTCAAGTGGGTAAAAGTAGAGTGAGTACATTATTATCATAAACTGAACCATCTTTAATTTCATCAAGTTTGCAGAAATCATTCAAAGACAACCTATCTGAAGTAGGCTACATGGTTATCAGCCAAACATTACCCAGTGTGGCTCTATGGATAACTTATTTTCATTTCAAAACATAGGGAAGAAGGGAAAAGACTTCTGCCTGCCAAAGACTTAATCATTTTACGTGTCCTTACTAGTGTCTGAGTAGCTCCTCATTTAAAACAATCATGAACAAAAGCAATGATAACAGCAGCAATTCACCTCTGAGAGAGCTGATAAGAAAAGCCAAGGTGATTGTTTTTTTGTCACTCAATGTCAGTGAACATTTTAAGGAAATGAATCAGAGAGAAGGTACAGTGTGGATGTTATAGAGACAACAGCATCTCTCTCAGAGTTCTTGTACAACTTGTGCTCAGTTACCGTTTCTTCAATTACATTCAAAAGCTTCTTCTTATCCAGCGATTGCATTAAAAACCCTGCCACCCACTGCACCGGCGTCTTGTCTTGTAAAATCATGACCATCAATGAAAAAAAATGACATGAATGAACATGAATGTGTATTCATCAGGTCAGACCTCTGTTATCCTCATGCGGAGGCGGTGGTTATCAGTTTGAAGCCCGTCCAGTCGCGAAGTGTTAGCCTGGTTGACGCTGGTGACTGAGGTGGAGGTCTTGGAGTCTTCCTTCTTCTGGTTCTGGGTGAAGTTTAACCTGCGGTTCTGGGTGGCTGCGTCTGGGTTGGTCCTCATGGTGATTAACTGGAAGAAGGGTTTCGGGGTATTAGTCAGAGTTAGGGTTAGGGTCTGTTGTAGAATTACATGGGCAAAAAAAGCGACACATAACTGTTTACGCTGAAAGTTTAGGACACAGGATTTAGTGAAGTGTGGTGTGTGAATCTGGTGATAATTAAGCACTCCAGTTTTTGAGTTAATCAGGTCTACTCACACACACACACACACACACACACACACACGCTCACACACACACCACACACACACACACACACACACACACACACACACACAAATAAACTGACCTTGGGAACAAAGACCAGACAGAGCGTGATGGTGCTGCAAAAGATGATCACCAGTGCCACAATGCAGAACTGGACATTGGGCTGGTCCCTTGTAAGAAAAGACACCGCAGCGCCGATGATGCACATGATGCCCACGTTGTAAACACTCATCCCAATGTATTTGCTGTCATTGAGAGCAGGGATGCTCACGTTCCTGGTCTCCCATGCCAAGAAACAGCCAAATAACTGTCGGGGAAAAGAGAGGAAAAGTAATATTTGTTTTTATTAAAACATGTTTGAGAGAAGGTTAAACAGACTTTTTAAAAAAAACAACTGCAGGCAGTATCTCTGGGGCAATGCGCACACAGTTAATCAAAAGTTTCGTCATCCTCACTTTTTAAAGCTATGCAGTTTTTTGTTTTTTCCAGAATAAAATATGTCGTATTCATCTTAATGTTGTTTGTTGGACACTGCTCTTTATTGTTCTTCATAAATGGAGTGCCGAGAAACATTTAATCTTATTTGATTTAGCGTTAAGAAACACTTAAACAGTCAAAAAAAAATCATTAGAATCATTAGAATTCCTTAAAGAGGAGGAAAACTATCTGAAGAACATCTTTCTAAAGCAGCCTTTGGTTTCATGCTTGTGAAATGTTTATTTAGAGCGTTTTTTTTGCAGAACATTAAAGTTGCAGCAGCAGCAGCCTGCTGAATAATTCACTGTGTGCTGTGTAAATTGGCCAGCCTGCTTATCCTAAAGTCTAAATGAGAGTTAGCGGAATGACAAGCAGCAGATTTACAGGAGCAGTCATCAAGGATTAGTGGATCTCAGGTGTGTGAGCATGTGTACGCGAACGTGAAGTGGTGGTGATGTGCGCGCGTATGCATTCATATGTGAGACTGTGTGTGTGTGTGTGTGTTTGTTTGTGTGTCTGCGAAGGCAGGGATGACTCAAGCCTTAATGCTTCTTTTTGCTGCGCTGTCCGTATCCACATCTGTATGCCTCATACAGATGTGGACTCCTGTCAATCACTTGATACAAACTTTTCCTGCTGCTCAACTTCTTTGTTGCCGTCTTATTATTTTACAGCAAAGCCCCTCCTACTTGTTACCCTACAATTTGATCTCTCCGTCTTTTAACTTTTTTTGATTGTATTTTTTCAAATTAATTAATTCATGTTTATTTTGAAAGAGACTTATACAGTATACATAGAAAATTGCTCAACAATTATCCAATGCAATGTATCAGAGCCTTTATAGCTACTGCTAATTTCCAATGCCCTTGCTATTAGCATAAGATTAGTAGGAGTTAAAGCAAAGGTCAGTTAAGCAACAACACTAAACTGATATCACAACAATGTAAAGGAATAGTTTGACATTTTTGGGAAGTACACATTGATTACATTCATTGTGTAAATGTATGTGTACAGACTGTGAGTACATGATGAAAGGTTAACCCTTTCCTCTCACCATTAGCAGCCCCTTGTAGGCGTAAACGATGCCCAGCCAAATGGTCATGTGGGTGTTCTCACAGTGCTCCAAGAAGGGACGGATGGCTATGTCTCGGCCTTGGGGGTCCGCCTGTTGACAACACAAACACATCGAGAGGAGGAGTATTTAGTACAAACCTCCAAAAAGTAATTTATTTGTTTTTGAAAAACAAAGGCAGGTGAATGAAAAAGTGCAAAGTGTACACTAACGGTGGAACAGGCAGCATTTCTTTGCGGAGCAATAAAACAGACTGAGAACACCAGTAAAACAGCTGAGAAAAGGAAGAAATCCTCAGGAGGCAAATGTTTCCACATTTGTTTTTTTCTTTGCAGGTGTTGTAATTTCACATTCAAGGACAGAAGCTACACGGACTGTCCGCTGCTAGTCAGAATGACGGTGTCACTGATCAAACATCCAGGTGTGTAATCAAACCGCGTCCTATCATGGCCACTGGGCTTCTCCAATGTCGGCTGAAGTTAAATGAATCCATGCTAAGGACACTAATGGGCACGACTAATGAGGCTTATTCATTAATGTGATTTACACCTCCTCTTTTTATTCTTGTTCCTCACTCAGTCGCCCCAGTCTCTCTATTTATTTAGCTGTCTTTTCATTTCCACTGTCTTCCATAACAGCTGGTGACACGTGTGACTTACGGGGGAAATTAGCACCTGAGGTGGATATTAATATGCTAAAATACGTCACCTCTCCTCTCTCTTTCTCACTCTCTCTGTTAGGCTGGGCTTTAAAAAGCTTTTAATAAGAGCATTAGTCTGGCCTGCATGGATTCATCTGAGGCCACACCAATATATCAACGCTGAGACACCTGGGGCAAGGCTGGGCATGATGCCATGCTGCTCGCTAGGTGCGTGTGTGTGCGTGTGTGTGTGTCTTCAGGCTTATTTACAGTAAGACATGTCTAATGGCTCAGCAGATGGTGCTTGTGTGTATTTGTGTACACGCATCTACATCAAAGTCTTTGATTTGCAGAAATTCAGTTCATAAGCAAAGTCCTTTAAGGCAGAAAGCAAGATGAGGAGAAAGGAATTGTACTGAAATGTGAGCTTTGTTGTGGTCGTCACTCCCCACACATACTACGCTGAGAATGCACTTTGTTAAATGTGTCTCATGTGACTGCCCTCTAAACAAAATAAATACACACCTACACATACACATCCCTCTTCGGCTGCAAAATCCACTTCCACTAGTCCCTTTGACCTCCATATTCTCCATTCAGCTCCCATTAATGGACCTTGATGGATTTAAATGAGTGGTTTTCTATAGAATGATCACTTAAAATGGGAAATTGGTGCTTAAAAAGCTGCAGTGATTCACCCAACAGAGATGAACAGAAAAGTGGCCATACCGTGTCATTTCTGGATATCTTTGAAGTGTTATATCATAGTACAGTTCTCTAGCTTTAATTCCCATGTCTCCGCCTTGGAAATACAACTTTCACACAGTGTTCCTCATTCCTGCTTGCACTTGCTGTCTTTTGCTTTCAACATTCAATCCCACAAAGGATTATATATAGGCAGAACACATCACACGCTGTTTGTTAAAAAGACACCGCGACGACAACGTGCCAGGCGGAACCCCCTACAACTCAGATGTAGAGTCAACTTTCCCACCATCTGCCGAAGATCCTCATAACCTCTGATGTCTCAAAACGGAAACGCATTATAAAGCGAGGATTGCTTCGGTGGCAGTGAGTTCACACACTTTGTCAAAGCACTCATGTATCCCCTTCCGAGACTTTCCGTGGCAACCGTGTGACTCATGTCACTCATATCTGGAACTCGATCACTGGAATATTGTTAACATGACGGTGAAGGACTGGTAGAGCAGTGTTTCTGCTTTATAAACCATTAAGGAGGTGGAAACGCAGGAAAGTGGGGCAGGAGATGACGCACAGACTGGCTTTTTTTATATTTGAAAAGGAACCACAATTAGTTGACGCAGTACAGAAAATGGAACCTGAGACTCAAGCATGGTATTTCCATCATACAGCTACGGGTAATTTCTTCATGAAATAAATGCTTTCAAACTTAGAAATGTGTTTGCACTGAGCAAGAGAAAATCAGGAGTTATGCATAAGATGCCCTGGTTTGGCAAAGTCTCTGGACATGGATCATCTCTTGTCACAGGAAGTGATAGATGTTTGCAATACAGACAATCATTCTGCAAACTGCTGGTCACTGCTGACTGAAGTAGCGTGGAAGATGACGCTCTACAAAAAGAGGCCTCGCTCCCTTTGCCTTTCCTACATTCATGGAAGAAAAGACTAAAGCCCTTTTCAAACATGGAATATAACATTGCTGAGTTCATCTCTCCGTTCAGGCGATAACCTTTTTCATACTAGGTCAGACCTTAATGTTAATTGTTTGTTTCCACTGAACGGCTTTACAGCATCTTCGTCATTTCTGTATATTTAGGGTCACGTTTTTTGGCTGAGCAATCTGTTATTCAAACAACAATGCTTCGAGGAGTCACACTTGTTGCAAATTATTCTGTTCATTCGATATGAGAGGCACATTCTGCATCAGTGCTCTTTGCAAAGTCGCAGCTCCGAGCAAACTTCTGTCACTAACAACAAAATGAGAACAAAATGAGATATAATGCTTATTAGGCTCGGGAGTCTATCGCAGCAGAGCAGACAGCGCCGTTCGGAGGGAAGCTGTCTGGGGAGTTGCCAGGCAACAGGGCTGTAGGCAGCAGGCGGCCCCAAAGCGGTGGTGATGGCGGCAAAAGTGGCGGTTCGCTGTCATTTTTCACAGCATTAGCCCTCTAACGGGATCACTCTGGGAGGGCAGGCAGATTCTCTGTGGAGAAATGGAGCTAGATGAGGCGATGAAAGGAGTGATGGAGGAAAGAGGGAGAAAGAAATGGAGGGTGGGATGGAGAGAAGACAAGAAGCAAGAAGTATGGATGGGAAGATGGAAGTTGAAATAAATGGAATAATAAAGGGATAGCAGGATAGATGGAAGAAAGGTACAAATGACAGCGTGGAGAGGCAAGATAAATATATGCTGTCAATCATGTTTCCTCAAAGAAAAAAGTGAAGGAAAGGAGAAAATTTGAAATGAAGAGACCATCAGAGAGCAGAGGGAAGTGAATACATCAGGAAGAGCTAGGAAAAGTTGGAGAAATGGAGGTAAAGATTGGGGACAAACTGACAGTAATTTGCAACTGTTTGACTATTTGTGTGTTTTTCTATCAAAATGGGTGCTCAGAGGAACACACTCCATGGTTCCCAAAGATGGAGCAGAATAAAAGTTTATTTTTTTACTTTTTATTCTACTTGTTTGAGCCCATTTATATCTGTCCCTGTGGGTGTCAACGTTTGCATTCTGTGAGCACACATACGTAATGTGACTGGGATTGTTTGTGTGTCGGTGTGTGCATGTATATATAGATGAGCTATCGGGCAAACACTGACGGAAACACCATCAAACATACTGGCAATTACAACAGAGGAGATTCCACCATGGTGAAAGAACGAGGGAGAAAGAGAGAGAGATGGGGACGAAAGATAATGTATTTTGGGTGATTTTAGACGTTGTGGCAGCAATTTATGTTGTACTATTTTGTGACTGTGATGAATAATGACGAAGGGAAAGCCACTGAGAATAGCAGAGAGAAAAAATAGAAATCATTAAAAAAAAAAAAAAGTCCTTTTTTTTGTCCTCAAGGATGATTGTAAAAGTTTTATCATAAAAACACTGCATCAAATTACTGTGTTGTGATTACTCCAGGGATTAAATAATTTACATTTATGAACGCTGAGGCTATTTGAAATCTCTCTCAGAACACTAAGCAATGTCATATGTTGTTTATCAAATAATAATAAAAAATGTAGATTTTCTGATTGGTGATTGGTGGTGTTTTGAAAGTCAGCGGGTGGCATCGTGTTCTGCTGATGCCCAGGGAACCAGCCCCACCAACTGTTTTCCTGGGCACAGAGACAGGGAGAGAAACGCACTGATAGAGTGCTGTCTGATATCACGCAAACACAAACACATTATCCTGCGTGGCACCAACTGTTTTCATACATGCAAATACAGACATTTTCTGCATTAGTCGTATGTCATTCTCAGCCTGCCTCCGCTGTCTGAGGGTAAATGCCGTTATTAGGACTGTAAAAGCTTGTGACAAATGTCATAGCATGAAAAATCGAATGTGTTGAAAGTGGTTTTAGAAGAGACCCAATAAGTACCACAGTTAATCAAATTCCATTTTTGGTTTATAGTCTCGAGGACTGGGGGGAAAGAAGGAGAAGCAGGATTTTTGAGAAATGTTACAAAGATGGAGGTATTTAAAGTATGAATGAGGGGAAGTAGAAAAGCCAGGATGAGAGATTTAGAGAGTGAAAGGGGGAGAAAAACAAACCGAGAGCACAGAGGGCAAAAAGATATAGGAAGATGAAAGGCAACTTTATGATGCAGTAATTTGTAGGAAATCATTTGAGAAGCAGCGAGCAGAGTTTTCACAAGCCTTCTAGGAAATTCTGAACAGCAGTAATGGCCTTTAGACAAGCAAATAGGAGAAGTGCATGGTGGGTAATTCGCTCAGCTGGTTGGACCGGGAGGTTGATGCCAGTAATGCTAAAAAGGAGTTCACACCCACTGAGGAGATATTTTCTTGTAGGCTCCACATAACATAACACGTAACAACTACTGTAAATGGCCAGCCTCTGATTGCCTCATCCTAACCACAAGTATTTTAGTTTTCCCCTTAATCATGCATATGGTTGGATGAAACTCATATAACTATAATTCATATTCTTCCTATTTTTCCTATGTTGTCTGCAGGCAATAGGTCTTTGTCACTGTACAGTCTGGTTAGACACTGCTGTTAGAAATGGCTGCTAGCAACAAAGCTGTTGCCAAAAATGTTGCTTTTTACTTTTAAAACACATCAAATGAATGCCAGCAATAGACTGTTACACCGCAAATGGAAAAAGCTAACAGTGCAAACGGGGAGTACACGACGTGTTTGCTGCGTGCCGAAGAGCTTCAGGACTTAGGGAAAAACTTTTAGGGAGAAAGGGGAAACACTTTACTTTGAAGTCCCCCTCATTTAGCAATAATATATAAAAACATTAAATACATGTTTATAACACTATAATATAGTTGGACACAGATATCAGTGTTTATTAATGTATTTGCCAGCGACTATAACTCCTCCTGAGGGCAGACATAATTGGAAGCTGCTGTATAAAACTGATAATGAATGACTAGAATATAGTAAAACACTGTTATGAATATCAATATTTCTTCATAGGAAAAGTTATAATCATTGACAGATTTATAAACACTTCACATGTCCTTATATATGTGTACAACCAGTTATAGAATTAGCTCATGCTGTATGTAAGTATGGTCAAGGAAGTACAGAGCTACTTTTTTTGTGATTAAGCAAACTGCATCATTTTCGCACACTGCGTAATATCACCTGCTTCACAGCTGCTGCTATAAATAGAGTTTCATGATGTTGTGCTCAAAACCAGTGCTGCGTCCCCTTTTGATAAACTCGGCCTCCCCACTGAGGTGATGAGATTATTAAAGGACCTTTTAAGTTTCCAGGTGCTGGTGCGTGTGCAATAACAGTGAAGCACCTGACTCATTTAATGCGGCTCACAATTTGAAGATCAGATGACGAACATCGGATGACGCACAATCGTCCCCCTGTCAGGGTCTGAAAAGTTGTGGCTGATTAAAATCAGCAAACAACAACTTTCCAGGGAGGCTTACATTGTTTATCCGACCAATGTTTGGCTTTCTGAAGTGTGCCTCTTTACCCTCAAAATCTGTGGTGTGTCCAGTTTTATGATTAGAATGATACAGAATGAGTTTTCTTTTGTTAAATGAACCCTCTGAAGCTATTTATTTTTATTTATTTGAACCTAGTTTCTATTTGACTACATGGAAAAAATGCTTGCTATTAAGTATTACTCGCTCCACTCATTACTAAATATAGGGGGTTAGGCGATGTTGTGTTAACATAGGAGCAAGAAACTTTGCACATTGAAAACCATGTTATTATTATGTTATTATTATTTTCTTAGCTCATAAAAAGTTGACGATATTGAGATACTCGGTTTTCACAGGATAGCAAATCAAAAGAATAATAGACCTACATCTAGGGAATATGCAAAGTGATGTTCAGGTGATACTGAGGCTAATAAAACGTTTCCCTTTTCTACTTAATCAAAAAGGTAGACAGCACAGTGAGAAGAGTTTACCCCATAAAGATGTTAAATGTCATATGGTACATGCTCTGAAGGTATGTGGCACATCCACTAGTATAAAGAAAGACAAATGAGAGGAAGGAAGGGAAGAAAAAAGGCCACTGAGGAAAGGTTGGAAGAAGTGAGGAAGGGGGGTGTGAGAGAAGGAGCCGGGGGAGAAAGCGAGGGAGGGTAAGGGTGGCGTGCCCCCAGCCGAGGCTGACCTACATGCAGAGGGGCCATGGTGGCAGGGCAGCAAGGCGCCGCTGGCACTCCGAGCCATGTCTCTGCCATCCCTCTACACGGTGGACGTGAGCACCATCTAACATGTATGTGTATGTGTGTGTGTGTGTGTGTGTGTGTCTGTGTGAGTTTTACTGTAGTGTCCTAGTCACACCGGATGGGTGACCAGGATATTCCACCCCAGTGCATCTTCACAGATATTATTCTGGTTCGCTACAGAGAGAGAGAATGAGGTAGATGCGGAAAGAAAGAAAAAAAGACAACAGAGATAAGATAATAACCCCAAAAACCTAAGAAATTAAACACAAGCAAACTGTTCTTTATGCCAGATCTACACATCCGCACACACTCTTCCAAATCTTTCAATCTTCATTAAACTACAGAATTCACATCTGACCATACAGTTTCCATCCCCCTTAAGAGTCCCCTCCCCCTCCTCTCCTCTTCCCCACTAATGATGATACAATTATGTCTTTATTTGAATGTGTCTGTCTGTTTTTAAATATTTCTGCTCCCTTGCTTGCTTGAGCATCCACCCCCCCTTTCTTCATTTTTTTTCATACAAGCCTGTAATCCCATTTGAGGACTAATCCTTCTGATAGTACCATGGCCCAATGACCTTCTCACCACCACTGGGCCAAATTGGCAGTAACATGATGAAATTGTGAAATGATTTGTTTTCTGTTACTCCCCTCTCTCTCTGCAAGGAACTGGCACAATAATGTTTTGACAAAAGACTGATTCCTTGCTTTTTTTTCCAATAACTGGCTGACCTACTAAAGACTGGAAACAAACTGGATGGAACAAACTGGAGCTCCATGCAAGGAAATGAACAGCTGTCTGTGACTACGAGACGCACAGGGGTCCATCCCTGTTTCTTGGTCTGGAGGCGTCAGCGTAAGTGTCAAGTCTCTCAGTTTACCTGAGAATCCCAAATGAGTGCCTTTGCACTCTTTTGAATCATCACACATTCATCAGAAAAGTTGTGTAATCCCAGTTTCAAAAACATGTCAGTGTACCGCAGAGGTGGTTCGCAGGAAGTAGTACCAGAGACATTTTCACTGGCCGATATGTTTTGAAGTTATCTTAAGTGTTTTCGAAACATTACGTTTGAGATTATCTTTCCAGTACAGGTAGGTTGAAATACACATGCAACGCAAGAGCAATCAGTCAAAGATCTGATGAAATTAAAGTGAGTAAAACAGTACAAGACAGTTCAAGGTTTTAGGTTGGCAGGTAAAAGGTGGAGAAATACAAAAAAAACTTCAAAGGAAGACACTTCAAAGTAAGGAAAGAGGAGGCTACTAGCCCCTCCACATGTGCAAAAGCACACAAAAGACGCAAACACACACATTTAAATGAAATATGAGGGAAAAACACACATGCTGACACCTAAACAGTAGATAAGTGCTCAAAAATAGACTTATGCACTCACTTATGCATTCTCACAAAATTACAGTATAATGGCACATACAAACATACACACACACACACACACACACGGGTGCAGCTCCCTGGGCTCCAGCAGGGAGCTGCCTTAACTGATTTATTAAAAGCTAAACGCGTCATTAGTGTAAGCGGCTAACCCTGAACATTGGGCTCATTAGAATATGCAAATGATGTGGTATAGCGCGACAGTCTGCTAGATTGCAAGCTAAGGCTTTTCATAGAATCCAACTGCTTTTATGGGCGCTATTTTTTCAAACATACCTCCCTGTCATAACGCTAGCTTTCATCAAAGCGCCCATTTGCACGCTGCGTAGCTTAGGCCTGTATGTTGGGTGTAACTGCCTAATGTCATTGCTGCCATTGTTGCAGAGGAGGTGGGTGTATCACTATGGAAGTCTGTACAGTGCTGGGGGAGCAGGTATATTCCTTGGGAGGTAGTAATGCCAGAGAAGTGTGAATACTTTTAATAAGATCTGCATACTATACATACTTTACTTTTAGACATATCCCGATCACCTTCATTTGCACACGTTACAGATTGCCGATGAGCCATATCGGCCGATACGGATCGTTTTTGTCGTCATTTTGTTTTGTTTTAGCAGTTGGTAGACAAGGCTCCATGCTATTTTTGTTACTACCAACATGTTATCATTTTCCTTTGTTATAGTCATCTGTATTGGTTATTTATATATAAACACACTATTCAAATTATTAGCAAATAAAGATTGTACTTTTAGCTAGTAGTGTTATTTATGTATTACAAGCTGCTTAGAGCTATGGTTAGGAAGTCAAATTGGTCATAATCTCCTCTCCTGCGTCTATTTCTTCTTGCCGTGATAACACCTTGTTCAAACAAGTGTGTTTATTTACGTTCCTAACTCAAGTTTACAAGGTTCAATTTGAACACATGATAACGTTAGAATTTGTCTTCGCCCTATACTTGTTACTGAGTAGAGCATCAGAATTGGCCACTGGAAAGCATTAATGCATCAACAGATTGCTCTGCGGTTCAGAGGCGTGCTGATTGAGGGGGGGGGGGGGGGGGGGTCGTCAATTACGGAGGGGGGGGGGGGGGGGGGGGGGGGGGGTCAATTACGGACAATTACACCAGCATTACAGCAGCAAAATGATAAATATATCTGGTTACTGCTTTGCCTAGTGCAAATCAGCAGCCAGAGGCTTCAATAGAATATTTTCAACAATTTATTTAATTCAGAAATACTGTTTGGAAAACAAACAGCAGGGAAGATCCAGTCCACACAAACGCACTCTCTTTAACACCTGGGTGCCATTATTTATCTGAAGGACCCTAATCAGGATTTGTAGCTGTGAAGAAGCTCATAAATCCTGGTTGACTCAGTGACAAATGGAAAGAACCCAGAACCGTGGATAAGCCATCAGATACGACAAGTTACTCTCACACATCACCTCACCCAGAGGTATTTCTCCTATTCTTTCTCTATCTTTCTCCTTCATTTTCCTTCCAGCTATCTTTCTCATTGCAGCTCCCTTATTATAGCGCTTTAAAAGGAATGGTTGATGATTCCAAATCTATCTGGAGTTTGACGGACAGTCCACTCTAGGACGGATGAACCCGCAGTGTCCCTCTAAATCAACACTCCCAGAGATTAGTGCAGGTGCTTGTCCAAAGCGAGGAACAACACACAAGCAGCACATATTTTACACACACACACACACACACACACACACACACACACACACACACACACACACACACACACACACACACACACACACACACACACACACACACACACCTTTGCCCTCTGCCACAACAATGGCATTGATCTAATTTTAATGGACATTCTCCTATAAATAATCTACTCCAGTTTCTGATTGCAGGGCTGAGGGTTACATTCACTGATGACCTTTTCCCTCTTCTTATTTCATCATTCCACTTGTGACACTCCGCTTCAACTCATTCTTATTCTCTTTTCTCCCCAAGGCGGTAATTTCCGATTTGGTTCAATACCAGAACGGCCTTTGGTGACATTGCCCTTTATTGCCAGTCAGAGTAATCATGGACCACAATACATAGAAATACAAGCCCAGCATCATTATGTCAGTAATAACTTTCATTTTACCCGCTTCACTACATTTCCCATCATCCCTTGTCAAACAAATGTGTGCCAGAAACTGACTTTACTGCCAAGAAATAATTTCCATTGTTCTCTATTCATTATCTGTCCCTGCCTGTTTACACTGTCTGATACAAGACCATCCTATTAGATCATATAATATCTTCCTCAGGAAATTACCGGAAAGGATCTGCCATGTTAAACATTAATTGAACAGGCAGGCCTACTGTCTTTAAACCCGCCACAAGCAAGTGCAACATGTTCACAGAATTAATTAATTTGCTTGCAGATACTTCCTGCTCCAGTACCTAATAACATCAAATGCAACAGTGATTCAACAGAATAAGAATGCAGACTATAAATGATCTATTTCAGCCCGGCTAATATTCCTCTTACTCTTTATGCAGCGGGAGGAGATTGACTGGGAAAAAGCAAACAGTCCAGCAACATTATTCTGAAACATGCTGTCATCATGATATGTGATTACCCACGTTGCATGTGGATAGCAATAAGAATCTCCGTACTTCCAGTAGAGGGAAACCACACCATCCTCTTTTGAGGAATCTGTCTTTCTGTGTCCCTGTCTCTCCCTTTGTCCCTGCAAATCAAGAGTATTAATTGAGTCCTTTGAGGCCTCAAGTTGCCATGAGCCCTGTGTTGTGGTTGCTTAATTGGCTCTGTTATTCACAAGCGAACCACAGTGCACTGTACTGTGTTAGTGTTAGAGGCCTCTGAGTACTGCTCGTCTACTTTCTCAAGGGGGTAGATGGCAATATTTATACTGACTGCAGTTTTGAATCTTACTCTATGCATATAGAATGAATTTGTGTGTCTTTGATTGGAACTGTGCCGTCTAGAAAGCTCATAAACTTCTCTTCTTCGTTATATAACTCTATCCTCCCTCTTTCTCTACTTTAACTCGACACCATCGTCATCCATCTCATCGTGTATCTCCCTCCCCCCTACTCCACAGCCTCTCTCTCTTTTCAATGTATTTCTTTTATCCTCCTCTCTTAACTCACCCTGCAAATGGTCAATAATAAATCTGTTGTTATTTATTTATTATTATTTATAATATATTCAAACTCAAATCCTACTTTTTTACATGCGAAAATCTGCTTGTGGGGTAAGAAATTGTGAAACACGTGACAGCACTGTATACTGACGTTATGTAAATTACTGTCAAGACCATGTCACAACATGTGAAATATCTTCTCACTTATTTAGAACAATAAGACTGAAGACAGCACTCTCTGCCCATATTTTTGCACCATTGATAGTCTATTTCAACATTAGTTCATAATAAAATGAATCTTTACAACCACGACCCGTGTCTGGGCGCCCCCCTTTGTCTTTCTTAGAGCCACGTTGTGACAAGACCCACTTCAGTGACTTGTAAGGATGGATGTTTTCTGCAGTGCCAGCTTCATAAGTGATAGTGTATGGACGCTAATAGGAGCAGACAGCATAATAGATCTCCTCTCCTCCGCAGACCTCCGTCAGCTGGTCTCAGCTACAAGACTCAGGTATTTGGAGAACTACACCCCACTGCAAAATTGTCCAATTACTGTACATGTATTTGCTGGAATAAGTTATATTATCTCAACACGAGTGAAGAGACCAACCTTATGTCAACCCTTATGTGGTCACTTGCTTCGATAAAGGTCTCTCAGCAGGTGGAAGGACATTAAACCTAATGAAATTATTCCACCTCGCTGGCAGTTTTTCGTTGTTTAAAGAGGGCTTTTGTCCTTCTCACCACAAACCTCCATGTTGTTCTCGGTTTGTCTCTCTGACTGAACAATTTCTCCATTTTCTTCTCATTCTTTTCCACCTCATGCTTGTTCAGTGACTCCATCTCCATTCTTTTTAGTCTGCCCTAAATCTGTCTACCCTCAATTGATCTCATTTTTCCTCTCAGTTAGCCGCATGTTTCACAAGTTCCCTTTGCTTATCATCTTTTGCTCCTTAATACACTGTCTTGTTTCACTTCCTCCTCGAAGTCATCCTCTCTCTATTCTCTGGTCCCAATCCATTGCCTGCTGGGTCCGGCCTCTCGCTCGACCTTAGGGAGAGACCTAATGATGCAGAAATGCAGCAGTGCTCTGCAGGAGCTCCATGCTGCGCTGTGAGAGCAGGAAGGAAGCACACACACACTCATAAAAACACAAATGTGGGCACACATACAAACATGCACATTCAGGCACAGCTGCAAAGGCGCAATTGCAAATGTACTCCCAAATGCCCGCACGCACGTGTCAGGGGCAAGTAGTGACAAGAACGTGGCCAGTATGCCACACTGAGGGCAGGGAGGAGAGAGTTGTATGATAGGAGCATCAATGGCAGCCTGCAGGAGCTGACACAATGAGTTCAACGCCATTGGCTTTATATGACAGCCTTGCCAACACCTCGCAGTCTCTCCGTGGAAGACACACACACACACACACACACGTCCACACAAGCATGGATGAGTCAGACACTCCCAGGGGCATCTCTCCACCTAGCTAAAGCTTGGCTCTGACAAACACAACACCTTATGGTTGGCTATTGGTGCCCAAGGAGGAACAGCAACACAGACACCATCCTAATTCCATCCCTGTACTATCTCTAACAGTACACACAGCTACTAATTCATTTTATATACAACACAATATAATATATACGAGAGAGCGTGTTTAAGCACCAGCGTGTGTACAGTACAAACTGACTCTGCTACATCAGCAGCAGGCAGGAAATCCATAAGAACAGTCAATTACTTCAACTGTCAATGGCCTGCCATAGACTGCCTCCACTAGGACAGCAACCAGTCACACCAAAGAATGATGCAGCCCCACCAATCACGGTAGAGGAGGATCCCACCTGAGTCATAGGGGGGGAGGTACGATCGCAGACGGGAAAGGGAAGTCAGATATTTTTAGCTGCCACTGCAATACTGCGTTGAGTGTTGTTGGTCTGTTGACATGCACGTAAATAGTTAATGAACCTAGACTTTAAACAAATCACCAAAATACCACGGTGTCTCTGCTCAACTGAAGAGGAAAAGAGTATGTATAATGGTATCTTTTGTATTATATCGGTAATGATGCTAATATTTAAAAAAGCAGATTCAAGGTAGATGAGGTCACATATATATCCTCTGCTGAAGTGCGCTTAAAAATGGAATTATGAAAATACAACTTTCATCTTCAATGTAGAGATTGGTGAATGGAGCTCCCTTTTGCTTTGTCAAGTATAACACACACACACACACACACACACACACCTCAGTGGTGGCCTCTGAATACGCATGCACTCACACACATGGGCACACTTACTTTTCATCCAATTTGAGCCCATTGCCTCACCAATCCAATAGATCTGTGCTATAGCTGAAAAAACAAGCCCATTGGATCTCTTTCACTGACGGCAGCCTTCCCTCCGGTCCAGTTAAAAGGGTCAAACGATGCCAAGAAAGTGTCCATTTAGAAAAGAGTTCAAAGCAAGAGACAAATGCCTTTTGGACAAACAGTGCCTCATTGTGTTCCCATTTGAGCAAGACCATATGCTTTTCACATTAATGGGCTGGACACTGCTCAGAGTAACAGAAAGATTGTGCAGTCTGGTACAGGGTGTCCGCACAGCCATCCACTGAGTCATCAGTAGCTGTCCTAGATGTTTTCAATGCATCGAATCAGCAGAGATCCTCAATATCTTATGCACAAAAAACATAAACTTTCACTTCAGAGTCAATTTTCTCAGGCCTCTCATTCTGTTTTGAACACACATCAGTGCATGGAGATTTGTGGTGAGGAGGTCAACCTTGTGGCAGCGCAGACACTTCTTTCCACACAATTCTATTAGATATGCTGTGTCTTGTTTTTGTTGTTTTCCTGCATGAATTAATAATACTTTTTCAAACGTTCCCACCATTTTTGTTGCAAAGATTTTGGGACGCCTTATCCAACGTGTTTTCACACAGAGTAGATCTACTTGTGATGAGTAAACTGAACTTTATTTGTAAAATTGGCAAAGTGGCCCTTTAAAACTGACTTTTATGACCTCTCTCACTGTCTTTTTTCAAAATCTGTAGTTACTGTAGCTTCAATGAAGAGAGAGAAAAAGCAGACACAAGACAAACAAATGGAAACGGCCACAGACGGAGCGGTCTCTCTCTACAGAATATGGCATCAACCGATCGAACAGGAGACAGACGATTAGAGAGAGATAGTAAACCCCAGCAAAGCAGAGTAATAGCTTCGCTCTGATGTCCTGGCCACATGGAGCTGGCAGTGTGACAGAGAGATTATTATTATCGTCAGATGGTGGTTGTTTTCGGGACTCAGCTGGTAGAGTTTGGCCATCGGGATCATCACCAGGTGCTGCCACGTCCTCCCTGGGCACAGACCCACCATTGGAGGGCACTGCAGGGTTGGCGCATTCCCTAGCAGGCAAGGTTGTGAATAGAATCATTTTGGAAACACAGGACACAACATTTTGGTCTCTTTTCATTTGCAGGATGGTGCCAGATTTAGATCATATCAGAGGTTATCTGAATGAAGACGAATGAAATAAGGAAAGAAAGAGCAAATAGAAGAAAGAGCATAATAAAACATCTGGACTATTGAGAAAAAAATAAAAACATGAAAGGAAGCAAAAACGAAGGGAAGAAAAAGGCAGGAGGCTTTGCTGTTTGAGCACATGTTCTTGAATTAATTTAGTCCAAAATGCACTGTAAGAATGGAATTTCTACTCTGATCGAGGCTGATTAATTAAAAACCAAAAGCCTTGTTAATTACACCCAGCTATCTCAGACAGATGAGCCCTCTGATGCGTTGTCTGTCCCTCTCTGCGACGCTCACCTCAGCTCCTCTGGCGTTGTCCCACTTTAGTTCCAGCTCCTCTGTCTCTAGTAAATGTATACACCTGGGAGATAAGTTCACATTGCAGATCAAATCATCAGCCCTACTTTGCCCTCTGTTTGTCAATTGCAGCATTTCGATGCCATTGTCACCTTTTATGCGTACCTCATCGATGCCCATATGGAATGCATTAGCAACGTGTAAGGGTTGAACCATTTCATTTTATTTCTTTACCAAATTATATATGCTCCAAGAGGCATAATGCGAAATACTTAAGGGTTAGTTGGGGCTGCGCTGCAACAAAATTCTACTGCTCCCTCCTTGCCACTTCTCATTTCTTTCTTTTTATAGGTGTAATGAAGAACAGCGAATGCACCTCTTTCTTTCTTGCTCTCTCTCATCTCTCGTCTCTCCATTTCTCTGCCACCTTATCGATCCCCCAATCCAATCAGGCTCTTGAGGCTACGTGAATCTCATTCTGAGGACACGGCAGCACATTTAAGCTGAGCACAAGTCGATAGCAGTATGTCTTGTGAAGGAATGCAAAGTGGGTAAGTACATATTAAGAATCTTTGTCTGTATGCATATTTAAAAACATGCTGCAAATCAAGCTTAGAAATAGATGAATGGTAAGAGTAAAGATTGTGCCTGTGTAGTGCCTTAAATTAGCCTGCAGGTCGTAATAAAGAGAGTCATTACATATTACCAGCACATAATTAGTGTATGTACCATAAAGTTGGGGTATTATTAAAAAGTGGACATACCCATTAAACGATATAGATAGATAAGGTAACAGAGGAAATGCAGCTTTTTCATGGGTGCTTGCAACCTGACACCTCACTGCAGATACAGTACTCTCTATATGAGAAACGCTGCACTGCTGTTTGAAACTGCAGCGCAACTCCTCCATCACTCATTCATGCATACACACACACACACACACATGCACACACTTCATTAAGTTTGAAACAGTTAATATATATACATATGTATAGGTGTGTGTGTGTGTGTGTCAGATAGATCAGCTGTCAGTGACGTTGGGTGGGTGTGGATGTGGGGAGAAGGGGGGAAGCATGCCTGAAAGATAACACCTCTTCTGTCTATATAATGCACATAAGTAATGCATTTACATAGGCGGGTGATAAGCAAATGTGCACACACACACACACACACACACACACAGCAAACCAACTTGTAATCAGCAGATTGTGCTTCCAGCATGCACAGATATCTTCACTGCTATCTAATCATCTCCCAGCTATTTTCTGCTTCTCTTCATCTCTCCGCCATCACCTCTTCTTGCTCTTTCTCTCTTCCTCTTGGCTCCTAACAACTCTTCTGCGTCTCTTCTGCTCTCTCACTCTCTCACAGTGACACATCTCACCATTCAGATCTCACGCAGAGAGCGCCTGCCTCGCTGCAGCTGATAATGTGCAATGCGCCACAGAGAAGGAATCAGACAATTTAACACAGAAATAAACAAGCAGTTCACACATGACAGGTAATTCATCATTAATGACTGCAATTTACACCTGTCATTTCTAGTTTGGGGCCTGCATAGTTAACATAGTCGTCAACATGCTACAGTTCTATTCCATTGTGACAAGCATACAGTAAAAAAAAGCCAAACGCTTTCATGCTCAATTTATAGCATTATGCAATGTTAAATGACGCAGGGATGGTGCGCAACATCATGCTAACAAAGATCACTTCATCTCTAATGTGTAGCTTTGGCAACAACTTCCATGCTAATGTTGCAAGATGGTAAATGCACTTGACCTGAATGAGGACACCAACACCTTCCTGACGCCACTGCTGGTGTAAGATTGGAAAAAACTGAAAAACGTGAAAAAGGTAACAGCGAAGATAAGTGAATGGGTTATAGTTCAAGTAGTGCCATATGGTTTACATCTTTCCCCTCCTGTGATTCCTGTGGCTTTCTGGGAGTATTGATCCAAGACATTCATAATCTTCCTCTGCTCTTTGCGATTCCAGAGGTTTGTGGATGGCAGAAGTGGCTGCAGACACCAGGGGGACGGAGAGGGAGGGAATATGAGAGAGCTGAAACCAGGCCCAAGGACAGCTTGTTATGCTCAGTGGAGTGTAAAAAGGATCGCAAATACGGGACATTTAGTGGTACATTAGAAAATGATAACTATTAGTTGCAATACAATGATGTTGGGTGCAGAGTTCTTGGCAGCAATGGCATATTTAAAGAAGTCAGACAGCAATTATCAGCTGAGAAATATCCTTCTGAGCTTTGCCAGACTGGGACCATAAATTTGACTGAGTTTCCTTAAAATGAAGGTATCGATGGCTCAACACAGTAACCTGTGAGGCTGTATCCATTCAGAATGCCGCACATCGGATTACCACTTAAGTCAAACCATTTCCATCCTTTCTTTTTTATTTAAAGAGCATTATTAATAATGTCTGAAGCAATATTGATGCTTAAACTGCTGAGGTTGACAGCAAAAAGTGTGGGCTTGGTTCTACAAAAAGATGCACGCTAAGATCAAAGTACGCGGAAAATTCAGAAGGGTCGAATCCAATCTCGCCGTGCTCCACTCACAATGCCCAAAAAAAAACCCTCCTCTTGGGCTCTTTGAAGAGTCGACTTTGGAAATGACATGACACAAAATCACAGGTTGGAAAAAGAGGGACAGAGGGTTTAAACGGAGGTGAAATTCATACGCACACAAACACCCAACGCATCACTCTGATGGGTCAGAACATATCTGTCACAACATCACATCACAGTCAGATGAGAGAGTGGAAGATTATTTGCTGCATATATCCAATGACAACCGACTGAGTGAAATTGTAGACCAGCAAAAAAAATAAATACCCCTCTGGGGGACTGGAACATGAGCCTGGCATTTTGCAATGGTCTGAAAACCCAAAATGTGAGAGTATTGCAACCTCTACTGACTGTTTGAATTAAAATCAACAGCTGCTTATATAAACTGTGCTTGATATCTTACTGATATCAAGCATATCATTTATATTTGCAATGCCAACATTATCAGTAAGGTCAAGCAAGTAATACTTCTCAATTGCAGTAGTTTTTTGGGGATATTTCTTATTCTGCATGCTTTCCATGCCCACACATCTACACACCTACGCCCACACATAGCATTAACACAAATACCAGTAATCACAAACACACACAACAACCGTTTGTTTCATCCAACTCCAATGAGTTTGAGGCGGGAATGAGATTGGCTTAGTGCCAGCTTGTCGCGGCGCCGTTTGGGTTTAATTATCTGACCTTCCCGTGGACTGGCTCAGAGGCTCCCTGCCGATGGCAAGTGCTAATCAATGTCACCCTCGGCAGTGTGATGATAAGTAGCCATAACACCCTTTATTCTCCCCTCTCGCCCTCATTCTCACTCTGTCTCTCATCACATATATTCAACTTCATCTCCCCTAACATCTCTATTTTAGTATTTTCTGGTATACTGGCAGTCCTCCCTTTTCTTGGCTCCCCCCTGTCTCTTTCACTCCCTCTTTCGCCTCTTCCTCCCTCTCACAAGCTTCTTTTTCCCTGGCCTTTCTTCACCTTTCTTCACCTTTCTTCTTCTCCCACTCTCCTCTTGTTTCTCTGTCTACCTGGAGTCTCCGTAAGTCCTCTATCACAGTGGTTCTCAACTGGTCTCGCTGCGGGACCCACCATCACCCCTTAATGACAAGCCACCGACCCAAATTTTCAACTTCGTAAACGAGTAAAACTGCTTTGTTTGTTATGTCTGTAGATTCGTCCATTTGTAATGCAAAAGGACCACTTACCTTAATTCGATCTGTGGTCTGTTGTTTGATGTCATCCGACATGTCTTCAATTCTACTTATAGTGTCATTTGACAGGTATAGTTTTCAGTTTATCCCCTGCGGATTGATCCAACAAAATGCCGCTTCAGTTTTGACGGCTTCATACTTTCTTGTGCCAGAACCTCGCTGCACAAAACACACTGAGGTTTTTGCCCTCTTTTGTCCTCAAAGTAAGAAAATCCATATCTCATGTAGTCGGTGTCGGACTTGCGTTTCGCTCAATTACCATGAAAACAAACTTTGTGAGTGTTCTTCTATACTGTGAAATGGCGGGTGTATATTAGCATTACAAGGCATTAATGCCAAATACTGTTAAGGAGTGTGAAAAAAATGCATAAAAAATCCCCTTCAAAGTAAAAGCACAAGATTTCTTTTTTTTTTCCACAGGCAAAGGCAAAGGCAAAGGTTTTCAGACCCACTGAAAACGGGTCTGCGACCCACCAGTTGAGAATCACTGCTCTATCACTCTGTCCCTGTCCTTCCATCTGCAGCCCTCTATACTGTTAGTTTAAAGTCTGCAGTGTGCCGAAGGCTCAAGGTCTTGTGTAAAAGAACTCCTCCACTTAGCTGAATGTATTTGTATTCCTGGGCTCATAGTGCTGAGGCAGCACCGGTACTTTGTTCAAGCAGTGGCGAAGTGCTCTCATCTCCCCATCACTGGGCGACCTTGGTGGTCTCCTATACCTGACTCCACGGAGCGGTGCATGTGAGTTTAGTGTGTTTATATCTGTGTGTGCATGTGTGAAACTGTGTGGTATCGGTGATTAACCTTTGCCTAATTGACCCCTCCCCTCACGCAGTGTCATTGAGGCACCAAAGTCTCCTCGTCCTTGAGGTGAACGCAGCTCTGCAGAGGCTGTGCAGTGACGATGTGGCGCTGGTGCATGCAACAGCTTGTGGGTTCACATAATTAGGAATGAAAGTAAAAAAAAAAAGTGCAATAACTTGCAATAACACAGTTCTCATCACATAGCTGCTAATTTATTCATGAATCCGTCACTGTGGTTTGTTGTTTACAGCACATTCTATCTGAATTATATTGCATACAAGACAACACTGGACTCATTCATGGTGTGTTGAAGATAATCATCAGCTACATGAAATTAAAACAGTTGGGTGTGATGCCACTGAGCTACTCAAACAGAGGTAGAGGGAAAACTCACCTGTAAAGAAATGTCCATAAAAGGCAAATAAGTGGCCCTAGTTTTGTACCTTTTACCTATCAAATGGACAACGTGTTTCCTTTAGTTATAGACACAGATCTGTGCCAAATCAGTCTGCACTAAAGTCAGTCAAGGTATCACATTGATTGAGGCTCCTGGATGTTGAAAAGAAAAAAAACAAACAATCTTCCACCTGGTTCAATCCCTGGCAGCCGTACCTTCAGCTTGGCCAAGTGCTGCGTGGCAAGTCAGCAAAGGTCATATAGTATTCTTGGCACAGCACTTTAGTGACAACTATTGGTTGGTCTTTCTATCTTGTTTCATGGTGTCAGCACGAAGAGCAGTGATGAGCAGCAATAAGGTCTGTGGTAGGTGGTCTTTCCAAATTAGAAGAGAATGGAAGAACTAACTCTGTCCACAAAAGATCAAGCACATTGCTTTGTTAAGGTACCAACGTACCAGTTTAAAATGAGTGGCAATATTAAAAACAGATCTTTAAATTATTCAGCTACTATTATAAAATAACTAATAACCTTTTCTGGATATCGGTTGCCTACTCGAGCATCAAGGACACCGGTTTTGTGTCACATTGCTGTGAGGTCTAGAAGCACTTCCTCATTTGTTTTGTTTCATAAACTAATCCAAATCTAAATATTTCCTAATAACAAAAGTTTGTTTCCATCACTCACGAAATACAAACATTTCTAAATGTGCAAATTAGAATGGGGTAGAATAATTGATTTGAAAATAAGGAAATGTAATGTTCTTGTATAAAGCCTTAGCGACAAGGTTGAATTAAACATGTTCTTTCTGTCTCTCTCTCTCTCTCTTTCTTTAGATCAGGGCTCTATTGTAGCCCATTGAACTAAGGGGTTCTTATTCAAATATGAGCTGTAAGATATCCCCCAGTGTTCCAGTATTATGCAAATTAAAGGAATACTGTATTACAATATGTTTAAAAGAAGGTTCAATTATAATAATAAAGTAAATCCCCAATGAGCTACAAGGTTGCTCATGGAAATGCACCTGGTAGGGATGAGTTGATTGGGTATTTGGTTGGGTTAAGGTTCGATGTCAAGGGTTGCTGACTCAAACTTTCTTATCCAGAAAAGCAGTTTTCTGAATGATAACAAGGTTAATTATGGTCAAATCGATGGAGGGGCTTAACAATCGTGAGAAACATTTGTGTTTAAGTGAACCTCATCATCACCTCACGGCCTCTGGGACCACAGTCATCATCGGCAGCATCATTATCATCACCACCAAATACAGATTCATCGCCATCATCAAGAGCTGCATCACTATCCCGAGTCTCAAACTAATCATGTCTCTGCCCGTGGCCAGATGAGAGAGATCGCTGCCTTTCCCTTAACTGTGTGTGTGTGTGTGCGTGTGTGTGTGTGTGTCAGCTGCTGAGCCTTAATGGAATCCTCAGGGCTGTGGATGAGCAGAGGAGGAGGAACATTGATGGATGTGTCTGGTCACTGATGGAGGGTGTCTCTGGTATGAAAGAGAGACAGAGAGAAGGAGGAAGACGGAAAGAGAGGCCGAATGAATGGAAGGAAGAAAAGTGAGAAGGGGCAGGAGGCAAAGGAAAGAGGGAAACAAAAACCTAGATGGCATTATATTTATACAAATTGGATGTAGGTGGGGAGCATGGCAAACGTGTATGTGTGCGTTTGAGTAAGATCACAGTCGGATATTATACTGACTACATTTTCTGCAATTAAAATAGTCAATTTTGAACAACTGAATGAACATACAGAAACAGCACACATTCCCTTGTGTGTGCATGTACTATGTGCATACATATACAGTACAATATAAAGCCTTAGCTGTAACTGTCTGGTACTCTTGACACCACTTTTCATTTGGAAGACTTCTAATTGGTCAATTGCATACCCCTCATGCTCAATCAGCTGTTGCTGAGCAACTGCAGTTTGGGGGAGCAGTAGGAGAGGAGCAGGGGGAAAAAGTGCCGGGCAAAAAAAAATGAGAGGAGAGCAAAAGAGAGGCGTGGGTGATGGTGGAGGTCGGGGGTAATTTTGTGTGTTAGAGAGAAAGAACGACATACACAGAGGGCGAAGGAGAAAGGAGAAGTCACACAGCACACACAGATGGAGATAAAGTAAAAGGAGGTAAGTATCGCCACACAATTCCATTTTCAGCTGATTCACTTGAACAGGCTCAGCCATGCACAACCACATGTCCAATTTACCAGCTAGAGTGTCAACAAACTGTCCCTCTGAAGCGGTCCTTAAAGTGCTTTCCTGCATGATTCACTGATAACGCTGTCAGCTTACCCATGCCGTACAGTGCTGCTGTCCCTCACAAGACAAATACCAGTGCACTGCCAATACAAAACATACAGGATACATTTTTTCCAGAAGAAACGATAAAAAGAAATCCTGTGTAAACTGAAGCCTGTGTTGACTTGGCTAGATATCCAGGTCCCCTTCATCTTTCCCTCCCATTGTAGATGGAGGCATAAATATACAAAAACACAACAAACGTGAAAATGCTTTCAAACATTTAACAACTTTAACACACTAGGGTTGTTAAACCATTGCAGAGGTAAAATCACTGCAAGATAAGTGCAACTAAATCAAACTTTAAATATCGAACCAATGGAGGCGGAGCTGCCCTGACCGTGATCCCAACTTTGATTGGGTAGATATTTGGTCCAGCATTAAATATGCTTCTCACAACCCCGACCCCCGGAAATTCATTTTAATGATCTGTATTGAACTGATTTAAAACAACACAAGTTGCATCTCATGTGTTGGCTGAATGACTCATTTTTCATGCCCCTAGTACTTTCTTCATAATGTATGAAAACTGGTCCACATTTCTGGATCCAGGTACCTCTTCAACCGTTTCAGATGTTGGTTGAGGCTGTGCCCACAACCATATTTGTCTTTCTCTTAGATTATGTCAGTGTTATTACGAAAGAAAAATAGATTGTGTTTTCTGGTTTAACTGCTGTGAAGAAAATGATTTTAGACTCTTGGAGGTCTCCTCGTTCTCTCACCATCTGGCATTGAATGCTGTCTTAACCCGATGTTATCTAGCTGGAGCTTTACATCGCACAAATTAGTGACGTTACTGAATTTACAATACAAAGGATTATTTTTCCTCCTCTCGCTTCTTTTCTCCTTTGGTTTGGGACTTTCATTCATATTGTTCAAGAAGCTTCTAGCAAGAAAGTATCCATAAAACATAATTCAGCTTCTATTTTCATCAGTTCGCAATGCAGCATTCTTTATGTAGGCTGAGGCTTTAGTCCTTTCAGGTGGAGGGAAGTCGTGACTCCTTCTGCTGGCTGGGACATGTAAAAACGGGCAAGACTATAAACAGAAGCGGGTATCCCCCAAGGTAAAACCTGTGACACACTCACTGAGACTATACCTTTGAGGACCTCAAAATAACAGGCCAACGTCAGAGGCACCATGCTGCTCTGTGCCCACCACAAAGGTAAAGCAGAACTGCACAATATGTGCAGAAATGGCTCGGAAGAATATAATTGCCAAGGAGTCGTATCTGTGTGTCTCTAATTTGAAGTTGTGATAATGAGGTGGTTATGAGGTGTCATATCAGCAAGATGATTTTACAACTGAGCCTCCTCTGATGGAGGCCTCTCGGTTAGGAGAAGGTTGTTAACAATGCAGCTGCCTACAGTAGAGCCACATCTCTTTTATTCACCACAACACTAGAACTTGATGCAATCTAATAATGCAACACACGCAGTAACACTACAGACAAGACAAGCTCTTAGACACGTGTGCAGCCATTCAATGAATGTGTGAGATCTATGTATCCTTCCCCTTTCTTCTCTTCCTTCTTTCCTCCAGAGTTGGTCGATGAGAAAAGGCCTAGGTGGGTGGTGGTTATCCCTTAATGACCCAGTTTATTTCGAATGGGCATTGATCTCAGACAGTGCTTTACTCAATGCTAACAAAGAAGCCTCAAAGTTCATTTTAGCAGCATCTTGGCACTTTAAGTGCTACATGGATGACATTGTTCTTCATTTTCTTTATCATTTCCAATTCTTGTCATATCACATATTTGCCTTTGTCATTGGGAATATGATTACTCACGGTTAAATACATGTGTAATCCAATGCAGACCTTCCTTAATCTACCCGAATATGAGATATAATGAATGTTTAAGTATTTTTTCCATTTAATAACATCAATGTTTTATTTCCCATAGAGTATAATTTTGAGAGCCAGCTAGATTAAATCAATGTAAAAAGGACTATCATTGTGGCCTGTTTCTGCAGAGCAGGATGATAGTGAAACAAGAGCATCATGTCCTTCAGATGGCATTCACACAATCAACAGCTGACTGAGACTGCAGTGGAGGACCTGTGTGAGAGTGCAGGAAGAGGGGGAGCAACAACACTGTGGGCAGGTGAGTGTGTATGTGTGTGTGTGTGTATGTGGGTGCAAAACTGCAGTGTTAAAAAGGATTTTACAGGGGTGTATGTATTTGTTTGTGCAAAACTGCCATTTAGTGTACAAGGTGCACATTCAAACTCAAATTGGAAATGGGTTATTTACAAACATCTGGTGCATTCAGGTGCTTGCAGGATATACCAAAATCTGAGATTGAAGAATGATGCTGTGTTGTAGGAAACTCAAAGCAAAAGCATGGTCTTCGTTAAAGGGTCAACGTGAATTGGGAGATTATTGTATTAAAAATGTTCTGTTTAGAATGTGCAGGGTTTCTCTTGAGCGCATGAACTTGCAAGAATTTTGTAAAAAACATATTTGTAACTGCAAAGGTGACAGAATGTCACTATGAACTGAATCCAGTGATTGCCTAAAAGGCTAAATATGACTGTAGGCTGTTTGCTGGCACAAGTCTCACTCCCTTTGGCCGCACTAACCTCTTTCCCCAACTCACCCTGCCAAAACACAAACCTGGCTGGAACTGGAGACACGGCTGGGTGTCCATCCCTTCCTTTGAAGAGGTGACATGGAATTGGAAAATTGATAAAAGAGGAGATGGTGAATTGAAACAGGAACGTGTGAGGGGAACAAAGACAGGATAAGGTAAAGAGAGAGGGGGAGGTGGAGAAAAAAAGGAAAAAGAAAAGGGAATGTTTCAGATCAGCCTGAGACGTGTCCACTGCTACTGCAGTCACAAGCTTGTTTTTCTTTTTTCAGCGCTCTCCCGTGGGGTATGAGTTTACCAAATGAGGAGAAGGAGGAGAGGGATAGAGCAAGACAGGAGCAGGAGGTAAAAGAAGGTGTCTGCAAATAGAAACGGGGCTGGAAACACAATTCTGATGGATAAACCTGGACAACAGGAATGAAATGAATAGATGAGAAACATGGAGAGCAAGAGAGAGAGACAGTTCCACAGTAAGCAACTAAGCAAAAGAAAACCGAATAAATAAAAGAGAGGGGATTGAATGTGAGAAAAGCATAGCTCACCTAAGGGAGCAGCAGAGAGTGTTAGCAGATCTGTGAGGGGACGCTGCGAAAAGTCACCATTACAATTGAGAAGAAGAAGATGGACAGAAAAGATGCGGGTAAAAAGAATCTAAGCTTATAAATAACCCAATATCCCTATTTTAATGCTTCTCCTCTAATTGTGGTAATGACATGCATGTGTTTTCAAGCTAGCCGAATAAAAGTTAACAATATAAATATCTAAGTGTGAGGCTGCAGTATGATTATTAATCATGCTGCATTTATACCAAACTCTTTAAACAGTATGCATGCTATTCAAAGAATGCAACAATGCTTTAAAAGATTCAAGAGGACATGCAAACATGTGACAGGCAGTATCACTACAAATAGTAAAAACTAATTTGCCAGGACTAAAAGGTAGAATCAGTGTATGATTACATAAAGAACAATCAACGGCAGGTAGCTTGGTCTGAAGTAATTATTAATAGAAATTACCACAGATGCAAAAACTGGCCATCCCATATGTTGCCTATACAGCATATCTGTTGTCTAGAATGTTGTTTCCCTCTTTTCAGGAATTGATTTAATAACAATGTGTTTTTCCTATCCTATGAACGTAGTGTATGTAAATATTATGAGAACAGATGGTGTTTCACAGTCTATCAGCGAGAGAAATAGCATTGTCGATGTGGTTTCACGCCATAAATAAAAAAAAACGGCTACCTGAAATCTGAGGCCATCATTTCACCATCGTCTCATAAAGAGGAATATTTCTACATTAAATGCTAGTAGGTTTGCTACTGGAGCGACAGTACATGGGGACAGATGCGATTGTCAAAGCACTAGGATAAAACTCCCCACCCCGCCCCCCTTCTCTCTCTCACACACACACACACACACACACACACACACACACACACACACACTCCTTACTGCGTACCGGTGAGGACGACAGAGGTAGGGAAGCAAAGGGGAAATCTCTGTGAGAGTTTCTAAACTTCTGCATGAAACAGTGCATGCATGAGTGTATATGTGTATTTACACCTTTTCTGCTCCGGTCAGTCATTGCTAATCTATCAGCCCAGCACATGCATTTTCATTTACATGTTTAAAATCTTCTCTACGTGCGTCGGAATCCTGAAGTGGGTGCCCCTAACCCGCTATTTTTGTCTCATGGATCAACAGTACAGCTCTCCGCGTTATGGATGTCAGAAACCATGGCCGTTGCTATGGTGATGCCACACTGCAATATAAGCCCGCCCGCCCGCCGATGCTTGCAGCAGCTTTGAAGCTCAGAGGGGTCTGCGGCAGGATCCACCGGAATGCTAATCAACCTTTCTCGACAGTTTGTCCTTCATTATGCAGGAGACAATGCCCAGGACAACAAAAGAGGGCGTTAATGTGTGACCGTAAACACAGGCATACGTACAAAAGCATTTCCATGCATGAGTGGGCACATACACTCCACATGTACACGGGCTGAAACAAACATTCAAGGTCATACGCATGAATACACACACATACACTGTGCAACTAACACAAAAATGAACAATCCACACATTGACACTGCAACATGTGTAAGTACGGCGAGGCTTAATCTGATGGCAACCAGCAGTCTGCCCTGCTGCTGAAACATCCACGCCATTAACAAATGCTTCATTATTAACGAGCCACAAAATGGGTCTAGTTGCTCACTACAGCCCAACGTCTCTATATCAGCCTTCCCAGGACGTTGCTGGTACAGCCAGAGTTGTTTCTGCTCTCAGGGAGGAAAAAAAGACACTGACATGCAGAATACTCCCTGTGCTGTTAGGATTTAGAGTCAGACCAGTGTAAAAACATCTGTGAGGAAGTGAAGTTGCAATTACCATTTTGGCGGAGTTGCTTATAATCTTATCACCATATTTTATTGAATTCAACATATAAGGTTGCCTTTTGTGCACAGTGCATGTTGAAGTGCAGATCATAGACCAGGTTTGGTTTAAAGAGGTTGGGGACAATGTCACGGTCACATGTCATTTCTGGTGAAGGCGTATCATCTGCATACTGTAATTAAAATAAGACTATGGGGTCAATCTCTTCTCTTTTTATAGTCTCAAAGCCTTAACTCCCCACATGATCTCTGGCCCTTCTTTACTTATATTTGAGAGGGTATTAAATCAGTCATGTTTTATGAAGCATTCCACAAGGATCTATTGTTAGCCTCTTCATAGTTTCATCTTCTTGCTAATGCTAATAAAGGATGCAAAGGGGGATGCCCTAGTTTTGCTAATGGCAGATCATTAAGCTTAGCTTGCTGGATTCAGTGGGTTCACCCCTGGTGATGCAGAGTATTGACTTTGTCCATGTTTCCACAGGGTAAATCTTGGCTTTACAGAACAAGCAAGATCATTTTACCCAAAATCTAAACGAAAGCAATTTAACCACTTGCAATATTTAGATGTACCCATATCTGTGACCACCACAGGAACAAATATATGTCAACATGCAGGAGTACTCACTTAAGTCTACAACAGAGAGATTCTCTCCCAAACACACACTTGTAGAGATGATCATTCCTGAGTGTCTTCACAATGTATGTGTATCTGAAGCAACTACAGCATCTCTCCTGTAAACAATATGCGAGTACCCTTGTTGGTCCTGAGTCAATAAGGAAACCCTCCTGTGTGATGGTTCAAACAACAAATGTGGTGGACTAGCGAGCACTGTGACAGTTCAATAACACCATGTTCTCATACCCTTGGGTACAGCAGGTAGTTACAGCGCTGTGGACCCAAGGTCAATGCTATTCCCAATTCCCCACAGTGGGGAAGGGAAATGCAAGGGTGGAGGAGGAGAGATTCTGAAAAAGACAGACAGAGGCAGACAGAAAAAAAAGAAAAGACAACAGACAGAGGGAAGTCACAGGGGAGGGGTGGCCTAGCATGATGTGAGCGCTCACAGGAAACTGAGTAACTAATGGTCCTTCTACTTGCGCCAATTACTGTTAGTCAGTCAGAGCTAGTCTCACTGGCTCATGAGCTCTATGGAAACCATCCACCATGGTCCCATTCCTCAAATAATCATCTCCATTGCGTTCAGACCCAAAATAGCACAGTGCTAAAAAACACAAGGGGATTTGTTGGTGGGGGCAAGTTGCCACAGGTAGAGGAGAGAAAATGAAATATGATTCAGTAAGTCCAGTTTGACCAATGTGTTGGCCCTGCCGGAGCAGCCTCGTTGAAACTGATGAGGAGGTTGTGTTATTTGATAATATCCGTCTGAACGAGGCCTATCTCTCCTCTGTCTCTGGTAATAGTGCAATATATTTATTATTATTTTTCTGTAAAATGCCCCAAATTGTTTATTACCATAAACATTTTGTTTATCCATGATGTGTTTTCACTTTCCCTTGCCCCATTTCCCTCCTTACCCCACTTCTGGGTATTTGGGTTGCCATCTGGTTTCTGGTCCCACCTGACAAACCTGGAGGCCCAGAGGAGCTCCAGGCTGCCTCTCCCACAGCTGAGCCTCAAGGGTCCACTGCTGCTGGTGCTGAAAATATGGCAGGCCAGGCAGGCATGTGGAGTCTCTGCCCCAGCCCAGGCATGCAGATGCACAACCCCAGGGGGGATGTGCACTCCTACACTGAGTGGTTAATATATTCACAACTCTCCCCTGGCCGGGGGCTTAGAGTCTGAGAATACTCCACGAGGACCCGACTGCATACACTGACAACATTCACAAATGAATATGTTAAGCAAGGCTTTGCTACACCCTTTAGGCAGGCTTAAATATATAAGTGGCTATCATCACAAAGGAAATATGGCTTTGTCTAGAGTTGTACAAATGTGCTAAGTATACCTTCAGAGTACGATCTAAGGAGCACAAGAATGTAAATAAGTCTGGCAAGATATCATTCATCCCTCCACTAGTTTCTTCCTCAGAGATCTCCCACAGGAATCTTTCCATCAAGGTCTAAGACAGAAAAACACAACCTCAGAAAAGCGGACCTACTCATAGTTCTCTTAGATAAGCACTATTTATCACTTCACAGGTTTTTCATTTAATTGAAGACACAAAAAAGTCAAAACTTGGTGCCAGACAGTGTCAGCTGGCCTTCGATCTCCCACGGGACCCTTGGCAGCAAGCAAGCAAACAACATTAAAATCCATTCAAAACCATCAAAAGAAGTCTCCATAAAAAATCCACCATTAGCCTTCCACTGCAGTGATCTTCTGATACCCTCTGTTTAGTAGACGGGTCAATGGGGATCCAACCAATGCCGTTGATTTCTGAGGATTCTGGTCTCTTGGGAGCCAGTTAGCAGTCTTGCGGCCTACATGCAGAAGTATAGGGGGACTTGAAAGACAACTCATTTGGGAAAATCTCCACTTGGCCGTATTCATAGTGTGTGGTCTTCAAAGACAAACGATTTAATCTCAGCTGCAGTGGAATAATTGCTCCTACTTGTCAGTTGTTAGCAGCAGCAGTAAAGTAAACATAATCTCTCCTGTTCAACTGAGTTACTTGTCAGCCCATAAAGGGAATAATACATAGCAATGTAAAATAGATTTTTCAATAATGCTATTATTACTTCGATATAACCTATGACATGGACATATCCGATAAACAGGTAAGAAAGCAAAACCTACCAGAGGTTTTAACGCGCCATCAGATAACACATTATTGTCGTCTTCTTTTGAAGACATACCTTGATAAATTCAGAGTTATTGAACCCACAGCTGCAGTTACAGATCAGTGTCACACACAGATAGAGTTCCCACCCTAATAGTACAGTATCCCTCACTGCACCAGCTCTATAACCCATTTTATCATTACACTGCATTAGTTGCCCTCTGCCTAATGCGAGTCCATCTTTTTGTCTGACAACTTAATAGATTGACGAACGAATGTGTCCTGCAGCCTCTTATGCTTAACCAGTGGCACAGTGATCCATCTGCTTAACAGCATGAGGGGATATTCTCAAAAACAAAAAAACACGAAAAAGCTACTTTAATATATTCAGCTCAAAATCTTCCTGACTCAAGCATTTAACCCAATGTCTAAGTGTTAACCTGTACAGACGTACCAAACAGTGAGGCCATACTACATATTCAATTCAGCAGAAATCTGCACAACCAAAGCTAATAAATCCTCTGAGAAAATAAATATGCAGTTGTGCCTTCCTAATTCACAGTCCGCATTCCCTTAATACCACTGATAGTTATGTGCTAATATGTCATGCCGAAAACACATTTCAAACACCGTCAACCTTTGACGCCAAAGCTACAGTATGTTCATTTTAGACAATTGGGTGCACAGCTAGACTAATCCTGTACCAGTCTCAGAGAATCTGACTCTAACCAATCGCAGCAAAGCAGAGTTCATTTCTACTCCACACCACGCCACCTCTCCAGCAAGGAGAATGTGATGCCAAGTGTCTCTTTTCCAACAGGCCTTGCCAAAGTCTCACATCCAAGCTGGCAAATGTCCGGCCATGGGATGAGCGCAGGAGGCAGCAATGGCTCACATCCTGACCCAAAAATAACAAGCACAACAAAGATGCTCACGATACGGCCCAAGGCGGACATTTTCTTTGCCTGAACTCCAAATACAGAGGCATTTTAAGCAAGAATCTGTGTCACTGGGATTCTCCCAGCTGGGGCAAATCATGTTACATCAACATAAAAAAAAACACAATCAAGCGAAAGTTTAGATGACATGTGAAAAGACATTGAAATGAACACTGACCTCCAAGCTGTACTCTTCCACCGTCCTCTTAAGCGGGTCCACAATCTGCCAGCAAATGAGGATGCATAAGTCGATTAGCAGCATCCCGCCAACGATGATCAACAACTTCTGGTCCTTTATGATCTGAAGGGGGCGAAAACAACATAAGATGCTTGTATTAGCCGAATAGTTGTGTAATTATATTTGTTGTCTGTGGAGCCATTTTAAACATTTCTTTTTGACCACTGTAATTATGTGATTCTCTTCCCATCTCAGGACCTGGAGCCCTGCTGGTTTCATTCAAACATCTAATCAGGGACTGATTACAATGCATTTAGCTGCAATTAACCACCTACTAGGATAGGAAACCCGCCAAACTGTCCAAAAGATCAAGACCTGGTGCACAATTTGATACTGACACATGTAGTATATATTTAGCAGGTTGCACTCCAATGGCCCAGGACTGAGAACCAGTGGGGGACATTCAGTCCGTCGATACTCTGCCACCGGAAAGCCAGGATTTGTTACCTTTTGGCCAGAGAATGTGGAAAAGATCCACCAAACAAGAGCCAACGCTGTTGACCACCAAAGCCCCTCTTTTTAACCATGAACTTTAGAGGGATGAAAGCCGTGACCTGTTTGTGATCTTTATTTATAATAGTGTTTGACTGTCTGGAACAGCAGATCAAAGGAAAGGTCAGGGAACACAGGCTGGGCTGTGTTTGGAGAGTATCACGTAGCCCAGATGCAGCACAGTGGTCTCACGTAGGTCTCCATCCGCCGGTGGGGCATGAGGGGGTTGTTTTTTGATCTGGTGTCTTTTGATGGTGTTGGCATTGAACAAATAAGACAATGGACATTTCTTGTAGGAATACTGCAATGCTTCAGGGCAGCTTAGCGGAAGATATAAGCAGAGTTGGACAAATGTCTGTTTCAAAGCCAATGAAAAAATATGTGACGACAATAAAAATACCTGTAAATTTTGGTCAAATCTGGCTGAAAGAACTAACATTCTATCATTCCAACAAGTAAATAGTTGTGACAATTTCAGATATTTTAGGGAAATTTACAAAAGAAAAAGCTCCACCATCTGCTCAACTGTGATATGTTACTCTGCCAACTGCGTCTGCTCGACAAACTATGTAATGACTCTAAATTACCTGAAGTGTTATGTAATACTGGCACTCAATACATATCTACTAATGTGTCTACTAATAGATTTGATTCAGAAATAAACAGAATCATTTAAAACATTGAATGTGCAACTTGATCCTGAAATATAATTTTTTTCTTTTTATTCTCGACAACTAAGCAAAGCCCACCCGCTGCCCGTGGGATGTGGTTCAAAGCTCTGAAAAACTTAAGTTCTCCCTGAGTTATTATGAGTATTGTTTTCAAGGGCAATAATGAACTTTCACGCTCAAATACATGTATTTTATTTTTTTTGCAACTTGGTTGCATAAAAACAAAAATCCATTTACTGTGTAGTGTAAACCAACAAGGCCACGGGCTAGCTATGTCTGCTGGGATACTGTAACATAATTCAAGTTAAAATGCGTAGGACGCTGTAACAACAGTATGCTACTACTTATAAACAAGATCCAGGAAGTGGGGTGACATGTTATTTTCAACTCAACTGAAGTGAACGTGTGTACATATGTGTCTATGTATGCAGGCACGTGTAATGAGTTAATGGGTACAGTGTGTTTGTTTAGCTTTGCCCTATTTCTGTGTGTGTGTGTGTGTGTGTGTGTGTGTGTAGGTGTGTGTGTGTGTGTGTGTGTATGTGTGTGTGTGTGTGTGCACATCCAGCAATATATCACAAAGGAGTACTCATCAAGATAGGCAGACTGACAAATAGCTGCTACAGGGGCCTTGGGGTAAAGGGTTGTGTTTTGAAAGTGTGTATGTTTATCTGTGTCTGTGGTGTGTGTATATAGAAAAGGAGGACGTTGATTGACAGCCCCCCCTCCCCCCACAGCGTCTCTGGCACTGAGCTCTTTAAGAAGTGAAGGAGTGCCGGCCGTAGCCCGCCGAGAGGAACCCTTATCGAACACACCCCTGATTTACAATCTGTGCAATCCTCGAAAAAAGGTGGAGGGTAGTCTGGGAGAAGGACTGAGGGATGTAGTTCCAGCCCCACTGTTAACTGTTAAGATGGTTAACACTTGTGGTCGTCCCTCCCCTGACAGCGATTGACAGAGATTTCAGGGCAACAACAGCAACTATCGCTCTTCTGAAGCCAAAGCACCTGCACTTAATCAGTGTGGAGGAAGTGTGATGCGTCGGTGTGTCCTGCAAACAGACCCAGGCCATGAACCAACAGATAATACATTTTGAGGTTTAAGGGCCAAAATATGCAGTCGGGGTAAATGCCGCTTGTGAAGAAACATTGGTGTTGTCTCTGTTAGCCAGGGGAAGAGGGTGGGAGAGGGGGAAGTGAGCCGAGATATTTGGGAATGAAGGGTCAGGGCAAAGCTAGAGAGCTCAGAGAGGCAAAATTGTTTTGTTTTCTTTGACTTTCAATAAGACAATGAATAAAAAAAAAATGAGGCCATGCAGGTCAAGTGTCATTCAGTTGGAAAAAGCTGAAAAAAAGGGGTGTTGATCATTCCCTGACCCCATCGCAGAGTTGCAGTGGAAACAGGTAAAGCAGAGCTCGGTCATGACTCCTTATCTTGTAACCTGGACTATCTGTGTCTTCATATATCCTTTGCCCTCTTTTTGCAGCTTTCCCCTTTTTCTTTTCACTGTGTCCAACCTACTTTCTTTGCCATTTTGTGCCATGTTGTTTGTCTTGTCCCTTGTTCTGCCCTGCTTTGCCTTCCTCCGTCTGTCTCTCCACCCTCCCTTCTGCCAATCCCTCCAACCTCTCCGACTCTTTGATCCATCCCTCTTTCCTCCCTCTCTTCCTGCTCTCTCTCTGGCAGGCCACCCACACTTCCTCCAATATGCAAGAGGGTGAGAGAGAAAGAGAGACAAAGAGAGGGGAGAGCAAAATCTATAAATACAAAAAGGCCAACACTCAGTGAGCTCGGCACCACTTTATATAACTAGGCCAGTGAAACAGATTGTGTCAGATGTTTAAAAAGCCATTTTTATTTCTGAATCCTTTTTTTCACAGAGAAGATTCTAAAAGCAGGTGCCAGGGGCTGCCAATCTTTGTTAGAAAGTATGAGTGTGAATACAAGCCCCCTCACACAGTGGGCAATGATAAGCTTCCTAAAGAAGATTGTCAGGTCTACATGTTTTATGGAGATGTTTGTGGTTGTGTGAACGTTTATCTTATCCAACAGATGTAAATGGTGTGATAAGAAGAAAAAAAGGTTCAGAACCAGATTCAACCAGAATAGATTATACACATTTTTTGAGGCGTCACATTGAGCGGCAAAATCGAATCATTTCATCCTTGAGACCAGGTGGCCATTTTTGCAAAACTTCAAGAAATTCCTTTATGGCATTCCTGAGATAATGCGTTCAGTGACCTTGATCTTTGACCTTTGACCACCAAAATCGAACTAGTTCCTCCTTGAGTCCAACTGGATGTTTGTGCCAAATATGAAGAAATTCCCGAAAGGCGTTCCTGAGATATCACGATTACGAGAATGGGTACGTACGGATGGACAGACGGACAACCCAAAAACATAACGCCTCTCAACTGTCGCTGAGTGGAAGCATAAAAATGTTTTTTTTGATAAAAAAAATCAAAGTGCATTCGTCAAGGAGGCATACGAAGTACAAGTACTAGTATTTGAGCCATGTGAGTCATAATTTGAACAATCTAATTATTAACTTCTGCTATAAATAGTACTACTTTGAATTAGCTTTTAATCGCTCTCGTGTACATTTCATAATATATATAATATTTTTCAATACCTTCTTCTTCATCTTTACATTCTTGAAGATGGCATGCACCCTCCAGGTCTTGGCAAACATGGCGCCAAAAGCTGTTGTGTATCCAACAATGAGGATCCATGTCCGAACCTATCAGAACAACAGGGAAAAACATAATTGTGTCACGTCTTAAACTGGTGATCAAGGCCTAAAACAACATCTGATCTGACAGGTATTTGCATTTTGCTCAAGATGTTCATTTAAAATAGCCTTGTGAAGACTTCTAAAAATAAGAAGCTGTCAGATTAATTTTTCTTCTCTAAGTGTGGAGCTCTGGGAGAACGTCCTGGACCATGGAAGCTGTCACACTCCTAAGAGCATTTCATCTTAATGAGAAACAAAACGTAGACCTCTTAGTGCTTTGGCACAGAGGACACTGCTGACGTGTTTTCAAATATTAGAATTTGAATAAAGACTATGAATAGCTACAGAGTGCTTCTGTATACTGTATATGTTTGAATGCTGCATGTGTACAAGTTTGTTTTTTATGTGCATGTGTCTGAGCCCTTTCTGCGCCGCAAATACTGCAAACCCTTCACACAGTTACGCATGGCTCTCTTCACCATGCCATTCACTAACATATCTAGAGAGAGGAATAAAGCCAGGCAGGGACAGAGCACTGTGTAAAGAAGACAGCAAAAAAACAATTACACTATACATTCTCAAGGAGACCAGCACATATTGATTGGTGGCGAATGGATCAACCTCTGTAGTCCTTTGCTGTAGAAGCTTGTCTGAAGTGACGCGCTCTGTTTTGGCTCTGCAGCAAAGCTTCAGCCAGGTGGTGGCAGCTCGAGACGTGCCCTGCCTAACTTTACGCTGGTGTGCATGTGTGTGTGTGTGTGTGTGTGTCTCTGTGTCTGGGAGAGGGTATCTCAGTGGAAACTGGTTATCACTGTAATCAAAACTCTTTAATTAATCCAGCATCTACATAGTCACACAGTAATGCTACCTGGGGGGAGACACTTAATGTGCTCCATGCTAGCTAGAGAGCCAGAGAGAGATCCAATCCCTTTTCACTTATGGTCGGTCACACAGTGCATGTGATTAGTGTTTCAGCAGTATTCTCCATATTTTAGCTCATGTACAGAACTATTTTGTTTGCCACTGGGTAAGGTTCGATTGAATAAGACTGGGAGCCAACCCCAACTTCTATTCATTATTTTATGTATTACTGAGAAGTGTTGAGGAAACTCACAGTGCAGAGGGTCTCAAACTCTTTGTCAGAGACGAAACCTCCATCCAGGCCGAACAGGAAGATAGAGGCGTAGGAGAGCATGCCTCCTAGGATGATCAGGTTGTTCATGTAGGGACTGGACATCTTGATCAGTCTGGAAGAGAACAGATGGTTAGATTACAATATAATATATTAAAATAGAATAGATCCTATTCACCAATAATACTTCAGTAGGATATTTAGGTATTGAGGAGAGTGAAATGTGAAATAGTAATGTACCTGTAGACAGTTAAAGGTTAATCATCATTCTAATGCTTCATCATTCTTTTACTTCAATATTTCCTGTGGTTCTTCTCTTCTTTCAATCATCCCATTCTTCCTTCTCCCTTAACACCAATCCCTTATTTACTTTCCCGCTGCACCATACATTTGTCTATTTCATATGACCCCTCCCTCCATCCTCCTACTCTCAAAGCTGGGCTTCACCAATGCTGAATGCTGACCTGTGGTTGCGGTTCTTGATGTTGAAGAACAGGAAGGCCCCTGCCATGAGCATGCCTAGTATAGTGATGGTGGACAGGATGCTGTATAGGGGTACGTTGATGTGGCGCCGCTGCAGACGCACAAACGTACGATCCTTGGGAGGCTCTACACCTATGAAGAAGATGCCAAAAGTCTTTGTTTAAGGGTGGAAATATAGAAAACAGTGGATTTCTGTAAACTTCTCCAGAGAGGTTTCTCTCTTCACAATTTAAGACCTGCTTCCTTCAAATCTTGTTTCGTTCAACCACAAAATAGTGACACTGCAGTGATTTGAAACCAATTTCCTGGTCCTCAGTTACCCCTAGTCGAGTGGATGTATCTCAATGCACCACAGTCAAGTTATTGTGGTTAGACACTGCACTTTCTTATCTTTTGCTCTATTTTTCTCCCACCAGTGTGCCAATCGATTGCACTGGCATCATCTTACACATCTCCACTTACTGTGGTCAGGGATGTGGAGACAAGCATCTTAGATGGTACTGTCCAAGAGTTTCTTTATGTGGGGCAAGGCCGACAAGATGGAGGGAAAGTGTGAGGGTGGTGAAGGGGGGAATAGCCAGGGGAATTAAACAAATTATTAAATATGCCAACACAGGCCAACCACGTGGGAGGAGTGAAAAATGGACTGGTAAATAATTTAGCTGATGGAGGACAGTTTAGAGCGGTAACGGAGAGCGGCGAGTCCCTATACGGAGTGGTGGTAGTGTCTGAGTATGTCTCTGAGTGTGTGTTTGTTTTGGAAAGAGTTTGGGTTCAAGTGAGCAACGACTTAGGGAAGTGCGGAGCAGGTAAGTGATTGGCTTTTAACATATATATATATAAACACACATCAGATGCATCAGGATACCTTTTTCTTCTTGAGTGAGTTTTACATCCCTGAGGCCACGCTCACACAGTCACACACAAATGTATGCACAAACACCCATATCTAGTGTTCTTCATACCTTGGAACCTTATGGAGTTGTTGATGAGGTCCAGGACATCAGCAATTGCGTTGTACTCTCCCACCTTCACCTCCCGGCCCTCTGTTAAAACACACACACACACACACACATACGAAGACATTAGAATAAATATGTGTTCTTTAACTGTCCAAACTGGCTACTGGATGAACACACCCTTTTTCTTTCACTTTCTAGACTGGTGTTACAGTTTTAAAGCAAAGTATTTGATCTGCAGCAAGAAATAGTTTTAAAAAACAACAACAGTCTTTATTAGGTTACTGGGAACCATGACTGTCCAGTAGATGTTGAGATATTTCCGTCTGGATCAAAACGGTGGACCAACCGACAGACCAGCTTTCCTATCCCTCGAGCCCAACCATTGGCTTAATGGTTACACCCGTTTTGAAGTTTCTTGCTTGGTTTTCCAGCGAGTCATGTTAAATATCTCACGTGGCAGCCGGAAGGCTTTTCAAAATGTAGCCCCAATGATCCGTATTTCGTGAAAATGTCACAGAGGTTACTTTGAGTGAACAAGTAAATCTGATTTAAACACTTACTGGACACAGAGAAGAATGGTCCAGCTATAAACTGCACAATCTGGCACTGTGGTTAGCGAGCTTCAAATCACAGTGAGATCTTCCTAAACCCATTAGGTATTTAACAAAATATCCCTGACATTAAATTTCAAGGCACTCAGTTAAATTATCTTTTAAGATTCTTAATTTGTAGATTTCAGATAAAGCTTAATATGGACAGGAAATTGTCTTCCTGTTGTTTTAATTATCAGTTTATTTCACCTCAAGGAAACCTAAAGTGCATCAGGGTAGGGAATCATAGAAACAAGCTAACAGATAAAAAACATTAACAGCAAACAAGCAAGAGCAGATTTCAATGATAAGAATCTCCAACTTATGTGGAAGGAAATAATGAATAAAGGCAACCGGATCTGTCATCATCTCTGTTTTTATACTTCAATATACATCGACTTAAGTGTCTCCTAGATACAGTCAAGGGATTGTAAACTTATGTACATCCCAGACTGAAAACACCACTGTCTCTGTGGTGTTCTGTACAAACACAGCTATTTCAGGATTTAGTGTTTTCTCTTTTAGACACAATAATGAGTCCCTCAGGTGTAATATTAAGGGAAGCATGACCTTGTCGGACAAGCCTGGGTCTTCACTCTTCTTCCCTCATAAAGATTACTTGCACCAGGGAGGAGGTGATGGACGAGTTATTCTGATTCATTTTCTGTACGCACTACAAACAACCTGCATTTTCTTCTGGTGTGCATGCACAAATCTGTCTCTGCGTCTCCCTGTTACCACTGTCATAGGCCCATTGAACTCCTCAGCAGCATTGTCCTTGACAAGGAAAATGACAGATAACATCAGCTTATGCGGCATCACAGGGCACCGCGCTCCCCTCTCCTCTCTGTGAATCACCTCATTTGATCTCCACTTCTGGCATCAAAGCATCAGTAAATGTTGAAAATATTAGACAGGCTGTGAGTAACAATTTCAGACCAGTACATTTTCATGTGCTGTATACACAATCAGGATTTGTATATCTCTCACGTGTTAGTGCTGAGCGAGGATCAATAACCATGTTTGCCTTGACCACGTCCTTTGTTAGGATCTAAACAGTAGGAGGGATTAAATATCCGCACTCTTCCTTTGAGATGCTTGAATACTATCCTAGCACTCTATCCCCGCAGGGAATATTCATGGCTGCAGCGGGCTTGTAATACTCAACCTGTCGCTCAGTCTGTGCGGAGACATGTCACACCTTTTTGTTGGATTAGTCACTTTAAATATCTTGAAAAATCAGTGAGATCTGTTAACTGGACGTGAGACAACTTTTAGTTTCCTAACATTATATACTCGTGACAAAATAATGTAAGAATAAGGCTGGTGACTCAAGTAAAATACCTGTTGCTGTACTTAAGCACAGTATTGGAATACATGTGTCTAATTATTGACACGCTAAATAGATTAAGAGGTTTTTTTCACTGATGCAGCTGCTACTCATGCACAGATAACTTGTCCTCTTTGGAGCAGAGCCTCATGCTGGTATGAAAATTCAAATATCAAAGTGGTGATTGCCGGAACTCATTTGCAGTATAACTCTTTTATAACGCTGAAATCCAGAGTTCATTTATCAACGCATGCTGACCCGTCTTTACAGAAGTGTTTGTAAATGTGAATGAATTAATTTAGAGTTCTTTCAGATCTGTGAAGTTCTAACATGAATAGGAAGGCTGCTTCATTTAAACACATTGGTAGTACAGTTCAATGATATTCTTGTGAGGTATTTAAATTGAAAGGCTGTGAGAAGACTATTGCCTGGAGGTAAACTGACAGCAGTGAGGGTGACGCAAGTTCAAATTCCTGTCAGAAGATGATAGAAAAGCAGGAAATTAATTCTTACATGAGGGTTGTTGGAGATAGTAAATCCTATCATTTATCTCTAAGATCCAAAACATCTCAACCTTTTACGTATCAAAAGCTCACCTTATATGTATCATTGAACCTCTCATCTTCTGACAGAATGACAAACGCCATGTTTCCTTATCTACCCGTGCGTTGATTTAAAATCTGTACTCAGAGGGACTTTCAAGACCTCTGGTAGTGAGCTATCTCTTATCCTCATGAGAGACAGTGGGAATAAGAGCCATTGAGACCCCTGACTAAGAATGCCTGACAGGGGGAAATGGAGGATCAGAGTCTGAGGACAGATGATAGGGTCATGTTGAGGATCACTGCCTTTTGAAATATTCAAGCCGGGGCTGTCCCTCCTCTCCTCTCCAACCAGCTCAGGCTCTCGGTGTGTCAAAAAGGGTGACAAATTCACGACCCTCGACAAGTGAGGAAGAAGTGATGGAGTGAAGGTTAAGGAGGGATGGAGGAGGAGTAATAAAGCTACAACACGATAGCGAGAGATAGATGTAGCATACGGGAGGATTTGGTTGAGGGAAGTGTGCGTTGGAGACCGAGCGTACAACCATTTCAGGGAGGAGAGAAAGGAAGAGATAGAGAAGGGAAAGATGCAAGTGTGTGTCGCAAATCAATAGAGATGTGTGGCGATGATTCAGGCAAAAGCTGAAAAATATCCCCCCCCCAAAAAAAATCCAGCCCTAACACTGCGGTAATTTAGTCATGATACCATTTACTTCATTTGTTTATGCAAAGCTGCCAAACCCTTGAGACAGATGCCCCATCACCACCCAGGCCAATAGGTTAACCTCTCACCACAAACGCACACACGCACGCTTGCACGCACACACACACATACAGTTTACTCATACACCAGCTTTTGCTTAAGGAGGTTCCTAGCTGAGTGAAATGACCATGAATTATTAAGTGGCAGCCATGATAACAGCTGGTCAAACTGTCTTCAATGCTTCCTTTCTTATCTCCTTCAGCATAGGGTACACTGGACCATCCTTTATGAAGGCAAAGGAGATAATGTTGTCCCCCAATTCCTTGCAGCAGCAACATTTAGAGTAAATAGACACACCATTCGGATGTCAATAACATCCGCAGTTACTGTTTAACTCAATAATTCTTAGCTGGTATGATTTCTGTTCTTGGACTTACTTGAATTGTGCAGCATTGAGTTTGTCACTGTACTCATGTCCTATAAATGAAGTTGCTTTAAAACAAAAACGAACTCTGTAGCCTAGTGTAAGTGCAGTCGGATTCTAACACCGCGGCTGCCTTCCCGTTAGTCCTCATGAATTCTCTCTCACATCTTTCTTGACCTCAGGGCATTTTCCATCCAGGTCAAAGAAAGGCGTCTGGTAAAAGACAGCGGACGTAATTTGTTTTGAGTGCGTCTTCATCAGAGTCAAACAAATCCAAAACTCACATTCTCTTAACCTCATAAAAGCCCGTACAATATCTAAAACACCACTCCCCTAATAAGGATCTACTACACATAAACTAGGAGAGTGGGCTACAAATAGATTCTCAATTAATAAAAAGTACATATATCAGAGATATATTAGATCACATCCATAGACCTTTCAAAAACATCCCATTAAATCAGCAGCAGCAGTAAATAGCCTGTATCAAGCAATATGAATAAGTGATGAGCAAAGCTTGACAGAAGCCTATAAAAAACAAGTCAGACATTGCTCTTCATGAGGTCCTCAACTTTGTTGAGTTCAGTGACCCAGAAAGCTTCTCTACGTAGCAATATGTTGATAATATCTCCACCTCTAGGGGATGGTGTAATACTTTCGATCCCCCAAAGTTTAAGAGTAGCAGGAGAGCCATACTTACATTGACTATAGTTACGTTTGAATGCATAGTCCAGATTTTTGATCCGTGTGGCAACCTTGTGCTCAGCTATTCTTTGTTTAATTTGACCAACATAGACTTGCCCGCATTGATATTTCAGGATATGTGTAGAATAACAAACGATGAAGGATTTGGTGTCCATACAAATTTGCAAAGTCTTACTTTTCATATGACAGGTTTATTTACTGTATTAATTTAGTCTTAGTTAAATTTAAAATATTGAAATGACTATAAACCATGTGGTCTCCTTATTTGTTACAGCCCACTGAGCCTGGGCTGTAACAGCATTAGCATACTGTACATACACGGTCAGTCACCAACAGAGGCATGCACACCAGTATGTTCATAAGCAATCACTTTCTGCTCTCTATCTCTCACACACACACACACACACACACACACACACACACACACACACACACACACACACACACACACACACACACACAGTGTGATGTATGCAGCCAGAGGGATCAAGCCCCTCTGCACTGGGGAAGATAAGATGGTTAGGCAGAGAGGACTGAACAGCACCATGCAGTGTGCTACATACAGTCTGGGGAGCCTGGGAGCTGGGAATCCCCTGCATCAAGATGCAATCTCTTGGTTATTCTCCCACTCAGCAGGCCCTGCTGGCTCAAAAATCACCTCAGGATGATGCTACGAGGACATAGAGTATATTTTTATGTACAAACTTTGACAGTCCAGAGATACATCCTGTCACCACGGAGGAGATCAAGCACAGTAAAGCACCATGGGCCTTATGCTTTCAAGTTTTAGATTCACCTAACCTGCCCCCACACAGACACAGAGAGTCGGGCAACTCCTTACTTAAAGACTTGTGGGGATTTTACTCACAAAAGTGAAAGTCTAAAATCTTTCATATTTTTCTGACAAACAACCCTTGCAGTCAAGCGAATAATGACTAACCTCTCTAGAAAAACAACTAATGAGATACATGTGAGTACAAAGCTTCTGACTTGAAAACGGTGAAATCCTTCAGCCTCCCTTTCCTGTGTATACTGTATGACTCTGCTGCAAGCTTTTCCTAAGCTGTATTGGTCAGGATCCATTATCGGCACTGGGTACATCAACCGTGGCAGCCTTCTGGCTCGAGAAAAATTGTAAGTGGCTTTCCAAAAACTCTGGTAATCCTGCAACATTTCTGAAACAATTGCAGGTTTTACTGAACACAGATGTGTGCAGTGGCTGGAATTCAAACAAATTGTAGAACTAATTCTAACTCCAACTCAGTGGAGTCTCAAGAGCAAGTGTGGATGGCCGGAGGCGGCAAAACAAAGTTCTTTAAGATTGATAGATTGATTAAAAGGTAAAGCTTTAAAAACAATATATACAACTGACTTGTATATATTGACTTAAAACCAGAACAGAAAATGAAGACAGGTTAATGTGAGGAGTAAAGTAGTATTAGTGTCACTCATACCTTGGAACTGGTTAAATTTGATTGTGCCCATCCTCTCTCCGTTCCGAAACATGACTTGGCCCTAAAAAGAAGGAAAGAAAAACCAAACACGTAAAACATTGGAAACACACATTCTATAACTTAAAATATATTTTAAGTGGTAAAACATTTTATTCTGCTGAAGAATATGCAGCGTCAGCAGTTCAGTGAATTTCAGTAGAAACTTTAGTTTCCTGATTCTACAGCCCGAGCAGACAAAGGGCAGAGTCTTGGCTCCTGCACACACTGCATCTCATTTGATTAGAAGTTGCCAATATTGATCTGTTCATAGGAGGTAAAACAAAATTATCTTTGAGCAAATTCTTTTGCTGATATCTTTGGAACCATGTCAGGTCAGCAAGGCTGCTTGATTTAACATTATGTTTGCTCACATAGCATTGGTACAGATATGGGTCTTTAAAAGGCAACTGTGAGACTCACATTTGGCTTCAGAAAAGTGTGTAGTGGTCAGTAAATGTAGTGGCGATTTTTTTGGTCAACGTGAATTTCTCCACAAAAATATTATTTTTTTTCGGTCAATCAACCACCCGATAGAAAAAACAATTGGACGTCTTTGATTTGAACTCAACAGGAACGAGACAGCAATTCCAAGCCAGGCAGCGTCTGCCAAACGCAGACAAGGTAGACAAAAGCAATTCAACGTTGTGACAATATTGTGAGACATATTCAAATCAATTTGGCTTCTGTCGCCTTATCTCTCCCATGTATTCTCAGTCTTCCTCTCTCTTGTTCTATTTTCGCCTTCCCCCCTGTCTCTTTATCTCTCTCTCCCTCTTCATCTACCAAGACTGTTCAATTAATTCAGCCAACCATCTGCTAACAGAGCTCCATAATTACACATTTAACTGGGCTCACATATTACTGTCTGGCTAACAAAACAGGTGAGAGTGGAGAGTGGGACAGACAGATAGATAGACAGACAGATAGACAGATAAACAGATAGATAGATAGACAGATAGAGATATATTTAGAGATGGAGCATTTGCATTAGCTGATTAAAAGACAGCTGAGGGGGGAATATGGGGAAGGAAGCTGGAGAGCCAATTTTGCCTCAAAAAGATGGCAAGCTTTGAAGTAGCAGAGCAGGATCCCACCCCTCTGTTTGAATCCCAGTCTTTGTGCGTCATCTTTGATGTCAGTGTGCATGCACTTAATATGTTGTCACATTATGCGTATGTGCATGCATGTGGCCCTATCCCTGATGATGCATTTGTGTGAGCAGAACAAGCTACTTCTGAGACACAGGGCATCCAGTGCTGCCTTTACCCTGCTGATATACAGCCAGATCCCCTGCTAACAATTTCACACCCCAGTGTCAATCTGACTTGTCAACACTAACAAGTTTCCTTTCGTCACACACTGCTCTGTACTACAATATGCTATGCGATTATGCCTGTAATATAAGTAGGACAGTGCAGTGCACCCTGGTTCAGCTCATTAGATATTACATTCAGATAACTGTGGTGCGTAAACAGGGTCAGACAATGTGGGATGAAAATAGGGCAACTTGACTTGATGACTGTGAGTGTAGTATCAAGGTTTCTAGAGTAGCTAGCTTCATCATCATGCTCTCGCTATGAATTAGCATTGCCGCCATAATTGCCCTTCACATCAGCAAAAGTGGAGCTAACACAAACCTTAATGAAATGGCGTGTAGTTATTTTAACAGCCCCCCAATTTGTTCTCTCAAGTGTATACACGGTTTGGAGAATATGCAAAGTATATCAAACATATGCAGAGGCACTCACTCTTACATTCTTAATTGCAAATAAATGTCTGTGCGACACAGATTAAATTAACCTCCTATGACCAATATTCAAAGGAGCTACTGTAAAGCCCTCTTTCTACAAGGTATTAATGCTCCTCTGCAGCTCAGGCAACCTCACTGGAGTGTATTGACCCAGACAGGTGTCGCTTGTCTACTATTCAAAGGATGTTCAGACCTGAGTCACAATGTTGGCTGATGGAGCAATCACTGTGTCTTGGCGTGCATGCATGTGTGTGTGTGTGTGTGTGTGTGACTTTCTGAGGTGAGACGGTGGAGGCGGCCAGGTATCACTTTGGCTGAGGAGGTGAGAATACTGTCAGTGACAGATGTGCCGAGGTCAAATGAAATGTCAGTCTGTGGGCTGCGGGTGTGACATCTTCCGGGCTTTCAGGGTTTGAGCTGGAAACCCTGTTAATGTGAATGTAACTGTGATGCACACGCATACACACACATTAATAGTGAAAAACAAATGCACGTAACTCTCCCCCCTCTGTTTTACCTCCGTGTGGCTGTTTGAGATGACTGTCAAGCCTCGGGTTGTGCTACTCACCATTACCCAGAAAGACACTGATACCAACACGATGACCACTGACCACAGATTTCTTTTTAAAAACAGCAACGCAAACATTTTCCCGCACACTTGTCATCTCCAATCACAATATGCTGTTTCTCTTCCCATCAGCCCTCCCAGGTACATTCCAGTGTACATCATCCTGTGGTTCTTGCAGCTATCTGCACTCTCTGTGCCCTGAAAGTCTCTCCCAGCTAATGTCAGCCCTTTTCTCGATGGCCCTGACAGCAGTCAGATCAATACTGTGGAGCCCTCCATGATCACTCTCCTGCTGCGGCTGTTAAGAATTCAGCAGCAGGACTGAGATCAGTGCAGAATGGACATGCTTTGGTCCCATGAGACCTGTGTGTTTACACAGCAAACACACGGCGTAAAATCGTGACAACAGGAGAGACACGAGGCTCATGTCAAGGTGTGATCCCATATTACCAAGCACGCATGCACACATTTAAACCAAGCGCAAGCAGCAATTCCCCTACACATGGATTTATTTTATTGGAAACCCAGTAGGAGTCATTGCAATTCACAAGCAAACCGAGCGAGTTGTGTAATAGCCCCTTTTGAAATCGGAATACGAAAATAGCATAAAAGATGTATGCAGTGTGGAAGGGAAACTGCCTTCCTATGTCTTTGTTGGTCATGCGTGGGTGGAAGTTTCTATGTACTAGGTGTGCTACATACAGGGAACACTTTTGATCTCATTTCATGTATCTCCTAAAAGAGCAGCTTCAATAGTGAACAGATGTCAATCTTTGGGTACAACGATGCGTTTCATTATTTTGCAATGCCGCTGTATTTAAACCACGTATTGTTTACCACATGCACACGATTCTATCTCAGATTTTTTTTCATACCAATCAGGATTGTGGTTGTAAAAAACAAACACATCATTATAATGAGAATTTAGATTTTTTTTTAGAACCTCAGCAAAACAAGAGCAATCCGATTTACTGTCAAATTACCACCATGTCCATTTCCCATTACTTCTTGTTGTTATGTAAAACTAAACTCTCAAAATCAACACTCTCACTGTCTTGTTTAAAATCTGAATGCAGGACTTTTACTTCTAATGAAGTATTTAAACACTGTGGTATCATTAGTAAACTCAAGTAAAGGACTTCTTTCACCACTGATGGCAACATGTGTAGAATCAATATGAGTCAATACTAATATTAAGGACCGGAGAGAAGAGGATCGCTATTCTATCCAACCAACCTAACAGGACTTCATTATCTATTTGTGTGACGCGAGTAAAACGTGGATGAAATGCTACATGGCCATCAATATTCCTGCACGGCTTTGCATCCCCGAGTCTCTGAGGAAAGACTCAATGTCAGCCTGGTCCTAATCAGCAGCCCTGGTCTGAGAGTCTGGAGTAGAGGGGTGAGGAATGACGACCCGAAGGATTAGGTAGAGTCCTGCAACACACATACACCTCTAGGGACGTTAGCCAAAGAGGAGTTCACAATAACATCAGTCAGTTCTTGTACTGATTTTCTCAAATCTGTTTTCTCTTTCTTTTCTTCTCTTTTGTTCTGTTGAAAACTACTCTGTATCTGTATTTATATCATATTATATCCATTTCTCTCTTGTGTTCCACCCTGACTTCAGTCTCTCACCTTTCCACATTTAGTAAGTGTTTATTACCTCCCTAATATTCCAGTATAGCCAATCTTTCTCTCTTTTCTCCTCCTTTTTTGGCCGTTTATTTGAAAACAGTTATGAATATGATATGAGTAAGGCCCTGCATGCCTACTGGCTGTCTAGGCAGGGAGCAGCATGGTATCCTCAAATAATGGGAGTGTCCTTTACACAGAAACAGGAGATCTCCTCTAACAGCTCAATACAGCAGCAAGAGTGAGCACATGCACAGGCGCGCGCACACACACACACATACATACAGCCTGTAGATAGCATAGCCACCAGGATCAATCTTGAATGCATTGGAGTGAGTCGGCAGCACCAAATGACACCACTTTAGGCGTCATCCAGAGACAAGGATAGCTAAGTAACCTTCTCTGCAAACAAGCTTCCAGCCTTACAGAGCAGTAATTGATGCCTCTATGCGTTTCCTGATTTTGATTTTGCCAACTCCATACTGTACAAACATGGAACATACATATAGGCATAGACACAGATGGATGTTTTATTCACCCCCAAAAGATGCTCCTTCATCGGTGGTAACTTTTTATGTGGTGTTTTGATTGTGTGGCTTTAAACCATGTTTTTGATCTTGTATGTACTGACTGAATGAGTGTCTTTCTTCTTTTCCCTCACTGTACCGCATATGCCTCGTCAATATTAAGAAAAACATTTTTCTTGCATACACATGTAAATGTAGATGTACAGTATAGTGTCTGGGGAGCATCCTTGTGTAGACAATAGGAGCTCTGATTGCTCAGTTTACATTTTTTTAGTGAGTGAAGGAAGAGAAACCTATTTTAACTACCAACATGTCAGACTGTGCCATATTTATACATAATGTCCATATTTAAAAAACAAAAAATTAGCAATTTGCTGCTTCACTTACTGTAACACCAAAGAAGTTGGTCTCATTCATGACGTCCAGCACCATTTTTCCCACTTCGCGGTCATCCACAGTGAAGTTATGGTAGGTGTTCTGCCGTTTTTTTACCCGGAGCAGTTCCATCACTCGAGTCAAGGTTTTAGCAATGACCCACATCCCATCGTAGGCAAAGCCGTGAAACTTGCTGGCCTCCACACCTTTCTGCTGAAGCTCTCGGCTGTACTCCCTCTCGTAGTCCTTAGGGGTCTGAAAGACAGGTAAAAAAGAGATTAGAAAGAGAAAATGTGCATCTCCAAACTGATGCAAAGTCAGAGTTCCCACTCTTTTATTATCATTTTCCAGGATTTTTCTTGGACATTTTCAGTGATCTAGCTGGTATGACAGACAAAGGATCACGGCATACAATAATGTGTTCCTCGCTGTAGAAGTCTAATTTAAAAGACGTGCAATCTATGGCTATGACTCATCTATGAAATAGTCTTTTACATGCTTAGAAATGATCAGAATGTAATGCAACCATGCCGGCAGATGTACAGCTTTATTGTGAAGCGACCACTATAAAAGATAAACATTTCATGTCATGTTATGGTTCATTTTACATTAAAAAAGCAGCAATGCGTTTGAGGAGACAATACTACAAATTAAGTAAAATAGTCCTGTATCCAGCCTGTGTTTTGAGCTCCCATTTATTGCTTTCGCCCTGGCTTACCATTCATTATTATTCAACTCTCTTAACACACATTTGAAACCATTGCTCCAAGCCAGCATCTAATCACAAACCTTATACTTTTGCAGGCAAAACCAGCTAGCAAGCACATCAATTTTAGCAACTAAGCCAAACATGCCAACCAATTTAGTCATTTAAAACAAGCTGGGAAGAAAGCAACATTGTGTAATATCTGCGTTTATCACAACATAACCGAGAGCTTCCTATTCAAAATACTCCCGTCAATACTACGATCTTGAACATTACTTTGTCTTTTCAGATGGCATTGTTATCTGTGTGGGGAGCTCTGATATAATACACTACTAGTTCATTCTCAGCTAAAGGTAAATGAGAGAATTTTGAAATAATTTTCCAGAACAACACAAGATTTTACATGACATTTTAGGATACTTTTTCTCTCATTTTCTATGAGTTTTCAAAGATTGGAAAATTTGTTTTCCAGGACGCATGGGAACCCTGAGAGTTGCTGGAAATGCTGTTTTAGCATCAATGCTACTGTACAGGGTAATGCAGTGTGAAAATAAATCCCAAGATTGATCTCTGGTTTAAAAACATGCATCTAAAGTGTCTTTTTGTGGAAATGGTATATATGCTTGCGATATATTATATATTTAGACACAGAAAAAACTTGTTGTAGGTGAGTCACCTTCTTGGTACTGTATATTTTTTTCCCTTTGTTTTATTTAAACTGACATAACATTTAATGACACATTGAATTACTTAACACAACACTCCTGTGAAGTATAACAGTGGGTGCCACTCACCCTGCCAGAGATGCCCTTAATCTGGCGAGCGCTGAGTGGCTCAAAGTCCACACTGATGTATCCCTCCATGGCTGTGAGCAGCTTCTTGGTGGTGCAGTTGGTGCTGTTGGCTTGCTCCCACCAGTTGCCCTGGTACCAGCCGGGGATAATCCACTGGTATTTACTGCCAAACATGTTAAGATTATATGCCTGGGAAGGGGTAGAAAAAAGACTGGAAGTTGAGGCAATATGACAGCAGGAGATACAGTATAATATATGGAGATGAACTTTTGTGTAATTAGTATTATGTGAGCTGCTAGAAAACTGAGAATACTGAAATCATGAACTAAGCAACAAGAGCAAAACATTGCACATGAGCCAAAACCATATAAAGCCAAATTATGTCACCGCAATCACTGAACCAATTCTACACCAAACAAGATTTGAATTACTTGGCAAGATATCTGACAGCTTTCACTTATAACTGAATTTAGACTAAGGACTTACGCAGCAGAAGACTTTGGATGCCAGGTTCTCGTCAAACTGGCCGATGATTATTCTAACATCGTTGTCCTGAAAAAATAAAGAATAACACTTCATGACTAAAATGGCGAATATGAGCACCATGCTCACACAGTTTCTACAGTAAATATAAAGCATATATTTGAAATGGCTTGTTTATATAATCAAGATTATACTGCATCACCGAAGCAGTGGCTGAGTCGCAAAATGCCGATCCATAACAACAGAGACATAAGTGTCAGGGAGCAGAACTGCTTTCTTTGCCAACCAGCACAGATATACATGGAGATTCGGAGAGCACACTGCCTGTTGATTGACTCTGTAAATAATTCAGATTGCCCGGGTGGAAGTGCAGCATGTTTCATGTTGGGAAAAAAAAAAATCAGACTCTGGGACCAACACAATAATTGAGTGTGCACATGCGTATGTATAGTACTGTACAAACACAAGCACAGGCCTGTATGAACACATGTTCACACAAGTGGATGGTGACAAACGCACACATCACAGTACAACATTACCCTAAAGCTAATCCAATAATACTGATTTTGATTCTGTTTTGATGAATCAACATATGCTCAACAAAGCTAGAGGTGATGTGTGATGGATGGAGAAAAGTCTATCATAAAGCCCTTATTCAACCACGGCACTTCATACAGAAAGACACCAAATCTAGAAGCAATTTAACAACAAAAAAGGAAATCTGAAAACGAATTTAATGGTGGACCTACTTTAACATTTTGGTATTACTCACCGACAGTTGTCCAATAAACACACCAGCTGTATTTTCAATGAACCTACTGTAGAGTGTTCTGCCTTTATTCTGGATAATGAGAAGCCATTACGAATACAGTTCATGAAGTCATCTTCCCTCAGGCAAGCACTAACATATGTCATGCATCCACAAATCAGAGGGGGCAACCAATCACTGTCATTTTAAATCCAATTCCTCGAGGCGATTAGACACACAAGGAGCTACCCAACAGCCAAACAATGTAGTTATTCCTCTAAATAGATTGGATGTACTGGATATATATTATATAGAGAAATCAGAAAGATTAGTTAGATATATGATGACGGATAAATAGGTGGATATCTATCTGTCTGTTGGTCTGATAGATGCTAATGTGCTACCTGCAACCCTAAGATTTCTTTCAAAACAGAATTATCTATATAGGTTCTAGCATTGCATATGGGAGACACACACACACACACACACACACACACACACACACATACACTAAAGAGTATGAAAACTTTCAGAAAGCCGAGCAGTTCAATCTAAAGGCTTCTTTTGTGGTTTCTTATTAAAGCCAGAAAGCATTCTGAGACATTTAAAGGGGTCTTTTGTAAGAAGCCCTAAGTGGTGTGTGTGTGTGTGTGCGTGTGTGTGTGTGTGTGTAAAGTGCAAGTGGCTGCTCAATCACACTGCCCTACACTGGAGGAAAGGCACTTAACCCAAATGACTCCAGCCACGGCGTAGGACCACAATATCAGTATAAATTCTGGCCTGCCTGGCAAAAACATGAAAAGACTGTGTATGGTGTGCAAGGGCGTGAGTGAGTGTGTTGTGTTTGTTTATCTAGATGGACTAGGTCACTACAGGGCTCCACATCACCCTTGTTGCTTGAGCTTTTATATAACTATAACAATAATTGCTTAGTGTTAAGGGCAGCCTTGCCTGCTTTACCCGTGACAGGGTTGTTTGTAACTTTATGATGGTGATTTATACGTGATAATGGTTTCAGTAATACTGTTCCTTATAAGCCCAATCAGGCACTGTTAAGGCTTATTAGGCGCACACACACACACACACACACACACACACACACACACATACTAATGATGGTAGTTTTTATGAGCTTATGGGAGATGGGATTTGTAGACTGGCAATGTGTTGCTACTTCCACATTAAACCTAAACCATCTCCCCTCATGTCTGTTTGTAATGATTTCTGTGCATACAGATTTGTTTGTTTGTGTTTGATCGGTAATTGATCCTAGGTGATCAATTACATGTTATACATACTGTTATGACCACATATGTGGCATTATTATCTGAACTGGCCTTTAAAATAAAAGTTTGTCAGTATGCGTCATAATATCTGAGCATTTCTGACCTTGTCAACAAACTCAAACACAATCTGCTAACCGTTAGAGTTTCAGATCTAGAATATGGTGGAAGGAGGACCGTGTTTTCTGTTTTCACAGTGAGAGATTCTTCCTGGAACCTGGTGGGATTTGGGGATTTGGACAAGCAGAGGTGCTTCATCAGAGAAAAACACTGCAGATTACAGGAACTGCAGCTCTGATGATATTATCAATAACAGATAATATGAAATGGACAAACTTATAATGATAATATCTGTGCAAACCATTTGTCTTGAGCCTTGTCCTCTTTCTTTTCAGGCCCACAAGACAATACAGCAAGCAAAACTCATTCTGTATTAAAGACAAGTTTTGTTTACAACCGGGAGTCTATTAGTATATTATATGTTTAAATCATGGCCAATAAACAGCACCAACGGGGCTACAGAGGTAAGGTGGATATGTGTGCTCAGACCACCAAATACATTCACAACCCAAGGGGGACACTGAGTTCTAAAATTGGAAATAGCTGCTTTTCAAATAATGTATTAAGCAAAGGATAAGTTAAAGTTTTACATATGAACGATATTTGAGAATAATATTGAAAGTTATACATGTATGGAGGGTCCTTTGTCATGCCAAAATTGCTGCATCAGTGAGGCAAAAAAATGTTGAAAAAGAAATGGACCTTTCCTACGTCATATCTGCGGGGTAAGAGTCCTGAATGCATGATGAATAATTCAATCATGATAAATAATAAAGTGTTTTGGACTTAATTTAGATTTCAGGACATTTATTCTCATGTGGCCCTCTATCGAATGCAAGCTCCCTTAATTGACCTTCAGTCACCAAAAATGTTAAAAAGCCCTGGTCTATAAAATGTATGCTATCATTGTTATTTTAATGTTCAATTAGAAGAAGAAAAAAAACTTGATTGTGGGTAAAATTAGAAGGTACGTATGGGGGTTTCATGTGTAGGCCTGCCTTTGTTTTCTGATGTTGTTTCGTCAGCCTGTCCAGTAACAGGAGAGGAGAAGAGATGAAGATGAAAAAGCAGAAATCGACGAAGAAATGTTGAAGGCTGCTTCGATACCTCGCAGCAGAAATGCCTGTCTGCTTTTTGAATATTCCAGCTGGATCACAGATGTAAGTGCTCTATTTGTGGATCACACAGTGACACCATGGCCCCCTTATCCCCCCCCCCCCCCCCCCCCCCCCCCCCCACACACAGTCGCACATATACAATCACACAACAGAGAACCAAAAAAGAACAGGCTTCACAACGGAATCTGTGTCACCCTCTACCTCATCATATTACGTAGCTGTCGGGGAGACAGAAAACTGCTATTGCGAGAAGAGCGGGAAATGGACCATTAGGGCGTCAGAGTGGCCCCCGCCCACCCTCTCCAAACGTTCTGAAAAGCTTTCGAGGCGACAATGTGATTTGAATATTTAGAGTTGATCAAGGAAGGATGGTGTCAGCTTACAATGTCAGCCCTCAACATTTAGAGTTACACATATATTTTGGGAAAGACGGCTTATCTCGCCGTTCCTTCTCCATCCCTCTGTCTTATCACCTCTCTGTTGCATTTCTTTCAACCTGCTCCATGTTGCATACATCATATCTTCCACTTTTTTTATTTCTCCAACTCTGCTTTCTTCGCTTCCTACATCTTTTCTCTCACTGTGCTACGTAACTTCCTATGAACAAATATATTTAGACTCCTTTACACTGAAACCTTGTATGTTGCCAGTAAAGCTGCACCAGACACCGGGTCATGTATTTGATTTACTTCCATTGACAACGTTTTCTGCTGTAAACAATATGCGGCACTGACTCATTGTTCAAATACAACTGAGGCCAGAAGCATCTCTGACTGCCTGTGGAGAGAGTTTGGATAATTTAGCCTTCAAACTTGACCGTATTTACATCTGATTCTTTTGCATTTTTGCTACATCAAAGCAATGATCTGATCAACCATGCATGTTAGTACAAGGAACAAATGGCTGAAGATATGTAGGTCTAACATCTCAATATTGGCCCAATAATGGTCTACTTCTGTCCTGTCTCATTAAATGTTAAAAGAGAGAAGAAGAAGAAAAAAGAAACCCTGTATGCATGTGTACCAGCCAATACAGTGTCCTTGTTATTAAGCTGCCCTGCTCTATACAGTCAAAGATGGACAATTCTCTGACAACGTATTCATTGTCCAAGATTGACTTTGGATGGCATCAACTCATACACAAATACAGTATTAAAGAAATAAGTAGAATTGTGACTCTCTTCATCTCTTTCATCCGAATAAACCTTGAATCATTTCACTTTTTTATTCGTAGTTTGAATTGTTCAGGAATGATGACTTACCTTGAGCTTCTTGACATTGACACAAGGGTCATTGGAAAAACTTTCTGTATCTGCAATCTGAATGTCTCCTTTCTCCAGCTCGTTAGTTAGATCATTCCTCACCTAAAAGAGGGGGAGAGAGAGAGAGAGAGAGAGAGAGAGAGAGAGAGAGAGAGAGAGAGAAGGCGTTGATAATTTACCATGTCATTTGTTCATTGCTCTGTTCACGGTATGAACCTTTATGGGTGACACTCCCCCGGGAACTTCCTGGTTGTCGTCTAAAAAGACAACTGTCCTACACGTTCCTTGTCACATGGATTGACATTATTTTTTGATTCATAACTGGCCATTCAAAATTGAGGATAAAGGGGGGAAATGCAGGGAAAAAACATTCATGTAATCAAAAAAGATTGCCATTCAAAACAAATGTGTGAATCCATTGATGAGCTATAATCAACTTACTTCCAGTAGCTGTAAACTCCACGAGAAACAATCGATGAGGTTGAAGTAAAAGCTAATAGAGTATGATGGATTAAATAAGCATATATATTTCTGCTTACTTAATTTAACTCCGACTATGATCTTGAAATATAAGTAGAACCCTTTTGTTCAAAACAAAAATGTTTGAATACATTTTTCAAACAAAACCATCACAGGATATCTTGCTGACAATTTCCCATACACCTCTTAACAATAATACTTCAAGTTTTTAGATCTTATATCTGTATACAATGTATATACAGTAATGTGTATACAGTATGTACAAAACAAGATAGATAGATGCAGGCTATTTAATGTTTCGAGCTTGTGTCTGAATGCTGTATCTTAAACTGTGAGTGGAAAGACAGAAACACAAGCGTCTTAACATCACAGCATGACAGAGACATATTGCTACGGAAGACATCAAAAATCGTCATCATTATGATTTAACTCTCTCTGTTCAATGTGGATTGTAACATCTGTCAAACATATATGTGTTTGTTTTTTTCAGAATGACGCAAGAAAGCACAATTTTATGCATTGCATTGTCTCAACTGGTAAAAGAAAATGATATATTTATAAAAGATAAGACAAATGTACAGTACTGTAAATGTATCTGCAGCAACTGAACATCTGCTTTGATGTATTGGTTCAGTGGAATGCTGGGTAATGGGATCAGAGAAAAAGGAGAATGGAGCAAGTACCCCACAGTGATGGCGAGCTTGAGGTGGTTTATCAAACTGCCTCTCGCTTTCTCTCCCCTAACAAACACACATACTAGGATTCATCCCTCTGGCTTCCCTCCTCAAACTACAGTTTTAGAAAAGGCCTTTTTTTCACCGCAGACATTTTGACTTGTCATAGAAGGAAAAGCACAATTGTAACTGATACCATTAATGATAGCTCTGTTCCATTTAGGTGCTCTAGTAAGGCAGGACAATGAGCCAGCATGCACAATATCAGGGCCCTGGCATGGGACCAACTCCATGGAAAGCAAACATTATAAATGTTACGCCTGTGTCGTCAAAACGTCTGGTGTGAGAACGATCTACAGTACACATGCTGAGGTTTACTGTTGACATCTTGTCCTTTCTCTTTGGCCTTTTTTTTTTCTGATGTCCTCCGGCCATGCCCTGCAGCCATCGGCCTCTCCACCTTCATCCGAGAGTTTGGCATTAGGGGCCATGATGAGACATCAGAGAGGGTGTGCGCTCAAATGGGCATCAATGAGACAACATGTGACAGTTGAAGGCCCTGTGTGTTTGCCCTACATTTGTCTGTAATCGTACGTGTGCCATTGGTTGTTTCCATATTTATGTTTCCTATATTGCTTCAAATACATATTGGGGACTGCCATGGCTATGAATGGAATTAGTTTTATACATAGAAACACTGTTCCTTGAGTTAGACTTCATCCAAAATCCATGTTTAGCTTGAAATTTCCTCATTGAAAGATAATGAAGGGTTGGATCAGCCTGAATTTATAATATTTATAATGACAGGTTGTCATCACAGAACAAAGGCATCAAAACCTGCATGGAAACTTTACAAACCATTCCTCCAGCATATACTTCCACTAGTTTCAGAGACAAATGGAGAGCAACATCCTGACTGGCAAACATATTTATTCATTTAGCCCTATTTAGACAAAAATAAAACTGTGGAATATACTGCAGTGGAAAGCAGAGTGGATTATGGTGAATGAGTGGTTTATTTTCTATGGACAATTTTACTGTGGTCTGTGCTGTTAAAAGTTAGGATTATTGCGATCAATTTTAAATTCAACCCGACCAAAGCCATGTTCTCTTTCAATACAAAAACTACAAGCTTCAGTTTTAGGCCTACATGGTGTAAGTGTTTCATATTTAAAAGATGGATTTCAGGTGTACCACTTCACAAATAGCTACAGCACATCGAAGTATAGTGTGAACATAGTTACAGCAGTAAGCATTCCCAATTATATAGTCCATGACTGCTATCACTACCATTAAATCCACCACCGCTTTCTTTTGTTACTGTTCAAATACGCCATTACAACTATTTCATGCAATAGACTAGAAGATGGCTGCAATCAAATCAATGAAATTCAACTACACCTTTATTTCCCTCATGTCTCTAAATGTCATAATTGTCTGCCCTCCTTCACTCTGTACATGACTCAATCCTGTACAGACATTCCTTCCAATGCACTGCTCGCTGAGCTGAAACAACAAGAGAGGTTGGAGTGGATCAATACAACCAGGTTTTGCACTCGAGGAACAATTGGCGTGGTGGTCTGGACAAGGTACAAAGTCCTGTTGTGCTGAGCGTTGATCTAAAAGGCTTGGCTGCTGCAATGCTAAATAGAAACTAGCATGGACAATAGAGGGTTGCAGCGGGTTAGTTTGGCGTTTGAAGAGGTGTGTTGGAGCGAGCGCACAGGTGAATGGAATAACAACTCGCAATCACATACAAGACAAGTCATGCTGACAGGCAGACACGTAAACATGCACCACATCACAAAGGTTGACACACAAAGCCATTCACGTCAAAAGCCTTTGTCACAAGAGGATTTTAGTGTTGTCGTTTGATTTCGCCATTTCTGCCACTGAGATAGAAATAGACAAATGCATTTGTGCTCTGGTGGAGTGAGTGTGTTAGATAGAGCGAGGGAGGAGGGGTTGGAAGGGAGGGGGACATGGATTGAGGGACGGGAGGAGGGGGAAAAGTGAGCAGCTTTTCCTGCATAACAAAAACATCCTCGATTGGCTGGGCAGCCTGGGAATCCCCAGCAGCAAATACAGAAGACAAATAATCCTACTGCACTTCTGGGCATGCGTGCATGCAGACACACACATGTACACACAAATATGTAAGTACACACCCACACATGATGGACAAAATGACAAAATGTCAGATGCACTCAGTTAGATGTTTGTCAGGTCATTGGTGTCTAGAAAGGACATCAACATAATATGACTTTATTTATATGCAGATTTGCATTCATCACATACTAAATGAAGATGAATTGTTAAGCTGAAGGTGAGGGATACCCTGTGATTGTTTGTGTATATGACAGAATGAAATATCATCCCACACTTTCAATGCCTCTGGATGCTGCCTTTCATTCCACTGACTGAAAATGAAAAACTCTGTCTTCAGAGCTTTGGTTCTCAAGTTGCAGATGTTTTTAATATGCATTGGCAGTACAGCGGTGGGCTTGTGTCATCATTAAAGATTCCATAGTTCATTCAATAATTCCTCTCGACCGAATTGCATATTTTGCAGGGCTGCAATTGAGGATTATTGTCATTATCATTCTTCGATTTAGTATCTCAATTGATCATTAAAAATATAGAAAATGCATGTTACAATTTACAAAAACCACAGGTAGGGTAATGTCTTCAAATGACATGTTCTGTTTTGATCAGTAGGCGATTTGACAGGGGATTAGGGCGGAATGTTGTCCCCGCTGTTAGCAAAATTACCAAAATGCATCCCTCTTGTTAACCTGCCATCCCCTAGTCGCAGGGAGAGAGCAGGGGCAGAGGGGCTGTTAAGTTGAGTGTGTCTATGCCTGACTCATTAATCCTTTGTTTGACTGAGGTTTGTTTAAGTTGGACTTTATGGCCCAGAACAACAAACCGGGTTCATCCCCTCTGTTAAAAATTAACAAATCGCCAACTGGTTTTGACCAATAGTCCAAAAGATAGTTAGTTTAATATTATATCACAAGGGACAAAAAACAGCTAAGCCTACCAATTGACGAGCTGGAATTAAGGGATGTTTTGTTTTTCTGTTTAATGAATGATCTGCATGATTAATGCATTTTAATAGCAGCCGATTCATTTTCTGTTGATTGACTAATTGTTTCACCTTCAATATTCTGTAACATTAAAGTAGATGCACTGACTTTTAATCAAAGCTCATGCGCTTTCAAAATCATGAAACTAACAATTACCGGCTAAGCTTTATACTTGCATCCAAACAAATGCACCCAAAAAATAACAATCACACCCTTCAGCCAACAGAAAGACAGACTAAAGTGAGTGCCCTCATGCAGAGTAAGTGAGGAGCTTTAATGATTCAGATGGTACCAGCATGACACAGTGAGACAAACACACTGCTGTGGTCTAACCTCAAATAATTAACACATCATTTCCAGGCATGTGCGTAAGTCCCTTTGCAGTGACGGGTGTGACTGCATGTGCGTGTGTTTATTAGTGTCACACATAGACACAAGACAGGTGCCTTTTATCATCACATCTGTCTGTCTGAGCCTGGCGCACATGTACCTGAACCTTTACAATGCAGATGTACAGCAAACAGACAAAGCAGAGGACGGGACATTTTCATGCAATTTACACATCTGTCCCTCATACTGTGTGCTACATTGCCAAATAAATCTCCATGTAAATCCCACAGTTCAGACTATAATGCCAGTCATGTGCTTCTACAAACGAGCGTGACAAACGGTTGTGCTACAACCTGATGACAAGCCCTCGAATGGCTTCCTCTCGTGGCCTTACATGCCCCGTACAAATCGCATGACTGAATCATTCTGCAGAGGAATTTATCCATTGCATGGTTATTTCTAACAAACAGCTGCTGATGGCTTAAGAAAACTTGTGTAATGCATAAACCACGGCAACCAACAAGCAATTTTTAGATGGTAAGGGACCTCGGAGAGAGTGGCTGCTGAGAGAGTAACTTTACCTAAATGTATCAGCAGGCATAGTGTAATTAAACAGTTGAGCTCAGAGGGTTCCAGGCAGAGGACAGAGTCCTAATCCTGTTCTCAGGTCTGTCATCTGACTGGCTGATGATGGCTGATCTGTTCCTGATTGAGCCCTGTCGGTCTGGCAATCTCTATAATGTTGATTACTCTGTGTGTGTGTGTGTTCATGTATATGTGTGTTTGTTATGTGGACAGACACCTTAGCTATACCTTAGCTCACACTAGCTATACCTAGCCTAGCGTCCCCCCACCCACTCTCCCAACCCGTGTGTGCGTGCGTGTGTGTGTGTGTGTGTGTGTGTGTGTGTGTGTGCGTGTGCGTGTGTGTGTGTTCAATAGCGTCTAACAATAGAGGTGACGAGCTGGCTTTAGCTTACAGGGGATAGTTCCAGATGACATCATACTGTATGGGTGTGTGGTGTGTGTGTGTGGTGTGCATGGCCCTGACTGAATCCCTAACAAGCGTTACATAACATTAACCTCTTCTTCATGGGAAACAGCACATCTGTAGATCAATAAGCAGTTAGCCACGATGGCTACTTCTGTGGCCTCTTTCTGGTACATCTTTAGTCCGAATCAGAGACAAGTTTGAAATGATAAATGTAAAAAAACAATTATTTGTAAAGCTATAAGAGGCTGTCACAGCTTGCCCCCAAATACACATTGTTTGGTTGTCGTTTCCTAAATCTCTACGGAGGTGGAGATGGAGACGCAAACGTAGCACAACCCATAGAGTCACAATAGCCACATTTAAGGAGAATACGCCAGATTGAAATAAACCAGAATTATTCTTAAATGGAACAATGCAATCAGTATAGGAAGGTTACCAAATAAACTCATAATGCATTGTATTGTTATTTTGTTTTCTTTGGCAGTATCCAAACAGCATTTTGCATTTTGCAACAACCATTTGTCTTTCTACATGCCACCATGATTTCCAGATGAACCAAAAACCGACGTGCTGTGAAGTTGACAGAGGATTGTACAAATCAAAGTACGGAAGCGATGCTTGCATATTTGTAAATCAGGATTAGAGGCCAATCTCGTGGCAGGTTGATTGAATCGGGCCGCCCGTCTCCCTCCCGTCCTAAGCCCCTTTGGCGCTTTCAGGAGGGGAGAGATAAAGGGATTTGGGCTCTCTGAGATTTGTAGTGAGACTTCTTATACACGCCCCAGCCCCCTCCCCCCACCCCCCACCCCCAGTTGCTGAGCAGATTGTTTTGAACCAGGGCCTCGAGGCAAAAGCTCACAATGTGTTTCTCTTTCAATACCTCTGACATGGCTTTTATTAACTGAATGTTCCTGTGTCGCTGATGTGATAAAATGCTCGGTAAAGGTATGACACGTGTATGTTTCACTACTGTTTAACCACAAACAGGAACAATTTTGTCTCGCTAGTTACCATCGATTTTGATATGACATGGTTTTAACTTGTAAGATATTTATAAATGATTTGGATTATTATATCTCTTATTTATTTCAATGTAAAAGGCTGCCTGACACTCAGTATAATAGAGGAAAGGACCTTTTCTTGGAGAATGCAACATTTCATATTTTGTCATATTTGCTAAAATTATCATTACATCCCGACACCAATCATTAAACCAAATGCTCTGTCAAAAACAGAAATAGATCCTGTATCTGTTGCTGTCGTAGGACTTGTGCATCACCGGAGTCTTCCAGCTTCACAATATAGCCATGTTCATTGTTTACGGTCTTAATGATAATCTTGGGGGAGTGGCTTTGGAAGGAGGCCTGAAGGTATACGGGCTGTCAGTGCTGCTAGCTACTTTCATTAGGAAAGAGTTGGCAACAGTTGGCTCGGTTTTCCGGTTGAATATGTTTTTCAAATCTTGCTTAGTCTTGCTAGTTTCTCTAGATTACTAACCCTAGTTTTAATATTGATTGAATGCATGCAAATACTGCATTTTGGTCTGAGGACGAATTATTGAGCAATATATTATTTCAATAATACTGAATTGTTGAATTTATATTACTCATTCGAAAAAAACAACATCCACAATGATTTAAAACCTCAAAATGCAATGATTGAACTAATCACGGCCCAGCACACGCCACAACAGGCACCTGGTTTCTTTATGTAGAGAAAACTGAGGTTGCAGTGCCTTTTGATGGAGAGAAATCTAAATACTAGCTGTACTTACATCAAAAGTGGCTCTCATTAGCTGTGCATGCTCTCTGTAACAGCTCACGCATGCAAACGTTTACACATCAAAATGTAGTCTCTTGAAAGAATGAACAAGGAACACTGACCTCTGAGAACCTCTGCACATCCTGTGTGAGGGTTCCCACACGGCTCCAGTTGTAGAAGTTGAGAAACTTCACTACCGCTGGGTTCACGGCATTGTCTGATGGGACGGTGCGGAAGAAGTTGGGGTACTTTTTCTTGTCTCCCAGAACTGGGGTTGTTGCTGCGAAGGACAGCTGAAATGACAAAAGAGAGAAATATTCAGTGAGCTTTGAGTCTGTCTAAGTAATATAAGTACTCAGGCTGACGCCGCTTGAACTGTTGGTACAGTAGCACTTATAAGTACTGTGTTGCTGAACCTATACCGGGTGGCCGATTTCAGATGTGCCCTGGCTTTGGGCAGTGGCCTCTGTCATTTCAGGGATTAAACCATCGCAGGGCGGCAGTGATAAACACACTCATTCATGGTCTAAGTGTGTGAACAAATCAACTCTTTTAAATGACTTCAAATGTCAGCGAAATAGCCCCTTCATAATGTAAATGTAAACAGATCTGTAAATATTGGGTGGAATTGATGACCCCCGTTTGCATGACCTTTCAAATTGGCTTCATACTGTGCATGTGCGTGTGTGTCTTGGTGTATTTATAGGCGTGTGAATACCTGTTTGTGTGTTACTTTATGTCTTCAATGGCGAGAAAAAAGCAGCTCATCAAAGTGATTCAGCTTTGGGTTTGCAAGTTAAAAGCGTTTCTGTTCTACGCATGCAGAGTCCTCGCACGCACGCACACGCACATTTAAGAATAAAATGTGATCAATCTCAAACACTAATATTCTTTTTACAGACACCTAATTTTCAGTTCAACCACTGCAACCTAAGCACATGTCAGGCACATCAATTCATGTTAAAAAAAAAGGGAGGGCATATAAAACTTTGAAAGGTAAACTTTTAAAGTATTTTTCCAGAACATTAACACACTAATGAACTAAATATGATGCGGCAAGCATAAACCCTCACTGAATGCAATTTAGTTGGAAAAGTTGAAGAGTGAAACTAAAGCTGATACTGGTCTACCGTAGTTAAGATGTATCGAGCAATTAAAGTAGTGCAAACATGCTCATTAAACATGATGAGAAAGTCTTCAACCGGTGTTTACTGCATTCATCCAAAATGTAGTCGTTCTCATCTGTGTTTTTCCGTTGCACAGATACACACAGACACCATCACCACCCACAGTCGCAATTGTCCTCGTTTCCACCCATCCCACTTTTCATTTCTCAAGTCCATGCTAATCAGGTTTTGCTCTCTCTCTCTCTCCTCCACTTTGTAGCACATTTTCAACAATAGGTCATTCATTTTCTCAAGAGGCAAACATAGCTGTAATTAATTTTTTGCATTAAGATTAGAATTTGCAAATGAATGTAACAACCTGCACACGCCAGAAGAGGCAAAGATCTGCCACTTAATGCTTGATTTACACTCTATTTAGTTTGAATTGCTTCATAACTGTTACTGGCAGCATCATAGTATTATATTTGTAGAACTGTAACCAACATGTGTGCATAAAAACAACACAGAAACAATAATTTTTCATGATGTATTTTTTGAAAGGCATGTCAGAAAAAGGTATAGACCTGATATAATAAGGCACCGTGCTCTATTTTCAACATCCTATCTTTGGTAATATAATGAGTGATTTGAATCGCTGCAGGGTTAATTACATACTTTGAAGAGATTAAGCAGAACTTGTGATTCATGATAGCAATCAACGCAAGGATATTATAATTCTGACTGAGACCAAGAGGTACACGAGTAGATTTCCTTAACTTGTGCTAAAGCCTTGAGGAGTTCAAGCACCTCCTAACTTTGGGGATGACTGTGATCTTCTCATTAAGCCTCTATCCCTCTCTAGACATTAATCACAGTACTGCTGGTATAATTGTACGCTCATGGAAAAACTCGATTCCCACTGAAAATGTACCGTGCATGGTCGAAAAGGGAGCAACTGACATAGAATGACAGAAATTTGGGAACTTATCAGAGGGCATTCAAAAGTCAAACATTTGTAGAAAGCAGGACTGAGAGTCACAGCAATGTACTATATGGTGTAAGTTGCATGACAGCTATGATAACACAGTTTAATATGACTTGAATGTATTGGGCAGAAATCGTGCAAATCAAAAATTATTTATTTGCAACTGAAATACAGTGACACAAGACATTATCAAAGAATCTGCATGAAGGGCATTAATGTTTGTATTTAAGAATGTTGTCCTGATGCTGTTTCTATAGGAGTCTAAAAAGGACACAAATAGCAGGCCTGCCTTTTTTGTTTTTACACCCTCAACAACATCTTTGTCATCCGCTGAGCCATTTAAGAGGATCCCAAATCTACAAGGCTTCACCCAATCAGTGGGAAACCCTCAGTTTGGCCCTCTAAATCACCACTTTCTGCACAGATCCACAGGGGTTTGTGTTCACACATCAACGAGACAGGCTTTTAAAACAACACATGGATTACAGCCATCAATTAAGCAGGAAGAAAGGCCTTTATCTTGCTACCACTGCTAAATCCAAAATCACCCACTAGCCTAAGAGGGCTTCAAGGGGTCTTTCCGGCGATGCCTTAATCTCCGTTTAGCTATGGCTGTTTGCTACACCCACACTGGGAGATGCTTCTACAGTTCTGTAATAAGAGCTAGTGATCTTCTAAACCCAAATTGATTGCACCAGTCTTCTCCGGACTGCACTGGGAAGATACTTTGTGGTCCACAACCTTATCCATCCATGTTTTAGGTTTGCCTGCCTGTTTTGTAGGAGATGTTTTTGCTTGTTTCATCTGATGCAACACTGAACCGAGAATCCCAGGTAAACTCCAGAAAGAAATATCGACCAATAAAACACATGCTGAATGTAAAACTTCATAGGATTGCAGGTCCTACACTTCTGGTTATCCGTTGTCTTTTAGGGAAAATAACATACATGTTGATTTGAGTTACATGCAAATACAGAAATGTCAGTGATAACGCTTTAAAAAAATGTAAAATCAACAATGAATGATTATTTCTTCGGATTAAATTCAACCAACATTGTTCAATCAGGATGTTAGACTTAAATATTCATATTATTTAACACTTGAGACCACTTGGAGAATCAGAGAAAAAAATCCATTTTTTATTTCATTACTCTTGCAGGAGAACTCTGTCATGCAGTTCACTGAATGCTAGGCCATCACATGTGTGAGTAAAAGCAATATAAGGATCTAAGATTGTATTTTATGCATCAAACTAACTGTTGACTCGAGATAAATCGGTCACTTTGAACCAAAATGGACCATGGAAAGCAAAAAATATCATCAGAGTATTAAAGTTCAATCATGACATTAGACAAGTCTCTCCATCTGTTTGATGTCAGAGCAAAATCTAGGACAGTGACAGAGATATATCTTGTTTGTCCACTGAATCCAGGTCAGCTGATGAGAAGGGCTAAAGTCTTCTACAATGAAATGAAAGATTTTCTTCTCTGACATCTCAAAAAAGCCAAAGTCTACAGGTCAGCTGTGGCACAATTGTGTGAGGACCGTGTATTAAGACAATATGAGAGGGAGCTCCAATGTTTTATTTAAAGAACAGGCCAGTCTTTATCTAACTCTGTACAGCCTTTTTCAAAGGAAAAGCCCAAAAATAGTTCCATGATATCACACATCTGAGAGCAGCAGCTTATGTAAGAGGGTTTTAAAAGAGGGCCAGCCCAAATTGGATGGTCTTTGGTGGAGAGCTCTACACCGGTGGCAGATTTGCACAAGCGGTGTGCACATACACACAGATCACGCATAGGGTAGGGCAGATGCATTCACAGACTCTCTAACCACAGATGTTGCCGATACACAAAATCCACAGCTGCCTTCCTTTGCCTGTAGTAATTGTAAACTGTGGCAACGGGTTTAGGGAAGCTCCTCCCTCTCATCTCACCTCGAGGTCACTTAGGCTCTCGGTGAAACGACTGAGAATGCGTCTGGCCTCACTGAGACATAACGTTTTTTTTGTGAAGACTTGAGGTGAATCTCTGACTCCATAGCAGTGGTGATCTATTCAGACATTCTGTACGCACAGTCGCTTATCACATTCCATTTGAAGTGAGTACAAAAGCTTTGCTGCCGCTCCGTTTGGGCTTTTTCAAGTCACAATCAAACTAGTTTTATGTTGACGCACGGAGGAAAAGTGAGAAAAGGGGCAGGAATAGAAAATAACAGGTACACAGAGACAGAGTCAGAGAAGCAAGGTGAGATGTTTACTGCTGATTCACAGGGTATACCACGAGTGAATAAGGGTTTGTGTATCACAACAGTTAACTGAGTGAATGGATTGTATTTTAAACTTCTGAGGTCCACCGATTTTTGTTGGGCTTTAGGACTTGCAATTGTCACAACTGTTGACTAGGGAGCTGACTCTGAAGCTGTCTGTTAATGTATAGTCAGGGGATCATAATTCATCCGGAGCCAACTTTGATGGCGAGCAATCCAATATTTGTTGAGACATTACACACAAAACAGAAGTGTCGAGCTCAAGGCGGTGCTAAAGGAAAAATCAGGGGATCATAAAAGTCACAGCAGGTTTCATCATCTGGGAACCATAAATGTAAAAAATACTGAGCTACTTCAGTCTGGAGCCAGTCGACTAGCCAACATTGTGACATCCGTGGATGCCATGCAGCTAGTGTGGTTGAAAGTTCCACCCAAAGACTTAGATATAGTTGTTAAAGCCCCCTATTACCAACATCCAATGCAACCTGTCTCTTCGTTTATATCTCCTGCAATATACCTGCCTGATTTGGCATGGGATGGTGCAAAAATTAAAGGCAACAAGCCTGACAACCTTTTCTAGCACAAGCAGTTTGAGGGAGAAATAAGAAAGATACAAGAGTGTGTCTAATCACATTGACGGATCTAATAGCATTGATTGGTCCTAGCGGGACTGCTTCGCAATAGGATCTGCTGCTGCTAATTGTGTGGTTGGCCTTTGAATAATGAAGTGGCTATCATGGAGGGGCTATAGAAAAAAATGAATGGTGGGTAAATATCAGCTGACTCACAGTGCTTTGCTCCTACCTATCATGTTTATTATACCAAAGGTGTTACAAGCTTGGAGGCAACACTCACGCTGGATACAATACTCAGATTCTATGAATAAATTGGAACATGGATATGTTTTGCAACATTATTGATCACCCAGCAGTTTTGATGAATTTCCCATAAAGCCAATAACGATTATGACGAAATCTGAGGCCATAATGAATTTCACACACCGGTAGTCAAGTTACCCGAGTGTCGCATCTGGACTGGATGCATCCCAGAATAACGCACTTTTGAGGTGCTTTGAAGAAACTTCAGCAAGTTATAAAACTGAAAGGAAAGGTTTCATAATTGCAAGGTATAGTACCAAACAACTTCAAACACTCAACCCACCCCTGCCAATAGCTCTACCTTCACCAACAACACAACAGATCCAAAGCCCATCCATCCTGATGGAGCCCCGAGACCCCTTGCAGAGTAATAGCCAGGTAATAGCAGAGCTGTTGATCAGGAAGCACGGAGGTGGTCCTGGGGTTTATTCAATATTCAAGAGAGGCATTTGGTGCACCGTGGGAGCACCCAGCTGGAGAGGTGGCAGTAGGGGGGAAGCTTTGGACCCCACACCGACCACATCCAGAACTCATTAGCACCAGGATGGAGGAGGGAGAAAGAGATGAATAGTGCAGGTAGATAGTGGAGGAATTGAGTGAGAGGTCCAGTGGTGATGAAAGAGACATGGAGTCGGGGAGACAATGGAGGGAGTGCAACAGACAAACGGGGAGTTATGAACAAGGGAAAGAAGAAAGATGAGATAGGAATTATGAGGTATCAAGTGTTATGTGTGCCGTCTGATTATTGATCTCGTACTGCATGGCGAAGCTGGTGTGCGTGGGCCGCAAGAGTATAAGAGAACAATGCACACATATGTCATCTCTTTACATTTTTAAGTTGGGGGTTAAATGGAGAGAATCTGCTTGACTTCACTGCAATTTAGCTCTGGGATGTGAGAGTGATAGAGGATATATTGTCACATGGACTGACTACTTTGAGAGGGATCAGATGTACTAATAGCACACAGTAAAGAAAGTGGCTTCTGATCCATGCAATGCACAGTAGGACGCAGACATTACCTTCACATTGCCTTCTATATGGGCTTGACCAGGCAAGTGTGAGTGTACAGTCACTCTGGTACGAGTATGTACATCAGGTCGACACACGTTTTAATTCAGACCCTGTCACTTGCATGTAGTTCATGTCCAAGCAAAAAGACTAAGACAGGGCGATACGCGGGTAATTTACAATATAAATCCATCAAAAATGTATTAAGAAGCGTGATGAATTGTCACCACATTTAAACACCCCCAAAACATATAGGCTGTATTTTTACTGGACAGTTAAGACATAAACACACTCAATAGCTCGGAGCTATTTTAAATAGGACATTAGCCATGTGTGTGCGTTTACTTTGTGTGTCTAAATGTGTTGCACTGTTTGTGCTGAGCGTCCACACAGGCGCTGGGGGAAGTGGAAGCTGACTGATATGGTGCTGGTAAACAGATGATATGAGTATATATATATATATATACATAGACATGAGAAGAATCCAGATAATATAATAATTGAGGCCTTTTGAACCCTATTATTGAAAGCAATTGTTGGCATGCCTTCTTCTGAAGGAATAAAACACAGAAGCATGATAATTAAAATAAAATATTGTACCGTGTAGTAGTACTGATTCACTAACAACATTTAACATGTCATTGGTTTGACATTTCATCCTCAGCCTCTTAAAGCGGTTTGATTAGGTAAGACGTATATAATTCAAATGTAAAATATGAGGTGCACAGTGAAGAATACAGCTGTCAGTTATGAATAATATTTGATGCTTGCTCCTGGGGTTTAAAACAAAAAATAATCCCCATATGATCACTATAAAAGGTAGACAGGAAAACTTTCAGAAAAAGTCCAAATAGAAGAATAAACATATAGTGATAGAAACGTCAAAACAACAGTGAAAGCCCTCTTCATTTGTGCACTAACACTGCTCCGTACTGTGGCAGGACATAGTACACATCAGTACATACTAGCACAACTGGCCTCTAGACAGGTGAGTGATGTGGCGGTCGCCTCCTCTGTAATAGCTTATGGCCTGCTGTGGCCCCTATTTAATCATGCCAATCACGTTGTAGCTAATGCCATGTACACACGCACCCACACGCAGACTGAGTGATGTTCTGTTTATGTTGTTGGCCTTGCACAACACCCCAGCACATCACTCTTATCTCAGGTCAATTGTTTTCATCCCCAGTCTCTTTTATCACTCTTTCCTTCCTCATATTACAGACATGAGCTTCACTCGACTGGGACATTGTCAAGTACAAATCACCATTCTGGACAAATGTCAGGACAGATAATATGAGGAAGAGCTCGAAGGGTCCGATGACAGGTCTAATGTGATTAAAATGATGTATCTTCTTTTTATGTCAGGATTGGTCATGCGATTGCAAATCATTTGCACAACCAAATCCTTTCACCTGCATCGTAACATGTGTTTAAACTTGCAGCACAAGGTGTGATGCTTGGGAGTGGCCTTGTCTGAGGAACTAAACCGGGTGCTGGGCTAGCATTGAAGCTTTCCTGTGTCGTGTTCAACGTTTGGATTGCCCTGCACGAGCATTCAATTATACACGCACTGCTGCTGAATTGCTGCCGTGCGAGGCAGAGGCTTTCATTTACTCGCCGCAGGTATTTCAATCACGGACATCCAACCCACACATGCAACGCCTCTTCTACTATGGTTACCCTTGTTCAGTTTAGTCCACACACCATGGACAAGTGTTAGTGTCGGAAGAACAAGTTGTACATGAAAAAGTGAGGAAAGGGCTTATGAGATAGAAAAGAGAGAGAATTTCTACCCAAATCTGTCATCGTAAACACAATAAACCACCCACAAAATGTATACTTTTTTTCTAAAGTCATCTATCAAACCAACTAAGCATTCTGATAATAAAAAAGGCAAGATATCCGGCTCAAGCTGAACGGGTCAAGGCTCTAGTTAATCATTGAAAGGCTGATGGTTGCTCATCTCACTTGTTAAAGCTGTGTAAAGCAGTTTGAGCTCAGATTAAGATCATTAGCCTCTTCCCTCAAGCTTACCACTTAAAGCTTCATCACTGACACAGGCTGCATAGTGAAGGAAGCTTGTGGACTCTATTCTACGGTCATGGCCGATCTCAGGGCTCGACTTGGCTGACACAATCAAACTTGCGAAATATCTGTCGCTGAGCTTGATATGTCTCATGTCAACAGTACGTGTCTGCATGTATATAACTTTGGCTAATAAGTTAGCTATAAAGAGACACATGAACATGCATGCAGGAAGCAGTAACCCTCTCCAGCTGATCTTACATTACTAAATAACTAATTTGTCGTACAGCATGTGCTAGGCATGTGAGATGTGGCCGTTCAGTGGACCATTAATCAATAGACGGTGTCACTTGTGAAAGATGGGGACCCCCCCCTCCCCCCTCCTCCTCCTCCTCCTCCTCTCATCCCCTCTCGCATGAGACGGGCTTGTAAGACTCTGTCGTTCTTCATTTGACCATATGTAGACAAGCTGTCCTTGAGCGGTGGAGATGAGATGAGTGGAGATAGATCGCTATCACGAACAGGAATCGGGGACAGCATTTACTTATCGATCCAGGTGTGCTGGAGTGTGCGGCAGATATCAGATATCGACAGGATTGGTTGTGAAATGAGAGGAGAGGATGTGACGCCCACTTGTGCTACAGCTTGAGAAGTCCGTTACCAGAGCGTGTTCATGGGTGAGCATGATCAGGCACGTTTAAAAGGATATATTTGCCAGTTTTAAGACCACTTTTTGGGTCTTACTCATATGGTTACATAGTATCACCGCATGTTAGCCGAACCTTCGACACAGAGAAATCAGTGAATAATAGAGCGAGGTGGGAGGAGGGGGCTATGAGTGATGCTATTCTGCCGCCTAGCTCCATTTATAAATTGAGATTTGATACCGTAACCTGAAATCTCTCTGTGCTCCCTGCTGCTACCACTTGGCTGCCTATGAATGATTAATGAGCAGATACTGAACTGTAGAGACTATTATTGTTCTTTTCTCCACTCCCTCCCTCCCCCTCCTCTCCATCCATCGCTCTATACACTGATTCCTTTGGGGAGGAAAGGGATAACATTGCATGAGCTTGTATTTTTCTCTGCTTAGTTGGCCAGGTTGTAGTGAACACACTGCAAAAAAATGTCGATGTCCCCATATTTAGAAGTAAAGTGATACTCTTGCCAAAATCTTCTGTGCTTTAAATCCCCCCTGTAGACCTTGAAGGAATTGCAGCTGTGGTCAGCTTTAAAGGCCCTAAAAACTTATTTTCACGATCAGCTTCCCACTATGAGTCTGCTGAAGTTAAATTAATAACTTGACTTTTGAGCTTTAGGTTTTTCTTTCTCTGTGGTCTTGAAGTGGTTGGTTTCTGTGCGGCAATCAGAATTAGTCCACATTTAGTCTGGTGAGAGCTTGTGGGCTCGTCTTGTTGCTGTTTAAAATGTCTATCAAACCACAACGCATCACGCGCTGTGCGTAAGGCTCCAGGTGTATATATGCATACAATGAACGATCCGATGTGGTGTCGTAGAATAACGTCATTTGATGCAGATGTATAATAAACTGAACTTTCATACGTAGCTGGATTCCATCTGCATCCTTTTACAATGTGTGTAGCTCAGGCTCAGACTGTACAGTGTGCTGCTTTGATAGGCTTTAAAACGAAACGCTTCTGCTCTGCTCGAGCCATTTATCTGTGCGGTCGTTGCTGACTGCAATTGTATACATTTGGTTTCCGTTACTCAGATTTTGTCATGGCAGTAGTATTTAGAAGAAAATTTAAATGTTGTCTTTTAATAACTAATTTTATATAGGTTTACTTTTTTTAATGATCGATGATGGATTATGTTTAATTTAGATCAAGGACTTTAGGGTCTTGGTTAAGTTAAATCCCTTAATTGTGTTTTCATTTCCTGTATGAATGTAAATGTAAATTAATAATATTAAGCATATATACATTAATGTATTTATGGCAAGATTTATTCTACTTTGTTTTTTAACCTTTAAACCATCTTTCTTTATGCCCAGTTAATTACGGAAGTTCAAACATATTCAACCCTGCATGTATAAGCTAATTAATTCCGCTTGTATTTCTAAAGGAATGCAGGGTCAGTGCTGAAATTCATGCTTGGAGGAACCCAGGACCAAGAGGAAGATACTGACCATAGATCTACCAGTAGTTCAGTTACTGACCATAGATCTACCAGTAGTTCAGTTACACAAGATCAACCCCACAGAACCAGCAGGTATGAAGAGAAGAGTGTAATAATATATAGTGTAACACATCCTGATCTTGTCTAATTCCGGTTGCGTTGTATGTGTAACATGCATAGCTTTCTTGCTGGGAGATGGAGGAGAAGATTGAGTCTGTATGGTAGCCTCATTATGAAGTTAGAGCCAGCAGCCTGTTAGCTTAGCTTAGTTTAAGCCCACTAATTAAAATGTCACATCTCATTTGTTCAATCTGTGCAACACCAAAGGGTAGAATGATACAATGTGGTTTTTATGTGGGGTTATGGGTTATGTGCCAGACTATTCTTTTGGCCAAGCACAGTGACTTTCTGGAGTCTCGTTGTCACACTGAAGTTGCCAGGAAACAACTGAAGAAGTTACTTTGCCTTGCCAACAAACAGAATTCCTACCATTTCAGCAGCCTAAACCTAAGAACACTTGGGATGCAGGACACAAGTTCCTCCCTACAACCCCTAAAGCATTATAATGCCACAGTTCCTGGATTAGATTGATATTTTGAGACTTTTTTTTTTTTCCACTGTGAAATTAGTTGCCTTTGGAACCGAATTTCTACTGACATAAATTCAAGTTGACCACCGCTGTTGTTTTCTACCAATGAGGAAAATGGTTTCCAAGGGGTAAGTGTTTCATTGTCAAATGATGTGGGAATTTGGGATAAAATAGGCAGCCCACTTACACCTGTGGTATGAATTTACGAGAAACAAGAGACTTTGTATTTTTACATATACTTGTCTAAATGTTTTACTTCTTAAGTCCCTTATTATGACATAGTTTGGCCTCTAAATCTCCATTTTCTTCTACTAGTTTTCATCTTTTGTATTCTTTCACCTCTATTATTTTCCTCTGGTTTTTCCTGGTTCACAAATAAAGATTGCAAGTGTGCACATACGCACAACCACACAGATTTTCATGTCCAAACACATAATGCATGTCCCTGTTTTAACAGAATGTTTCATCTTCTAGCCAGAGAAAATAAAATTGGGGAAGCTGCAAGAAAATTGCTTTCTGAAAGAAATCTGTAGCCCATCATTCCCCTGAGGAGGAACACACATGCTTACTGATGCTCAGTAAAGCATGAAGATATTTGACAGAACCTCCAATAAACAGCGCAATATGATATTCATTCTATAATAGCTTATGTATGGGCAGTGCAGGGGAAGCCCACACACAGGCGTTTCATGTTATGAGTGGGCAAACATTTCACTGGAGACAGCCAGCATTTGCAAATTACTATCTTTTAAGTTGGCAGACATCTAGTTCTCTCTCTCTCTCTCTCTCTCTCTCTCTCTCTCTCTCTCTCTCTCTCTCTCTCTCTCTCTCTCTCTCTCTCTCTCTCTCTCTCTCTCTCTCTCTCTCTCTCCCATTTGCTGGAGAAAGCATTTATAGCTCATACATACGGGACCGTATCTGTCCCATTTAGTCTAATAACATTCAGATGTGACTCTTCCCCTTGCTTTTCAATTAAATTGTTAATGAAGGCAATGATAAATAAAGCATGGGTACATAGAACAGACACGGCATAGGAGAGAGAGAGAGGAAGAAGAGAAAAACACAGCCCCTGTGCCTAAGCAGAAGGATGAAGCTGGGAACACCCAGATGGTTTCATAAGCAACGTTGTCGCCCTCTCTCTCATTTTTGTTCCCCTGTACATCCTCTTTCTTTTTATTCCCCACCACTCTCCAAGGACGGCAGCATCTTGTTTTCATGCAAAGTACAATGACGAACAGAAATGTGAGGTGGGAAAAGGAAAGGACGCGTGTTGATTGCTCATAAACTGTTAAGTAGAACGATTAAGTAGAATTTTACCAGACTGTTCACACTGAAATATGCTCAAGCGATGGCCAGGCAGGTCTCAAGGCACCCCGCCAGCGGCTCCATCACAAATTTCCAACTTGTTCTTTAAATTTTAAGCCTAAATAAACACTTCATGTTGCAGTTACGTCTTTGAGACGGCGCATGTTAGCCAATTGTAAGTTGTATTCATTCAATCAAACATTACAGCAGTGATCTTTGCCGACTTGTATGAATCTGAGTGCACTTTTGTAGTTCTTTTTACCATTTATGTACCCATTTATTTATTTATGTCCCTCTCCTCCTGCTCCTCACCATACCTGCACATTCCTCTGGTATTCACGTGAATATATGACACACGTCTTGTGTTAATGTCTGGATATTTCCATTACAACCTTTTTTCGTGACAACCTAATTTGTATCTCACAAAGTCAAAATGAAAAAATCGATAAACAAAAAAAATGTCTTCTAATTTTTTATATAGAAATATTGACTGTTGCAGTTTCAATTAAGTGAATTTAAGGGATTCATACCACAAATATGTGTTGCTATATATGTGTGTATCTCTGTGTGTGTGCTGTATATCTGCTCGTACTGTATGTGTGCGTCAGTAGCACTTTATTTTTTGATCACTCGAGCAAAAGATTCCATTACAGAGGTTAGACAGCACTGCAGCATGGCTAGAGATCCAGTGACTGTTCCAAGTCTGAAACGAAGCTTGTGGTAGGAGGGCCACTGTAATTGGTTATACATCCTTGAAAAAGCTCCCCTGAAGTCAATATTAGTCAGACCACCAAGCCCATTTTCCCCTTTCCCTCTCTCTCTTCCTCCATTCACAAAAAAAGACAATAAAGTAATCCTGCAGAATCATCGCTCCCGCCCTCTCCTCCCTCCTTCTCTCATCTTTCCTTCTCTCTTCATCTCTCTCCATTAGACGGCTAATTTGATTTGCAGGCTATCTCTTCTCTACTTTCAGCAAGGGTAGAGATGGCCTAGAGATGAGGAGGCGCCTCATAACATGCTTTTACAAACCGGCGTTTCCCTGTGACAAGCACCTTGCATCATTTACATGTGATTATAGCTTCAGATAGTTAATAATTGTAGGTTTCTTAGCAATTCAAAAGTAATGCTCACTTGTTATGATGGGTGGCATTTTATTAGAGCAGAGTGGAGGGCCAACTGTGCGTATGAAGAGGTAAACTGAGTCACTTTCCTGTCTGTAACTAGAGTGACCGTGTTATCTTTGGGAAAGTATTTTTACAGCAATTTCCCATTCAACTGTGATAAACTGACACCAACAGTGACTTTAAAATGCTTTCCAACACATTTTGGCTTTTTAGCCAGTGGTGTGTTTAACACAGTGGTGTGTTCGGGTTACCCAAAACTGCTGGGATCAACTCTGATGGCAAGTTGCCGACTGGGTTAAAAATGTTCTGTGGGACATACTGCTCTTTGCTCTATTTTTGTGAGGTTCTTGGGATGACCATTCATCAGTGTACTAGTATTATACAGGAAATGAATGTGGTCAGCAGGTATATAGCTCTATAGCTATAATTATGTAATCTCTTTAGAACCTTTTTCTGCACTGTTATAAATGTAAAAAACTAGTAGACGCTGCATCCTACAGTCTATTAATTAAAACACTGTCAAGTATTACATCACATAATTTATAACTTTACTGGCATTAATCTATGACGTTAATAAATGACACACAATAATTGTTTTGTTGTATAAAAGCAGGATGTGTGAAAAATGTATGATAATATGTGGGAGTGAACATTTAAACATTCAACCATATGGGAACGGATTTAAAACGTAAATCGTTCACTAGTGTGACGTGATGTTTAACACGTAAACACAAAACATACTTCCTCCATCATATTGAGTAATGTTATCTTGATCTGAGATGAGTCAGCCAGTGCCGTAGGAATGCATTATGCATTACTTAGAAAACACGGAGAGATGTACTGAGAAATGACAGTATTTTTTAGACAACAGACTTGTTTGTGCAGCGATTAGTCGTATACCTGTGTTGAGTGTTGGTTGAATACAAGGCACATAATGAAATGTGCTTGCTTTCAGATACAGTATGTTTCACATTCCATACATGCTCTATACTCATTTACACAAACACAGCCCATATGCTGTATGTAATCAGTGTAATCAGGTTTCACAGAAACAAATTTGTGGAATTCTTTTTAGAGATTTAAAGAGTTTAGGGGGGAATATGAAAAAGGCACCGGAAGTGGTGGAATAATAACTGCTGTTGTGTTTGAAGTACAAAAACAAAGTGTGTGTGAGACAACAGACGAAGAAACTATTTTTTAACATCTGAAAATGATTCTTGTGACCACTTACTGATTCAGCAATGACGCAGTGTTGAAATATGTGAAAAGCATGTATCCACACGACATTACTCACACATACATGGTGATACACTTGTGTCTCTGTTATTAGTGAAAATAGCCTCTTTAAAAATCAATCTGTCACCAGACAGACTCACCATGCTCTCTAATCTGTTTACATACCGGCTTTACGTCCATCAGACACGAGTGTCAGAAAAAAACACTGCGGTTGAATATACCACAGGGGAAAATAATGGGATTATCAAATGTGGCTCTTCACTCGGCCCTCATTTCCCAACATGTGACCCGCCGTGGGTTTGCTGGATTATTGATTTTTCCTCCAGAACCAGAGAGGAGCCGTGCACTGCAGCTTTGCTCGGCCAGGGACAGCAGTCCTCCCTGAGATGAAAACCAGGCGGAGGCTGGATATCCGCCTGGTCATCTTGAACAGTAAAGATGCATATTATTAGGGCTGTGTATTGGCAAGCACCTCACGATACGATACATATTGCTATACTGTATATTGCAAAACATATCGATAACTCAGCAGACATGCATCAAAACTACTTCAAAAGGTATTTGCATTGCACGTAGTCACTCAGCATAGAACACACTGAACTGAAATGCACTTGCTTAAAAAATGTATATGAAAATAAAGTGCATATTGTATTGTCATTGTGTCCACACACTCTTTTATTAAAAATCCACTTGCCACAACTTAAAAATAAAATACATACTGTATTCCTTTCTTATCATGTCACTGACCACTCTTGACTTACATGAAGATGCCATAAACATCATAAGCATATAGCACTACAGAAATCACTTGGAAGGTAGTGAAATAAAACAGGGAGAGGTAAAAATGTGTGCAATGGAAATGGTGAGAAAGAGACACAGACAAATGGAGACAATGATTTTTGTGTAAGTGAAGCCCATAAGCTCTTACATGCAACAGCAATAGAACATTTGCCTGGATTTCACAACTGCAGCTGCATTACGTTCATTAAACCCAGCAATTGCATAACATGCTTTGCTGTGTCAAGTGGAACTGCAGAGGGCTTTATTTTTGGGGGAAGGAATCACACTTTGTGCACACAAACAGAAGCACAACAGCCACCCCTCTTGCCATGTCAGTTGTCTACAGCACACTAATTTGTATAAAAGCTTTTATTATTTATTATGAAATGTAATATTTATTCCAAATGTCATTTCTAGTCCCCATAGTAAGTGGTTAAAAATTCAGCCCGAGTTACCCCTTCCCTTCAAAAATGGATGAGTCCAGTGCCTCTTCCCCTCCCATCCTGTGTGTCAAACGTGATGCTCATTTGAACAAATTCTGGAACAATATCAATTCAAATATGTTGATTAGAATTAGATATAATTCGTATATCCTCCTTTCAAACAAAATGATGCATCCGTCATGCTACAGTACTTAAATTCCACTACACCACCTGTTTTCTACCTTGTCTAGACGTTACAACAACAAATATATTAGGAGTTTATTGTAGGATATCCCATTTTCTGTAAAAAAGTAACTGGTCTTTATTGGGGCCTTGCTCTCTAGCCGTCTGCCTATAACTACAGTATGACATACAATCTCTCTCCAAACAAACTGGATCAATGCAGTCACAGATAAGTAAGACTGTAAATTGGCATCTATTTCAACTAATCCACTTTGGGCAAGTCTTTGGGAATCATCTTTATAGCTGGCCTGCACTCCGACCACCTTTTTCCCTTTCTTCTCAACATTTGCAGCTCGTCTTTTCTCCTCCTCGATTTTAAAAAGTGAGGACTTTGGTGTAAAAACAATGCATACATTTCTTGTCACATATAAATATGGAGTATAATGTTACTGCAATTACAGCGTGGGTCAATTTGTCCATATTGGCCAGTCATACTATATGCAAATATAATAGTTTGTACGTGCAATAAATGGCCATTATAGATAGAAATACATTTAGAAATAGAGAGAGGTGTACATGGACAGCCTTGGGCAGGGAGACAGCAGACAGTCTGAAGACGTCTGCCCACATAAAACATCTCATCTGGGACCACCAGGCCACTGACACTGGCCCTGGTGTAGCATTCATCGCAGCCATCTGCTTCAGCCAACACATTGTGATTGCACTTTGCAGTAGTATTGACTTTGTGTTAAATCCTGGCCTGTCACAGAAACCCCACAGCAAGCACCTTCTACATGTTTTCTCCACCACTCCCACCTTGCTCTCCCTCCCATCCTCAACATCCTCCTCAGCCCATGTCCAATATTGTGATATGGATAGATGTACTCCGTGGCATTGAAAAGCCAGATTTTTCCACATAGCAGCCTAACAATTATCTGGGGGTAATGGTTAATGAACAACTCCCAACAGCTGGGGAGACTCTGCCAAACTGCTGAGGGCACCAGCCTCAAGGCATTCACAAAATAACGAGAAAAAGTGTGATAATTTGGACTGCACAGCATGCCTTGCATTGCCTCTGAATTGAAGATAGCTGCACCTGCCCTTAGGAACGGTATTTTGGCAAAAAAATGTCAGAGATTCTTCTCCACACCTTGGGTTGGGTTCTAATCATTTTCAGTTGTAGAACTGAGATTGTTTTGTGCAACTGGGATGTTGGAAATGAGGCAAGACAAATGAAGTTACCTTTTTAGTTTTGTTTTGTCTGTGATGACACTGCTTCTGAATTGAACTGAAGTGATCAGTACAGCATACTAATGGCCTTGCTGACACATCTAAAAATCCATGAACACATGTGGCAACATGCATGCATTTAAATATGGCAACGCAAAGGTGCATTCAGGCTCACTCAAACACTTTCATATCTCTGCTCTCTTCCGCCGCCATAATGTCTTTCCTCATGTCTGCCTTTTCTCTGCTTTCGTGCTGCATTAGTACCTTTTATTTGATATTCACATAGTGCATTACTGTGCTGTGCAACGTTTCTCGCCCTCAGGGGAGGCTACACTTGCTGGTTTCTCCAGAGAGAAGAGAGAATAGCAGATTCCTCCCCACTGCTCAACAGCCATCCAGTCCTCTGGGCAACAACTCCGCCGCCTTCTTGCTTGTCAGAACACCTCTTTGCCATGCAAATTGCTTTGTTTTTTGACGCTCTCTTTCTTCTCAAGCATCCTCTTTGAGCAAAAGGCAAGTTTGGAGGGAGAAAAGAGGTCTTTTCTCCACATTTGAAAATCCAGCCTTTAAAACAGTGTGAGCCCATGCTGATAGGGGGAATGTTATGTCCTGGTGGATTTATGACTACAGGGTCAAAGAGTTTGGTTTTCCAACTGGGGTATTTTTGTGGGTGTGGAGTGGACTGTCTTTAGCTGGAATGACTGCTAGTAGTTGTAGCTGGGAAGAGAATTGAAAGAACTGGATAGTTTTGATCACGAGTGCTTCCCAAGGTTATTGATTGTATGTTTCTGATATTGGATGTATGTGTGAGTAGGTTTCCTTGTCATGTCAGCAGAACTGTGATGGTCTTCAGGGAGAATATCAGGCCATTTCACAGTCGAGAGAGTCTCAAAAAGGCTGATAGAGACCGTAGAAATGAAACTAATATCTTCCTTTTCCTTTAAATTTGTTGAATGTTTTATGTCAGCAGTTTAGGTGTCCTTTAAATATTCCGACACACACATGCATGCATAAACAACGAACACGATGCATGCTGTTTTTTCTCAAAATATTCATCTGCCTCCCAACCACCATCTTTTTTCCATTTCTTGCTATTTTGCATTTTTTTTTTTCCGCTTCCTCTCTCTCAGCTTAATTTCATCTCTTCATACTACTTTATTCTAACTCACCCACCTCCACACCGAGCCAACTTGCAGTGTGTGGATTTGTGTGACTGATGGAGCTTTGAGGGGAGTGGAAGCAGCATTCACCTCCCTGGAGCGTGGCTGCAGGGTGGTTAGCACCTCCACTCTGCTACACATGTTTACACAGCCTAAAACGCCAGTGCCCAGGTTTTCCAATTGCCTGCGTTAACCCAGAAGGAACCCTAAAGTGAGGCTGACATGAAAGAGATTATGCAACGCAGGGACTACAGGGGCCCCAAAAAGACACTATCCAAAACCGAGAAACACTCCTCAAAGGTGTTTTCTACCGTCAGTCAACAGGCTATAAAACAGTGAGTAGAAATGTATCTGGTAACCTTGAACAAAACGGCTCCAAATGTTTAGATTTAATGTTAATTAAAGGAACCGGACTCCTACTTCCAAGATGCCTGATTTTTGTTGTTTTTGTTTTTAGGCAGACTTGGTTGTGACACACATGTTCGGACTCTTTCCTCCGTTCTTAAGGAAAAGTTCTGTTGAATGGAATTAACAATGTAGCTCGAAAACCAAATACTGACACTGCCACAAATATGGGTCGTATTAGGTTTATTTGACAATTAGCAATTTTTGTCAGGTATGACAGAGGTCACCTCTTTGGTATGTGACTTCTCAAAGCAACACGCAGCAAGTAACAAAGCTTCATAAAGGCTAAGTCATCTGTGTGTACAATGCAGATGCATCTGTAATACAGTGAAACAGCCTTCATTTTCCAGACCACATTTGCTAAAAATAAATTGACAGACTAAGACAAAGCAACAGCAAACAAGTTAAAACTAACTTACAGGAAACTCACAGAACTATTCAGCTTATAGGAGGTGGAAGATATGTTTAAAGACATGCAACCTAATATGTTCTTTGTAGCAGTGTTTGCAGTGTTCACTAAAGGGATTTAGTTTATGTGATTAAGGTCTGACTGCTGTTAATACATTCCAGGAGGCCTCGGCCTGAGGTTGTAAACATCATTTCTCTACCGTCGATAGGACTGCACGATTCTTGATAAAATGAGAATCAAGATTTTTTTTTTTTTGTAAGTAGTAAGATCACAATCTCTGGTAGAACTAACATACATTTAAAGAAATGTTAGTTCTTGGTGCATGTTAGAAAAGCTACAGGCTAGGTTTGAGTCTGCCTCCCACAGAACCGTGACCAAAGATTGGATGCTCTTTGCTGCGGACCCGGCTCGACCGCAGATAGCTTTGTGGCTAATTTGATTGGTTGAGTGTAAGCAAAGTGGTTGGTTCAGGAAGAGTCTGTCAGCCTTAAAGTGCATTTGTGATTGCCGCAGCAGGGACAGATTATGAGTACTCATTCTAAATACGCAACTCTGAAAAAAATATGGCAGAATCGTTGACTCAAAATCAAATTGTGATGGGATTGCATACGTGCCTAAATCGAGATCATGATCTTTTAACAATGAATCATGCAGCCCTACCTGAACCATATAAATGTATAGTTTATTTTGGCTTTGGCTATTGCTAATGATAGTGGACAGAAATGTGCATTTGTGCTAAGAGAAGCTTCCTGGCCTTCTTTGACGCTTTCACTGACTGATGAACAAACATATAGTAACAATGGATGTTAGGTGTCTAAAGATGCAGATAATAAGAGTGAAAAGACACCCACACCATGACAGAGTCATATCAACATGTGATCACAATCGACACAATCAACCAAAACCTGCAAGTAATCAGGAAAAATCTTTTCTTTTCTCACAGAACTGTTGTTTGGAAGAAGACCTTCAACGGAGCTACCAGCCACACACACACCGCTCTCTCAGCCTTTCTCTCTCTTTTCTATAAGCTGACCATGATTATAGTACCATACAGCGCTCCGCTGCAAACGTGATGTGGGTGTCAATGCAGCCCGTTCCCACACTCAGCATGCTGGGTAGATATCAGCGACTCATCTCCAAGACACAGGCTCCAAGGTCCTTCAATGTGAGACAAGCTATTAGGTCTCACGCTATTTCTCTCTCCTCTTCTTTGTTTGAACTCTCAGATGTCATTGCTTTAGCTCTACATTGGTTTCCTGTATAGGTATAATTTCCTTTGATGTGGTTTTGTAGAGAGTACACAGGTGGATTCGGTGGCCTACCAATGTCATATTAGACCATGTAACATCAGGGTACCTTATTTCACTTGAAAAAAGAGCAATATTCTTCTGCATGGGGCCTAAGCCATGTGGATAACCTGTAGTTCAAAGCCAATCTCAATTTATCTCTAATTTGGTCATCACCAGAGAATATATGGTCTACTAGAATCACACTTAAATATGCCGATGCAGTCACATAAATGTCCTTCACTTGTGCTTGTTACTTGCCTCTAAACAGATGGAGGAGTGCCAGCCCCCAAAAGGTGTCCTACCTCGATCAACAGTTCAGTTGCCATAAGGAGAGGCAGTAGAGCAGAAGGCCCCTTGAGCTAGCTATCCGTCTCTGTGGCATTAGAGAGTGTAGCGGAATAGATAACAGTACTGGGAGTGGGCCATGGTTTAGGCCCTTATTTTGTGTGTAAATTATACTACCCATAGCATTTTATTATTCTCTGTCTTTCTTTGCATTACTTGATAATCACTCATACACACCAAACAGAAGAGATAAATAAGTAGAGGAAAAGGAGAAAACTGGAGGAAAGTCGGTATCCACAGTGCAAGTACATGAACCCTGATCTGAAAAGCTGCTCTGTGCGGCTGTACAAAGATACAGCGGTGCTTTTAGCTAAACGCTGACATATTCACAGCGACAGTGCTAACATGACAATGTTGTGCAGGTTTTCTGGGAACTTTGAGGGAATTTGGTAAAAAAAAATAAAATTATTATTGGCAATTTTTTTTTATTTTACCTGATGATAAAGCTAGATTAAAAGTTAACAATTATTACAGTACATCCTAAGGGCGACAGGAGAATGAAAATCCATCCAGTAGTTGTTGAGACAATTCACCCAGAACCAGAAATGTCAACATCATGGTTGCACAAGAGTAAAGGTCAAGGGATCGCCAAAGGCTAATTAGGATACAATGTCTGGAAAACATGAATAGAATTGTTCCGATGCCAATACCAGTGTCCTGCCCGATCGGTATTGCATTTATATATACTGTACATATTTTTAACACACTTGTCTTGGATTGGTACTCTGTAAACAACCACTAGTCTTATAGACCAACATTGCCATAGAGCCAGTCTGCTAGCGTGGCTAAATATCAGGTCTCCAAAAGCGTGTCACTATTATGAATATTTATATGAATATTATATTTATGCGTTTGTATATGTATAAACATATGGTATGTGTCACTGCTATTTGTAAGAATCAATAGGTACATATCAGCCATCCAAGTGGGAAACTGCCCTAAACTATGTCAGTACCTCAGCACGGCACAAGAACCACCATACAGCACAGATGTGGGTGTTGGTCTTAGAGCCCTGCAACCGAAGGAAAATTAATTACTAAAGGGTCTGAGTCAATCAGCCATGGATTTTCAATTACTCTTCGAGGCCATGAAACAGCTTTAGCTGTGAAATATGCTGTAGAGAAGTCTGAGAAAACAGGAACCGGTCTGGGGATTCATTTCAATGAACTGCCCTCAACACACATTGAATTTTTCAATGATGGCATCTGATAGCATCTGGCCTGTGCTGTGGAGAGCCACTCCACTGAGCGGGGAGAGAGAGACGAGAAAGAAAAAGAGGGAGAGAAACAAAAAGTGGCCGAGAACTTGCCTTAGGGGTACTGCAAAGTCTGTCCAGCTATACAGAAACCTCTCTCCCTCTCTTCCATGGCCTCCCTCCATCTCACCTCAGCTCTCTTCTTTACTCTCACTGACTTTTCAATTTCCACAGACCTGCAGGGTTCAAAAGGCTAGCTCAAAGAGGACTGTCAATTTTTAAAATTCCATCTCCTGGGTTGCGAGGGAGACATGTCCAGGGTCTGAGGTGGGCCGGCAGTCAGACAAGTAACATGAAAGACCCCTGAGCATGATGACACCAAAAGACTGACCCAAACCTTTGCTCTCTGCAGGGCAGTGTTACAATAAATAAGTGGAGGAATATTGGAGGGCTTGAAATTATACCATATATTTAAACCTGTTCTTCTTCTGTTAATTAATCTGGTTTTAATATCTATATTTCTAGAGGGAATACTTCTTTAGCAAAACTAATTCTAATACAATGCATCATACTGAATTGAATTTAAAAAATGTCTATCTCTTATTGTGTCTAAATGTGGCTCTTGAAGTAGATCATCGCGTCGATGAAGTTGATGTTCTTGCTTGATTCTTGCACTTTGGGGTCGTACCCACGTGGTTGAATGCACTTATTGTAAGTCGCTTTGGATAAAAGGGTAAGCTAAATAAATGTTATGTAATGTATTGTATTCATTTCTAAAAATAAATAAATAAATAAAATAAAATATGGTGACAAACCAACAACTAAAAATTCTCAAATATCTTTTGTAAAACACCAGTTTACATAGTCTAAGCCTCCATTTCTTTGAATAACTTGTATCTGATTTTGATTTTAGAAAACCATTCTAATGATTGATACTGGGATTTAGGGAAGAATAGTGCTACATTATTCACACAATACATCAGTATGTTAAACAAAAACACTGTTCAATAGATTGGATCGTCTCTTTTTTCTGTGATGAACATGCCCTACAGATTATAGCCCTGATTCAAAGACAGAGGAGACGTATAGCTAAATACTGACGGGGAGAACTTTACCCCCATAATCTGCAAATATCCGTTTAGAAAAGCAAAGACGTGTGTTCAAGGGTTCACCGTTTACCCCATAATTATACCAATTAAGCAGATTACTCCCACTGTTCTCTGCCGGTGGGGGAAACGGAAGTAATGCCACAACAGAGCCTGAAATTAAAGTTTACCTCCGCAGGATAAACACCCGGTCCAAGTAAAATATCTCTCCAGACCCCATGCTCGCTCCATCTCTCTCAGCCATACGGACAATGGAAGCAGGTTGGAGAGTTCAAGGAGGAGGGGGGTCGGTATGGATGAGGAGGGGGAAGGGGGAGTTGCTCAGAAAACCAATCGATGGACAAAACAAAATATTTCACACTCAACACCAGTGAACCATTGTTGTCTTTTGATAGCCCACTATGATTTCTCTCTGTCATGTTGCCTGTAGTAAGTCTCCCACACTTCCTTGTGCTATCACTCTGGACCATAAATCATCACTGACAGTAAACCATGTTAAGTTTGAAGTGGGCTTTCTTATTTTCATGCCCCATCAAAGGCTCGACTCTGTGTGTGGTTTTTGTAGAGGGTCTTAATGACATCAAAGAAAATGTCAAGATTATTATTGACCAAGTAGTAAACCAGATAATGTGTGATTGGCTCTGGATTTTCTAGTGTGTGTATGTGTGTGTGTGTGTGTGTGTGTGTGTGTGTGTGTGTGTGTGTGTGTGAGAAGAAAGAAGAAAGTGCCAGTGGTTACTTTCAATTATGTCCTTATTCATATTTAATGGTGTTTATTGGAGCTTAAGGTCAATGTTGGTGTGTTTACGTGCGTTTCCTAACACTGAGGGAGGCAGCTGGCGTCCCGCTGTTAAGTCTGTGCTGTCTTTTTAAAAATGCACGGCGTTCCACCACAGGGAGCGCTGACCCCCCCTGGCCTTAACCTATTGAGCGGTAAATATCAGGTAACATGGCCAATGAAATCCCACATCTCACAAAACTTCCTTCTCCCTCTAAACCTTCCAAAGTGATCCTTCAGAATAAACACAACAGTATCTGCTTCATTTAATTAAAGAAATCCATTTAGGATCACTGAAAATTTGGAGCAGTGTATTGATTTCTAGGACAAAGCACAATGTATTCATCCTACTGTAAATTCTGATGAGTTAGCTGCTATGGATCTTGTTTCAACATGAAGATTCAGAAATAAAAACAGGAAGTGGTTTGAAAGGCCAAGTGCCAGAGTGTATGAAGGGAGTTTGATACTGTATCAGCATTTAGGAAGATGAACAATTCCTGGATTTTTTATTTTTTTTTTACTGTGAAGGAATACCATGGTACCTGTATTTCATGCCTGATTTCATACAAGTAAGACATGAAAGCACTGTCATGAGTTTAAGTAAAAATGCAAGTGCTGGAGTTCAGTAAAGCACCAAAAGACACCTTTGAACTGTGAATGAGGTCTTACCCTCTCAACTGTAGGAGATGGTTTTAAAAATTGGATTTCAAAGAAGAAAAGAAGCAATCAATATGCAGCATTAAAAAACATCTGAGAGTACAATGTAACAATTTATAAATGTAAAGTAGGATAATGCACAATTGTTTCTGATCAACCCAACAACTGGTTTGTTCGACCTGTCAGGTGTTGGAAGGTTCCTGTCGATGTCTCATGGAAGTATTATTTCGTATGTGGAAGTATTATTGTGTGTGTATTAGTGTGTGAGTAAGACAGAGGTCCAAGGGCAGACAAAATCCACTCTGTAGTAATGAGCTAGCTGTGCTGCTCTGTCTGCTTTGTCTCTTAGGCCCTCCTGCTCGCAAACCACTAAAAGGTTTGAATTAAAATTTTAAACAGAGCTGTGCTGTGCTGCCTGCATTTCAGGACATTTATATTTAAAACACACTTCACCAACTGTGAGTCATATGGTTTTTGTGCCGTCTGTCAAGTCGGAAACCCTCGCTGTGTCCTTAAAGCGGAAGAAAACACAAACTAAAAAACAACAATAGGTTTCCTTTCAGTTCTGGAACTGTCTTTTAACATGCGGTCATCATACAGCATTGTTTGGACACACAGTTATTCTATAGTGTCGTGTACAGCCACAAAATGTATGCTGTTTCAGGGGAGAATCTTGTATGTGGACTGTGTTGTGACTTAAACACACTCTAGTGCAACATATTTACTATTCAGGCACCATACTGTCAAGCAACATGTTTGTAGTATAGTCCTAAAGATGTTCTGTTTAATATTACACAAGATAAGCAGCTGCGGTATTGCAAATATTCTAAAACATTCTCTGAGTCAAAAAAAAGCCCCACTCTGGTAAATGTGTTATTTTTTCAATGACAGATTTGATGTATACTGTACACATTCTGTAGACTTTATTACCTGATTTGAAGGAAAGCAATACAAGGAAATGGCCTTGTGTATAACAACGTAATGGTACCAGTTAGAAACCATGGAAAACCTTAAAGGTTTCCATTTGACAACACTATTTCCATATTACATGTAGAAACTGCTCAGTCATTTTGAATATGCACATCATGATGCCAATTTAAATGTAAATGTGAAGACTGCAGCTACAAAACAAAGATGAATCTTTTGACAAATGTCACACTATAAACATATCATAATGCAGCAGAAAGCATGTTGTGACTATTCATGAAAGCAGCTTCCGAGCCATGTCTTTCTGCTCTCTGAAACAAGTACAACCCCTTATCTCTGCCAGCATAATTAGAATATGGGACTTCCTCGTGCCAAATGCTTCACCACGTCTTCACCAATTATAGCAATTTCTGCTTTGTGTGCCCAAGGGTTTCTGAGGCCCTTTGAAAAGGAAAGCCCCTTTTGTTAAGGAGAGGGTTAGAAAGAAATGAGTTGACATGGATTGAGAGAAACATGTCAATGTTAGTGCAAGCCTACAGCAGCGGCATGCACATTTCTGCTCCTGCATCTGTGCATGTATGGGGATGTTCATTTATCCATCTGAACAATTGTTTGCCTGTTGGAGTCTGAGTCTGAGTGGCACAGCTGTTCAAAGAGGACACCAACTGGCACTGTGATTTGTGATTTGAGAGGAGAGAAGCTGTTTGCATACTGTTCACCGTCTCTGAAAAGAAAAATGAGTCTTGGAAATCACGTCAAATTTACCCACTGGCCACAATTTAGAAGAAAAAGGTACGGTAGAATGGAGTGAACACACAAGCTTAAGTGCTGAATTCTGATTTATTTCGCAGATCAGATTTTTTTGTTTGGCTGTTCACATTTTTTTTTTTTTTTTTTTTATGTGGCCAAAACCAGATTTCAGTGTGAACTTTTTACAGCCTTGAATTGACTGAACTGAAAACAAAAACATGAAATGCAGCACACTGTCCAAACATGGAGGCAACTGAAGTCAACATTTAAGGCTTCAGTTCTAAGTTAATTCAGAGGAAAATAGTCGATAAAGCAGGGTATGCTTTAGGGCGTGACTACCTTGTGATTGACAGGTTGCTTCCATGGCGTTGTCCAGTCTGGGAGTTGACTGTGCTTCCATCTTAAGTTTAACCCTTTCACAATGTGTTTTCAGGTCATGAAAGTTAATTAAAACTGTTTTGGACGCCTAAAAATGTCTTGTTCAGCGTTCGATTGTACTTAGCTCAACCCTCTCGTGTCACTTCTGGTTGCAAAAAACCAAGATGGCGACGGCCATTAACCAAGATCGCAATGGTCAAAATGCCAAACTCAAGGAAAACGGCAGTACACAAATTGACTATGTCTACTTTTTAAATACAGTCTATGGTTCACACTGAATAACAGATCTAAGTCATATATGCGCAAAAGAACCTGATTTTGGACGTTTTTTGACTGCAGTGTGAACGTAGCCTTAGTCTTTAGAGACTAAGCTGATGTTGCCTGAAGCTAGAAAGACATTATCATTTATCAGCACTTCTTGCAGCCGCAGACTAAAAAGAAAGGTATTGAATGACTGCACCAATAGGGAATGAAAATATAGCATTGAGCTCAGTATCAACCTCAAGGAGGCTTAACGCTTCCGCATTCTGATGCCCCGATAAAGCGAAAGAGGATCGTGTGGGAGGAAAGAGAGATAGAAAAGAGTGACAAAGAGGAAAAGGAATTTAATCTAGTAAGGAGGTGGAGAGTGTTCAAGCCTTTCTGCCTGGATCTGGTGTTTGTGTTACACCAAACACTTTGATCAGTTTTAAGATGAATGCAATTTGATAAAGCAAACAGTTCAGGCAGTGTAGTTAGTATAATTAAGGAAAAACAGGCATCAGGAGGACAGATGAGCACCATTTTTCTGTACTGTGCAATGTTTTGCAGTAAACACATTTAAAAGTAACATTTTGGAATTGCTATGAACTATAGAAAATGTTCTTTTCTCATGTTAAACCAGTATTTCTCTAGCGCTTTAATAGCACGATGCTTATCCTCCTGTGTGGTTTGCTAGTGTGGCAGTGTGTGTTTATAAGTGTGTGTGTGTAGGATTTGTATTATCCTATAGGCTGATCTACTGTGGAAATCAAGTTATTGCATTACTGTATCTGTATACTGTACAGGAGGGAGGGGCGAAAGAAGGAGGATGGAAAGCACTCCAATGATCTCAAGAGTCTTTCTCTCTTTCCATTTCCTCTCTCTCACCCACTAAGTCTGTCCTCATCTTCCATCTCTCTCTTCTTGTTCTCTCTCTCTGAACGGCAGTTGATGTTTCAGATATTAGTGAGCTGTGTCAGACAGTTAAACTGCCCTTTATTGATCGTCTAAGCTTCACTCTTTCCAAGCAGCCATTATGGTTTTAATGGCTTGTAATGGAGTCGGGTCCTCTTTGATGTCCGATTGCTCGGAGAGTCCGCCCTTGTTTTTTTATATTGTTTCAAAGGATCCTCCTAATGCTGGCCTCGGAGAAGCATGACATACATTTTTGGGTCGATGAGGTACCAATCCCTGTGACTCTAAAATGTCCCTATATCGGGTACAAAATCAGAGGAGATAAAGCTGAGCGGGTATTAGAGTGTGTGTGTGTATATATATATACACACACACACACACATTTCTTTACACTTTTTCTCTTATAGGATGTTCTTATTAAAAGCTTTATTTTCATCTTGAAACTAAAAGTTGTATACGCCCAGCTAGCTCTTCAAAGTGCTATGGACTCTATGACCTAAATAAGGAATATCAAAGCCTGGAAACCCCAAAAGAGAAGAGAGAAAAATGGGAATAGAACCAGGATTTGGGGGGCACAAAAAACTGTTTTCACGAGAAGAGTGTGTACGGTAAAGTCCCTGTGCGAATCATCAAAAACAAGCTCGAACTATTAATGTGTATAGTTTGTTTATTGTTGCTGGCAGGTCCTGCACCATCATTAGTGCCGTGAGTATGACGCACTTATTTTCTTTTTTCTTTTCCTCCTTCAGAAAAGGTACTAGGGGAGTGATAGTGCTTGAATGCAAGGGTATAATTCAGCATGTATTCATCTTGTATTCCTTTTGAATGTGTCTCATAGACCTTGGTGTCAAAGAGACGTGTCAGTGGTAAAACAGAAAGAATGAGAAACTGTTTCAATTTGTTTTTCCTACTTCCTTGTAAAGAACAAAAAAGAAAGATGTTCTGTCAAAGCTCTTGTTCTTATGACTGCCTATGAACTAGCATGTTTATTCAATATGTGACACCAACATTTGCAACCCGTTAACGGTTTGCATTCAACAAATGTTGCTAATTAGCTAATTACTGTGTTTCCTGTCAAATGGCGCGCATTTGGCACTGTGAATAAGTACAACAGCGTGCATGAGCTCAGACTTACAGTACATGCTCTTGCCTTCTGCAGCGGCGTTCTCAACAAAAAAAGTCTGATTAATGCACAGCATAGCATATAATTAATATTTTCTACTTTCTCTTTCTGCTTCATTTTGCCTTTAGTGATAAAAGAGAGATAAATTGTAATAGACTCAATGAGAAATTATTGGCTTTAACAGAAAATCTTCATATTTTCACATCCGTGCAGCAGTCTCATTTGTCTTTAGCTTTGCTTTAAATGTCAACATTCGCCTTGTTTAACTTCATTAGCAGTCTGTCCCAGAAATCTGGGATGCAATTTACAACCTTTATAAAGGATGTTGAGATCAAGCATCGCAATCCAGTTTGTGAAACAACATTAATCCAGAGTTGGACTGGTTTAGATAGAGTAAGGGACACCACTTCCTGTTTCCCCGGGGTCCTGCCTAGAAGCTTTGAGACGGTATGAAAATTGCCTTTCTTAAGAATCCTGTATTTTTCCCCTACTGTCCCGTCCAAAGTCATACTTAGGGAGAGAGAGGGAGAGGGAGAGAGAGAGAGAGAGAGAGAGAGAGAGAGAGAGAGAGAGAGAGAGAGAGAGAGAGACAGAGAGACAGAGAGACAGAGAGACAGAGGATGAATCCATTGGGCTGCACCTTGTGCTGAGTAAACACATAAGTACACATACAACCAAACATGAAAATGATGGTTTGGGGGAGTCACTTAACTTTGGGACAGTTTATATAACTTTTAGTTTCCCACAGAGAAAAAACAGCACAAACGGGTGAACCTTAACTTTACTCATAATGTTGATAAATGACTATCTGTTGTGATGCTCACACCACCTCTTACACTCTGAGATTTTAGCTTAAACTTTGAAAGTCATGAAATATTGATAGGGTACACAGGAGGATTTGACGTAAGTGAGGCAGAATACTGCAGTGCTAGGCATCACATGTTTTATTGAAGCATCCAGTGTAGCACTCGGGGAGAGTAAGAGAAAGAAAATTGGAAAAAAGAAGACCCTGAAGATTCGGTGGAGGCTTCAAAAATAAGAGAATGCCGCACGTCAAGGAGGCAGGGATGCAACTTTGCTGTCCCTAAATTGTCTGGTTTAATGAAGCACTGACAATCGATACAGCAAGTGCCGAAGAAAAATGGGCTTCATATGCAAGTAAATATTAGCTCTATGTCCAAGTCTTGACAACAACACCCTGAGAGGGCACATCCACATTTTCCTCTCTCTGTATATTGACTTCATTATTCAGTGTTCCTAAAAGATGAATGATTAAGAGGTTTTGCAAGCTTTACATTGAGGCAGGACACCTTCAAATATCTGAACTCTGACACAAAAGTAAACAGACGAAGCTGATTTTCTAGTCTGCATTTCCAAAATAAAGTCTTTGAAAGTCATCTTCACTCTTTTTTTCCATTTAAACTCAAAAGTGAAAGGTAAATATTTGCCTCGTTTCTGTACTGTTCTAACAGTGGGGAACAATATTGACATGACACAAAAAAAACCTGCCTTTTACAAAGAGAGTCCACTTCTACAAATAATCAATTTTGTAGAAATAACACTCTCTTGTGTTCTTCCGCTCAAGAGGCAAAATGAGCGGGAATCATACTTTTTCATTACACACTCGACATGCCTGAAAATGGACAGCCACGTTGGGCCTAATTGGTGAGTGAGAAGGGGCTAGCGACTGGCGGGAGGGTGGGTTGGGGCTATTTCTTGGCACTCAATGAGCCATTTACAGAAAAAAGACCCCACTGCTGAGGAGAGGAAAAGGACCTCTCGTAAGTAAAAAAAAAAAGTGTAAAGTGAGTGAAGCGTGTTGACTGGGCACAGACATCTGTGCCAGCAAGTATTTAAAAAGCTCGCCAAATGCTTTCTGGAATTATATAATATCATGTTGAGGAGAACACAAGATTAATCACAGACCAAGATGGCAGCCAAGAGGATGGCTTCAACACTCATTGTCTTGCGGAAATAAAAACCACAGCAATCAGTGGCATTTGTGACTGATGGCAGCTCACAAACACAGCTGCGTCCTGCCCCATTTCTTTGAATTTCAATTTTATGCTATTACAGTCTATGTCTGTCCCTGTGCGTCTATTCCTCCATCATTCCCTCAATCCGCTCCTCGCCATCTGTCCATTGGCCCTGGTAGCATTCTTATCCACCATTTTAATTTGCTGGGGCAGTCATTTTAGCACACATACAGCGATGCATTTACAACATGCGACTGTAATTGCAGAGAAAGGCAGAGAGGGAAGGAGGTTGACAAACGAGCAACTTCAACAGCATCGAAAGGCACGAGTCAGAATCAGAAAGTGTCACAAACGGATCAATCCGTAGGTACACAGAGCTTAACAATATGCTGTAAGTGAAGCTAGCTTGTGAAGTACCGCGCATGTTGCATGCATTGTGCTGTGTCGGACTGATATAGGCCTGATGAATCCTGGTAAATGTTGTCTGCTTCTGATCTGATGCAGCATTTATGATGGGAGGTGGGCTTGCTACAAGTTGTTGCTTTTTTGCATTTTGGAAGATTCCCATTGGTGGAATAACACTACAAGATGACATTGCCTGTTTCCCCTCAATAGGGAGGCTTCAGGATACTTTCCTTTTAAGACACTATTCCACCTGCTGTACTGGCTACTGGTTTTTAGTACAAACACATTGGCTCTGATGCTACCCTTCTGTTTTAAGTATATGTGAGTGCATAGAGCGTAATGAACAGGTATGCAATGGGAGTTTATTTTTGTTGAACCTTTCAACGCTGACTTCATTAGGCATCGGCACTGATTGAAAGTTATTTTTTATGGGCGTATGATTAGGCTTTTTCCAGCAGTGGTTGTTCTCAGCTATCTCAACTGTAGATAGCATCAGCGAGCTCCCTGTTTTGATGTGGAAATGATGAGCTTGAAAAATTCTCTATTTCGCTCCACGCTAACTCAAGTCTTGCATATGGGGTGCCAGGGCTGGGTAATAAATATACAGAGGGACAGAATTCAAAGATTTAAAAATCAGATTCTCACTGATGTGGCACACTCATCGTTACAGGATGCAGGATCAAAACTTCCAATCATTTTTTCTGGCCTTTCGCTCTCTTCCTGTTTGGTTGTCTCTTCTCATGCCCTTCCTCTCAGTCCATCTCTTCATTTCCTCCGTCAGACAAATGCATTATTCTAGCAGGAGCATTGTCTAACTTTTTGTCTGTCTCATAAAAACGTTTTTTTTTTTTTTTTACACATACACACAATCGCACAGACACACACAAGGTATAATTGAACACACACACACACGTTTAATACGACCTCATGAGAGTCAATGGGCTAAGAAATGAGGCAGAGAGGCTCAGGCCAAGATTCGAGCTGGCAGGTGCAAGGACCAGCTTGATAAGTACATGATAGCTAAACACACAGGTGCCAACTTACTACGCATTCATGCTCCATAGAACAACCAACAGCTATCTGGTGTGTTGTTTACATCCACCGACGTGTCTTTCTGCAGCTCTCCAGTGCACATTATAGTTGCTTGGTGAGTCATACTCTGACGAAATTGTTGCCCAGGTTTGCAAAGACATCTTGCGTTTCAGACAAAACAGTAACCCAACCCCACACCTGACAGATCACAACACACATGCACATTATTCACACCCAATTGTTTGCAGACAAATGCACACACCAGCAACGGCAGACAATTAGGTCTAAGATGACACTACAAATACTTAGCTATGTGATAGACACCCATTTCAAAAGGAAACAAGTCTCAACATTGTGCTTGCAACTACAAGCGTATTGATCTAAAAGAAGTTTAGTTAATTGTGGCAACAGCAACAACAGTTGCCCATGCCTTTGAATATAAGTGTCATCTCCTTTAAACACGTTCCTCTGTGTTTTCTTAGCCATTCACCTTACATGTTTCCCCTCAATCACTTGCTGTCTGGTATTCAGACAGCATTAGAATGTGTATTTAGGATTGGTCTGCCTGTGTACTAATAGTGAAATGAGCCTTGTTGGTAAAGTGCTCTGGGGAACACATTGTACCAGGCATAGTGCTCTGCAGAGCAGAAGATTGCTAGTGCACTTCTCACAGGTAATCACTGACGAAGAAGCCAATAAATAGAGAGAAGAGCCGACACAGATACAAACACACACTTTGCACACCACCCACACAGAGAAATACCTGAGAGCACTTAAAGATCAACTGTGGCTTGAACCCCTCTTTCTAGACTGAGATCATTACCACTGAAAGGGAGTGAACACAGAATCAAAAAACGACTCCTCCTTTCATTCGCTCATCCTGACGATCTTATCACTTTTGAGTGACCCTGACAAGAGGAGCGAGCAGAAAGGAACATGAAAAGCTGCAGATTCGCAGTAATTGCAAGCGGAAGAAATATGCCACGTAATGTGACATTCAGTTCAAAATGCAGCCTCTTGAATTTCGCTATCTCTTCCGAGCACAAGCTTCACTCATTTCTTATCTGTGTCCGATAACCTTTGTAGGGGTTTGCAGCAAATGAAATGTATTCGCTGGAAGGAGGTGTTTCCCCTCTTTGGTGCTGCAGTACAGTGCACAGTCTAAGTGAAAGAATCTCGAAGCAATAACTCAGGGGGTCAAAAGTTTACAGTGTTTTGCCTACAGTGAGCAATCATAAAGCTCTACTAATTTAATGGCAGCAAAATGGCAGCCATTTAGCAAGCAAGAGCATAATTGAGTGGTAAAATCTATTATACGAATGTCTAGCAGGTAATTAACATCGACTGGAGTAAGCAGCAAAACTTTGATTAGCTCAACACCCCAAAAACATATTTTCTGCGAGATCATGTGAGACAGAGTATCACTATGAGGAGAAGCCTTTATAATCTGACAATGTGTTTTCCTTCATATACAAGTCCAACTGCATATTGGAAGTTGAGCTCGTTTTTTCAACAACAGCCTTCCAGTGCTACGATGGGTTGAAGCCATTTTGACTCTGTGTCTGATCGTAAAATGAGGGGGGATTCTACGGATTAGAACAACGCCAATTAGACATTCACCCTGGCAAGGTTAATGACGGATTAAGCCATGAGTTGGGACCCCTTTGAAATCCCAGGAACTATTCTGCACACTGCGATTCTAAGGGACAAGATTCTTTGGAAACTCAATTAAGTAGCAAATTCAGGTTTTCTGATAGTAACGCGAAAAACCAGAAGGATGCTTTTGTTTGGCACAACAGCATCCAGGGTTCACAAACACTGTACCTACAGGCAATATACCACACGCACCCATACACGCCAATGCATGAGAACATGTAGAGTACAAACCCTACCTGCACCAGATTCCAGCCCTCCAGGGACTCTGCGATGATGGAGGTCACAGAGGGGCAGACACCACCGAAGATCATCAGGTGTTTGGGACCGTAGCAGATGGCATCAAAGAAGGCCCTCAGCCCCTTGGCGTTGTCGCACTACAGACACGGTGAGGTGGTGAAGGGGAGAGCGGGGATACAGGGGAAAAGAGGGAAGATACATTTTTATTAGTTTTTATTGTAAAAAACAGGAAAACGTAAATTTAAAAAAATCAAAATGTTAATTCTATTTCGCAAATTGTATCTCAATCCCAAAACTAAACATGCCAACATATACAAGTTAAAGACAGTTTATAGATGTTTTCTCTTGTTTTTTTGTCAATAGAATAAGTTAAATAGTTTAAGAAATTATTCAAAGTAGGGCGATACTTGATACCCTCATCTGTGTCTCCACTGTACGAGAAAAACTGTTCACTGCTCAAAAGGTCATTGTACTCCGACATACTGTGATGGTTGAACCACAGAAACAGTGGACTCACCAGTGTCTTGTTTATTGTTTATTGTATACCGTTTACGTAATATCATTTCGATTATTACACTCTCTAAGTGCTGTGGCACATACCAACATGCAGTAAGTGCAGCCTTGTGACCATCATGTAAAACGATGTATCTCACAGGCTGCGAGAGCAGACCCCCCCGCTCTGATCCAGTGCTGCAGAACGCAGCCATTTCACGTCACTATAGCAACCGGAGGAAAGGAGAGAGCGAAATGAGAGAAGAAGAAAAAAATAGTGTAGGTTCCTATTGATTGCTACATGATCTGGCTAACAGGTTTTGCTGTGATTCCCTGATTTCCACAGTTTGTAAAGATATTCCCATCAGCAGTAAACACTCCCCCCCCTCCTCAGTCCTCTGTTATTGACACTCAATTCAGGATATATTCCTGTGTGGCTGAGAGATAGATGGACTGACTGACTGAACGGCAGGTGGTGTGTGCATTTGCGCCTTCTGACACACTCCATCTCATCTGAAGAGTTATTTCACCTTGTTAGCCATCAGTCGGCGTCTGGATGAGATGTTGCCACTGAACAACAGCAGCAGCCGCGGATTGAAAAACTCAAAATCAAATGTGGAGGAATGAGACTCCTAACCAGACACGTAGGACCGTACTGTAGGTCGTGATCTGTTGGTAACGTTATTAGGGGCATGGCAGGTATCGCTGCTGCAGCCTTGACACATCTTTCCATGTTATGTTCTTTTTTTTGTCATTTTTTTTGAGCGGAGGACGATTGTCTCGGAGCCGTAAATTGAGGTAGAGGACATAGACAACCTTGCAAGTCACACGTTGAGCCGCTACACCAATCTTTCTGCATCGCACTCAACCCTCCACAGCCTGAGTCATCAGACTCCCTTTGTGTGAATGCCTTTCAATGTTTTAAGTAGGAGACCAGGTGAAATCAAGGCTTTCCCCTGTGCATGTACATTCATGCTGATGGAGAACAATGTATGCTGTAATGTCAGTCAAACATAGACTAGATGGTGGTTATGCCTCAGGTGAAATGATAGGGAGAGAATGTGATTAGACACAGTGGGGATTCCTTATCCTGGCCACACAGCTGAATAAAACAGCAGGCTATTAAAGAAGATATGCCATTTGCATACTCTCGTCATTCATGTCTCTCCAGCTGGTCGTAACAAGGAGGGTTTGTAGGATTCGGACTCTCAATTGGTTACCATGCAACAGAAAAGAAATGTGGGCAACTAAACTTGTCGACGTACAATAGAGCTTGGTGATAGTGCAGGTTTCAGCTGATTTATTACATAGAGTTTAATGAATCGTGTATATATGTGTAAATGTAGGTGGTAAAGAATGTTCCTCGCTCCCTCTTTAGCAAAGCTAACTGTTTTACAGCATTTGAAACCAGGGGATGGGGTCAGATACAGTAAGGAGCTACAACAAACCCTTATTTTCATTATCGATTAACCATCACTATTTACTCAAGCCCAAGGCAAAATCTTCAAATGAATTGTTTTGTCCACCAACCAACAGTCCAATCCCTGAATAGTTTACTATGAAGTGAGAAAAATAAAAGCAGCAAACCCCCAATATTAAGGAAGTGGAAATAAACATTTTCGTTTGATAAATGACTCATCAACTAATCGCCTCAGCTCTAATCATATGTGTTATTTTCTCAGATGAGTATGGAATCGCTCATCTGAAGTGACAGTAAGTGATGGAAAATCACCTGAATGAGCTTTTTCATGGAGGAAGGGATCCAGAAGGAGAAAGTGAAGTAAAGCTAAAAAGAAAAGAAAAAAGCAATCTCGTCCCCCCCCCCCCCCCCCCCCCGCTTCATTCATCTTCTCCTACTTTTGATGGGCACACATGCACAAAATCAGTTGTGACTGCTCAGAGAGCCTTGACCGGTGTGTTGTCATGCCAACAGTGTGACTATCCACACTTTGTGCGCTGTAGTTGAGGGAGGAGGAGGAGGCCGCGGCGGGGCCGGTGTAGAGATGGTTATATTTAGCCTCTGATTAGGTAGCACGACCACTCAGACATTAATCAATACTTATTCAGCCATGAAAACACTGTAAAGCTTGATGCCAGATAGACAAAGCAAGACAGATGGGAGAGAGGCAGCGGAGTATAATGGGACAAAAAGAGAAAAGAGGCATGGGGGTAGTGAAGAAGACGGCGGGAGGAAAGGGGCAGAAACAAGCAGTTGAATAGAGAGAGAGAGAGAAAGACTGGAGTGAAGAGGTATCAGCCTGACATTAAGTATGCACTAATAAAGCCAAGTCAACCAGTGTTATAAACCTGCCCTCCTTTATGACACCACAATGGAGTAATTCGTGACTGAGATTGGTTCAGTGGCTCTCTGTGATGCTCAGTAGCTGCACAGTGTGCCCTGCAGATTTGCCTACAGTCCGTCAATAATGGAAAACATTTTTAATATCAAAATCTAAGGCTATCTTTTATCGATTATAGTTTGAATCTTAAGATCTTTTGTCACTTAATGAATAGAAGGAGAAGTGAGTGAGTCACTGAGAGGTTGGTACAGGCTGCATCTTACATCCCGATTGTCTTGAAACAAGGTGGAAAAGGGAGGCAAATATAACTATCCTGAAAAACACAAAGAGGTTCTGAGGAAGAACTGGCACAACGAGGAAGGCATAGCAGCACTTGACTCCCAAGTTAAGCAGCAAGAAATACTACAGCATTTTATTTCCCTCTTCCCCAGTCGGAAATCTAATTCCTGGCATTTGGAAGCCATTTGGAGCAGATCGATGGGGTTAACACCCGTAGTAATCTGTTTGACCGCCTTGGGAGACAGCCAAGGAAGGTGTGTGTGTGTGTGTGTGTGTGTGTGTGTGTGTGTGTGTGTGTGGGTGTGTGTGTGTGTGTGTGTGTGTGTGTGTGAAGGCTGATGGCGGAAGAACCTGGAGATAGAAACTCGAGGGAGGTATATAGCTGTTTCTAATGTTGTAAATCCATAAACAGAAAATTTACTTTTCGGGTGACCACAGCATGATATCCTGCAGCTCATATGCACAATGAAAAACTAAATCGAGTTTTACTTCAGTTGCTGGATTTATGAGTGTACTTGTTACAATATTCAGCCTGCAGTGCAGTGAGTTTGCACTACCCTTACCATTTAGAGGATATTACCGATATTACCGATGGGACAGCTGGCCTAGGAGGAGTTTATTTAAAATGCGCCTCAATCCATTGTCTCCATTTCTTTTCCTTCACTCCGACCTTTACAGAAAGTTGCTGAGATTCATCCCTATTGATTTATCATTATATGATGACATTAGCCTACTGTTATTGTGCTGCTGATAAATCACACTCAATTAGGCTAAATGTGAGGAAACAGCTGCCCAGGAATTATCTCATGTTCCATGTGATCATTTGCACTCATTACATATTCTTAATCAAAATGCTATACGGTCGTGGAAAACAGCACATCTTTAAAGGTCAGCATGCATCAATGCCGTTTTTCCGAAAATAACTTCAAACATCACAGTTAGAGGATTAAAACAGATCCAAAATATTTTCGTATTTTTAAGTTGAACAGCTAGAGTAGATAGAAAATGTTCTTCCATCAGCTAGGCTTTAAATATCTAGCTCATCTGAATGAACATGATACAATGCAGTACTTTACAAGAGAAAGCTACTTCAAACAATCAAAAAACAAACTTGGGATAATCTTTTTTTTAGGCTTATCCATTACTCAAACCAAAACACTAGTTGACAGTTAACTAATATTTTAATAACATTTCCTGAGGTAAATGAACATGCCTTTCCTACACAGCGTCAGCCACAAAACAGCACATATGTACCACGAGTACATCCCTCACTTACAGTACAAGGTAATGTGGGTTTCTGAACCCAAATCTTCCATTCTAACCAGCACTATATGTGGAACAACCATGTAGAGACCACCAGAGTGTGTCTTTGTGTGCATCCGTGTGTGCGTTTGAGAGCGTACATGTGTGTGATATGGTGACAAGAACAAGAGCTGATCAGAGCACCAGGCTGGTGCTAACCATGATGAAATGCCTTGTTAGCGCTGCAAAAACACAGGCAGCTGCACCTGTCCCTCGTCTAATGGCAAAAATTACTGCATCCAAATCAGCAACCTGAGGCTCAATACTGCACACACATGCACGTGTACTCAAATACATACACGTGTATGTGTGTGTGTGTGTGTGCGCAGAGAGAGAGAGAGAGAGAGAGATAGAGAGAGAGTCTGATCTGATGTCAGAAGCAATCTGCCCTTCACACACTGTGTTTATTGATGACAAGACCAACAGCACAGGTGATTACTGAGGACAAAATCCACAAGAATCCCAACACAGAAAGAAATATTATCACAGGTGAAGATTGGATGTGTTCATGTTGTTGCCTCGTCTGTCAAGAAGCTGTGTTTTCATTCACCCACAGTTGTAGACGGTGTGTTAAATATAGCTATATGTGTGAACATGATGTGTGCGATAACAACGTTACTTCTGTTCATCCAATTAACAGAACCGAGCAAGCAACTTCCACCCGTGGCTTCATTTGTTTTAGAATATTGTCTTCAGTCTTTAGTCAGTAGATCCTACTTGTAATGCTTCACTGAGGAAAAATGCATAGCAATTAGGCTATCTAAGAAAACCCCAAAACACCTTGAACAAAGGAAGAGGGGACGTATGACAACCCAGAGACACCACACACACAGAATTGAGAAAAAGATTCCTTCTTGTATAATGCATAACTCTCCATAATTTGCCCATAATAGTGTAAAAACACTAACTAATAAAATACAGCAATAATTCAAAGAGCTACAAATATTTGTCAGCGTAAACCCTGTCAGTAGTACACACTGCCATACTGTAATTTACATCTTTGCACTGTCAAGAGAAAACATACAGCACTGTCACTGCTGAACTGTAACTCATGTCGTGATGTTTGGAGCCTCCATGCATCAGCAGTGCAGCAGATGCAAAAAGCTAGTCTCCTCTATCAGCTACGTCTACCTCCTGCATGCACTCCTCATTGAATTACTTCCACATCTCCACGCCAGGAGAGGAAGTGTGAGCCAGGCTGAATCCAGCGTTTGCTGAAACATATGCTTGGCATTATAAAGCCCTATAGAGTTAGCAGGGTGCAGCCGATAGGTCAGATCTAAAGGAGATTATCTATTTCCCCATGCACAAACCCTACTAATCCTCTAAACTCTGTCATGGCTATCAATACCGACTGCTGTCGGAGAAGGAAGAACAAGAGGTGAGGATGAAGCAGACCAGACTCCTTGTGGTAACATTTAGACAGCGGGCCCCGGGAGTATACGAGGAGAGTACACATTGATTGAGAGAGAGTGGATGATGTAAAATTGAGAGCAGCACGGAGTGATGGAGCTTTTTCTTTTTCTATCTGTTCTCGTCACATTGCATGCATGCAACACAGAGAGAAAAAAAAAAAACATTGAGGAACCCAGCACTTGTCGGGGGAGAGACTGGCCTTTAAAATCCACTGCGACAGACTGACTGAGTTGCTCAAGCTGATGGCTGTTTGCCCTCCATCGCTCCCTCTCTCCCTGCAGTCTGGCTCTTGTTATTGCACTCAATCTATCCCTCGCCTTCTCGAGAGCTCAGATGGCCACCAGGATAACCACAGCGGCACGTTGGAAGCCTCACCGGTGGCGACAAGTCTCTTCCTCTCTTTTTCACTTTCTGTCTCTTCCGCACACACACGTCTCCCCCATGTCATGCTTACTCTCAAACACACACACACACACACACACACACACACACACACAAAATGGATAAACTATCATCCTTCCGCAAACGAATGCCAAAACACAATCATAAACAAATACACACAAATCGGCTCACTCACGAATCCGAGATAAGCTCAAATTGGCCAGTTGGTACTAAAATCACAGTGAACACATTGCACCTTTATTAGCAATCTGTGCTGTGCAGGAGGCAGACGCTGTGTTAAGCCTATTACAGGTTGTTGTGCTTTTGACAAGGCCTGACAACAGCTGGAACATGTTGCGCTAACGTGAGTGGGACAGACCAATGTATAATCTGACTGAAATGAGCCAACCAGTCCCTGAGGACATAGTGGACAGATAGAAGGAGAGGAGAGGAGAACGGCCTCTATAGTGATGTAATCAATCTACTCGTTTTCTCGTAGGGTAAATGGTTTCCCTCTGAGATTTGCATGGATGGCCTTTATAAGTAACCTGACAATTGCCATTTTGTTATGTGCGACCATCATATTCATCCTGTCAATGTTATTTTCAGTCAACACCGAAGCCGGGGTTTCTAAAAGCAGTTAACTTTTGTCATGTTGATCGCAGAAATAACATGACATAAGCTCTGATTGGTTTGGTCGCATTCTGCAAGGTTACCAGCATTGCTATAACGATAACAATGTGTATCTGTTGTAGTCGGCCCGCCACTCTGGGCCAGACTGAATAAATCTTCAAATAAAACTTTGAGCAGATATTCGAGATGATGACTTTGGAGAGCCCCTGACTTTTCCCTCAGCACACCATGTGATTGATGTTTATGACTTTGAAATGTCTCAACAACTACTGGATTGATTGCCATAAACGTTGTTCAGACATTCATGTCTCCCTTAAGATAAATAGTTTTTTACTCTGGTGATCCCTTGTCTTTTCAGCTAGTCGGACCATCAGGTCAAAGTTTAGATCCGCATTTGTGACCAAATGACCGCAAAGCTACTGACGTTACCATCTACCTCAGCATGCTAACACACTATACCAAGGTAATGAACATGATACTCACAACCGCTAAACATCAGCAGGTTTGCAATGCCATTGTGAGCATGGTGGTATGCTAAAGTTAGCATTGAGCTCAAAGCACTCTACAGTTTTTGCATCCAAGTTACCCTGAGGAGTAAAAATGTCAATGTACATCCACTGTGTATAATGTGAGGAGTTTGAGAACTTTGGCCTGAACAGGACTTTTATACCTGCCCAATAGAAATCAAACATAATATATGTCATGTATTTTATCATCAGCAAAGGTGCCCCAGCTGGTGTATCTGCTAACTAGTAAATGACGACTGGAAGAGGGGGAATGTGGATAGAAGAGTGGGAAGAAGAAAGAGAGGAGGGAGCCCATTATCAAGTTAATTGTTTCTTTGCCCCGAAGGTCCTCCACTCTCTCTCCCACGGATGAATCCAGTAAAGCGGGGCAGGAAAAAGAGAAAGAAGAGGGACAAAGAGGATTGTGGTTAATGGTATAGTAGTAAATGAGTGCAGCACTGGGTTAACAGCCAGTTTGGTGGTATGCAGGTGCCCACAGCTACTGCAGAGAGAGAAATTATGTCAGCAATCCCATCTTTTTGATTTGGGGAGTCATGGTATCTCTGCTGCTACAGAATTCACCACGGTCGATTTTGACTCAAGGCATTCCTCATACATTTTTTCCCCCTCTGTTTCATCACAACCCCAAATGAACTCGAAATAAAAAATTGCTAGCCTTCAAGATATACTTGTTAGATTATGTTCGAGTTTTCCCCAACTGAAGCCGCCTATGAGCTGAATAATAACGGAGCACATAAAATCCCTCATATATTTTCTGTCAATTATAGATATAAAATCTTTATGGACAACAACTGGGAGAGAGTTTTTAAACCTATCCATCCTGTCTCTCTTTTTCCCCCCTCCCACCTTCTCAATCTTTATGAAAACTCATCCAGCATCAATATATGCTGGATATCGCTGACCTTTGCTTTTCACATTTAAAAGTACCTGCCTCCACTGTTTATGAGCCCTCCCCAGTCTGTTTACCTCATATTATGCTGTCTGCCAGAGTGGAGACCATCAGTCATATACAGGTTAGGACGAAAGAGAGCTGGAAGAACCGTTTCATATTATAGTTGAAACATACACAAACTAGACCGACTTCTGAAGCTCACTAATTAAGTGTGAAAACAGTCATTTGTGGGTTTATATAGGGGTTAGGGGCCAGACTGTGTCTTGGCTGGACGCAGTGACTTTTTGGAGTCCAGGCTAGCTTTTGTCCCGTTTCCAGGCATTATGCTAAGCTAATCAGCTGCTGGCTGTAGCCTTATATGAAACGGACAGATATTAAACTAATCAATCTTTTCGTCTAACTCTCAGCAAGAAAGCAAGTAAGCATATATGCAAACAAATTTGAATCTACCCCTGTAAATCGTGTGCCTTTGTGCATTTGCTTCAACTTTGTTATGAAACTATTTTACATTAGCAAATGTAACAATTTGAGTCAGAATTATACCGATATTGAACTCACACACAGAGACAGAGATTCTTTTTTTAAGGGGATGGTCAAATCAATCTGTAGAGGCCAAGATATCTTGATTTGTTTTTTCTTATCCATGCGTCAGTAAAAAATACTTTGCTAACAGAGTGCTTTTCAGGCTGCCAACCATTACCATAGACTTCCCTTAAAATCATTGATTTAACTACTTGAAGTTCAACTACTTGTAGTAAGTAACTACTTGCCCTATCCTTGAAGAGCACCTCATATTTTACTTCAACATCAACATTGCAGCACTCCCTATTTTTGCTTCAATATCATGACTTTTAATCTTGAGTGTCGGATAAGCTCCAAAAAAGATGGATCTTACAATTCCCATCATGCATCATGATGGTATATTCATTAAACCTTCTTTGCCTGATTAAATGAACCCCAGCCTTCCGGTTTGTTTTAGCCAAGGCCGAGATAACATTTTTGATATTATCAGGGTTATTTTCACAGACTTGACAAAGTGCTCCAGAGCCACAGAAGACATTATGTAGCTGTTTTCGCAGGTTAAGTAGTACTCTCCGTGACTAAAAAACAGCCTTTGATATATAGAGTAGAGTCGAATCTCTGAAGGTTGTAGAAGGATGATGGTCATGGTTAAATGATAGGACAAAAACAGGAGGCTCGGCGCTTGCTTTGTTTTGCGGTGACCTCACCTGCCAGTCGTTCTGGCGTGATGTTTTCATTAATTTCCAACATGTAACTCATAATGGGAGTAGTTTTTTTTTTGATTCAGTTTGACATTGTGTTTTGGGAGGGCACTTTTCCAACCACAATCATCACTCAAGTCACGTTTTTTGCTTGTGTCTTCAGATGACATTGCCAGTAGTCATTTCTTCTATTGGTTATCTAATAGCGGCCATTTAGAGAGGGTCTGAAAGGACAAACACTGGCTGATTACTCATCCTTCTCTAGATTAACAGGACCATCTATTGACAACTTTTACGACAGCACCTGTCTTTATTTCACACAGGACAGATGGGAGTCTGGGAAGTGTATAGGCATGGTGGACTTTGGGACAGTATTTTTAAAAACTGGCATATTGGGTGAGTGGGTGCATGGAGGTCTGTGTGTTTGTCTGTGTGTACTAAGTGGGAAAGAGCAGAGCACAGTTCAGGCTGTCCCTCTTTGCAGCCTAAGGATTCTTCTGTCCACGCACATCAGTCTTGTTACAGCAGAACGCCGCCTCCCAGGAATCCTGGCCTAGTCTCTGTTTGGATGTAGGTCCTCCCAGGCTCTCTTCCCATCCACTACTTCTTTCTCTATTTCACCAATCATCATCATCATTTTTTCACTTACATTCTTTCACTGGCGCTCTGTCTCTGTCCTGTAGGTACTGACTACTCTCTTCTTATTTATGTCATCCGCTTCTCTTTCTCCCCTAACACTTTCCACCTCTCACTCATCCCTCTCTCCTCTCATCTCTTGCCTCCAGGAGGTTTAAAGTTATTAAGGGTCGGGGCTGTAAGCATCGCATCATTAACACATCTTCTCTGGATGTTAACGTTGCCGTTTTCTGCTCAATCCAATTAGTTTCTCAGTTAATCACCTAACCATATATTTTAAAGGATGCTTTGAAAGAGTGGACCGCCATAACATGGCAAACTAATGTGCTTATCAATCATTAACATTAGCGGAACACTGATTAAATAGTCAGTGACAGGAGAGCACAGAGGATTGCACAGTAGCTGTTGAAGGTAAACGGATAATGATATCCAAGTGAAATGAAAAGATACAGGGAAATGTGTTTTTCAGGATGGATAGTATTTATTTCTAACAAAAGGGGGGGGGGGGAATGGCACAATAATGATCATCAATTAACAAAACTAAAAAACATTTTCAGAGGTCCAGTCATTACTCCTGCCAGCAGTGCTTCACATCAACTGGGAGGTCCACTGCCACCAACAGAAACACACAAACACCATGCACCCCGGGATTCATCAACCAGCGCAGATTCAACCAGGCTGGGGTCCATGCCAACAGTGTCCACAAACAATCATCAATCACCAAACCACACACATGGACACGCACACGCACCATCCAACCAGGTGGTCAACTCTTGTCTCACAATAGCTCATTTCCGGGCCAAACAAACACTCCAGTTGAGGGCATTGACTGCGAGTGCCTGTAATTTCCAATGAATCGCTTATTGACTGGCCTGTATTGAGGTGACTTGAAAAACGTAGGAGCAATAAGAAAGAGTCTTTCTCCCTCTGTCTCACCCTACAGGGTGACAGTAAAGCGGGAATGTGACAGCCGGAGCCGTCAGACAATACCGTCTCGTTTGAGAAGCTGACGTGCAACACTGTGTTGCCATAGCTACCAAGAAAGAGAGCGGGAGGGGAGGTGATGGAGAGAGGAGGGAGCGAAGGGGCTGGACTGCAAAGGAAAATTAATTTGTGTACAAGGCCATGTCGCAAAGAAAATTGCATTTTTCCCTTAGATGGGGACAGAGGGACAAGCCATTGTTGCTTGTGTGGTTAAAAAGTCTGTGTGTGTGTGTGTGTGTGTGTGTGTGTGTGTGTGTGTGTGTGTGTGTGTGTGTGTCTGTGTGTGTGTGTGTGTGTGTGCGTGTGTGTGCGTGTGTGTGCGTGGGTGTGCGTGCGTGTCTACAGCCAGCCAGATGCCATCTCAGTGGATTGTTGGCAGAAGTGTTGCAGGATGTCAGAAGGCTCCCTATTACAAAGGCTTTTAAATAAAACAGAATGAAAGGCTTAAAATAAAATGCAGCCCATGGAGCAGGACACACGCACTAATGCAAAATAAAGAGAGAAACGACAAAAAAAAAAGAAGAAGACACTGATGAATTTACCGCGTCTGTGCGCCCACGGGCACACCAGCAGGCAGAAAAGAACATGTGAATGAGCACACTTTGCAAACATTTCTCTGACACACATACAGAGAGTGAGAGAAAGATTTCTCTTTTTGCGGCATGAGTCGTCTGAATTCCACGTCTCTCTAAGCAGGTCATGCAGCCTTTTTAGAGTTCCACTCCTCCCCACGCTGCATCAAAAATGCATAAATCCCTGCACATTCTCCCTGCTAGCAGCTTCCCAGGCCGGCTAAAGCACATCTTTAGTGGTTCTAATCCCATCAAAGGTGGTTCTGCTGGTACGTAAACACAAGATGGGGGAAAAAAAATGCCGTCTCTGGCAGTTACATTCATGACTGCTCCTCGTTTTTTGGGGGATTGTTCAAGAGGTTGTAATGCAGCGATCCACTTAGTGAATAGGTGTTGATGGTGGGGGCGAGGTGTATGGAATACGCAGATATGTTTGGCTCAAGTTTTGATCAAATAAATAAGAGCTGAGCATTTTGGTTCCCACTAGCAAAGCTAAGCTGGTTTTGGGATGCTATCTCCGAAGATACACTCCACTGTCAGATGAGTCCAATGGGGGAGGAACAAAGTGAACATTAAGGTGAGATGAGCACTGGCATGCCTACGGACAATGGAGGAGTAATCATGGTACCTTTACACAGTGTAAAAATATGCTACGACGGATGATCAAAGGGTCCTTTGTAAGAACTGTGGTGCGGTATCTTTTTTTACCTGCTGCAGACTCAAAATGTAATGTAAGAAAAATAAGATATCTTCACTATCCCGCATCCAAGAATGAAATCAAAGACACTAAAACTACATCAAAAATGTATTGTTGCTTTGTTGCCGGTGAAAGCTCTGAAGCTCCTTTGCTCTTTTAATTCATGACAGAGTCAGGTTTGAATATGGATAAACGTTTTAACTGCGCTTGGGCATACGAGAGCTATGCTTTGTGTCAACTTAAAGTTCTCTTTCTCGCTCAGGGTATTGAGTTCCTCCATGGGTGAATAATTGAGTAGATCACAATAATAGTCTTCCTCTGTTACATCCCAATCTCTGACCACTGAGCAGCCCATGGGACCACAAGTGACAGTCATCACCAGTGACTCTCCGCGACTGCATCACCTATCGCAGTGCTCCTGTGTGTGTGTGTGTGTGCCTGAATAATTTAAAAGAGAGCAAAGTACCCAATCTACATTACATGTAAGAAACCCACATAAAAGAAGCTCAGAACCCACAGCTGAATTAGCATTAATGCTAATCAATGTATCCAGTCTATTTATAATTCTCTTCAACGCTGGGCATCTGAAATGTTAGACCCTTACCCCAAAGCAGTTCTAATTTCCTGCAGTATGATTTATTATCTGATGTTCCCTATTGATTTTGTGGCGCTGGTCCAGCAGTAGAAGAGACTTATATATCTCGTCACCTGAGGAAGACGCTTTTTGCCTGGCCTGACCTATTAGACCAAAACTGAGTAAATCAAAGCTACCGCTACGCTCGAGGTAAATACTCACCAAACCAATTTTGCCCTGATTCATGCACTCAGGACACACACCCATCAAAAAAAAAAAGCAAAGATGAAATTGCAAACCTCTCCACACACACCGATCAGTTTAGCCTCACAAAGATGCACTCTTTTACAACAGAAAATCTCAAATCTGCCACGGTTTCAGCAGAGACAATCACTGTCTTCCTGTCAAAGTTAGGAAGAGAGTACTGAGGATGGTTTGGTGGAGTAGAAAACTTTATTTTGATGCAATCCCCTGTGAATGCTTATCTGTCAGGATGGCAAAATGTAATATTAATGAAGACCACAAACGCTGTCAATAAGAATAGACTATAAGAGGCTAGCCTTAAAGACAGGCCTACAGCCAGTATTGAATCCCATCTCATAAATAAATCAACTAGCGTTAGCCACCTTCAGTTTCTCAACCAAGAGTCTGCCAGACTGTAGATTGGGGAGACAGAAAAGCTGCTGGTGTGTGTGTGTGTATATGTGTGTGAGGGGAAGCAGGGAGGAGGGAAACATATATTCTTCCCTGATGTGTCACTGATGGACAATAAGCACACGCTCATGGTTGCTGACGGGTAAGAACGGTGGCCTCTGTGGAGAACGTCACAACACACTAATGTCACGGTCCACCGCAACATACTCGCTGTCCTTTTCAAATGATGCTACTGTACATACTAAAATGAATGCATCCTATACAACTACATACCTTTGGTACTGTATTATAGAGTTTATGTCTCTAGGAATCAATAACAGGAGGTAAGAACTGCATACACATATCTTTGACAGGGAGACAATTTTAAACAATGATTCAGCTTTGGGAGGATCCCCTCGTGGAAACTCTCCCTGGCGCTTGCTGGCCCTCGCCGGGCGTATTTCCTCCGCAGTGGTGTGCCACGACCATCTCTAGATCAGCTTTAGGCCCAGGGTGATGGTTTACAGCACCCCTTGCCAGTGATAAATAATTGTTATATCAATATTGGCCAAAATAATCTTGATAATATTGTTTTGACCCTTACCTTGCGACATCTGTGTTTGACTGCTGGTAGAAAGAGTAAAAAGCAAATATACTGTAGTAGCAGGGATCAAGTAGCTTTATCTAAAAGCCTTTCCTAAATCTGAAAAAAGGCTAAAATTGTATTTGACTTCCAGCACATTACAGTACAGTGCAGACCATCACCCTGAAAAATGACCACGGACCAGTCGTATGCCTCCCCAAGCCAGACCACAGTGAAGACACATCAAAACTTATATCCATCTCAGGGAGAAGCCAGGGAGATATTGTCTAATTCAGAGGTTGTTTTGGCCTGCAGGGGGAGGAATAGGAGTCTTCTTCAGTTTGAATCTCACAAACTTTTTCAGCACAGGCAGCTGAGCTTAATGAGTGTTGTTGAGCTCGGGTAAGCATGGGCTACCAGGCCGTTACAGCACACCACACTCCTTTTCTCCTCCTTACCTTCTCTCTTGACTCTACAATGCCCAATAGCTCCTTTTTTTTCCCAGCGAACCAACAGCCTCTCACACACAATGTGTCATACAAAGACCAAAGAAGCAACATTGAAATAACTACACCTTCAGGGCCTGAGCACGATGCTCTGATGCCCCTTTGTGCTCGCTTCCTTTTACTCTGTGTTCCAGTTTGTGTACACGTGAGTATTTCAAATGTACTACTGTTTACTCAAGTGAGAAAATCCGGAAATCCTCAACAGCCAACTGCCCAAGGGTTCACTCCTAATTGCCCCAACCACAAGCAGGCCAAAGCAGTTCATCTCAAATTGACAAAACAAAAGACAAACACAAAGCGTAAGCGTACAACCGCAGGCAGCCGGAGTTCTTATATCTCCAATTAATCCTCAGAAGACTTCAGATCTACTATATAAAGATGTGTTTAAAAGCCTCGGGCAGCTGTAATGCGCCTAAGCGACATGCCTCTCAAATAGTGGGTATATAAAGTAGATAAACAAGAATAACCATTATGAGACGAAAATAACGAACATAAAAATAAGAGGCTAAGAGAAAAGAAAAGAAGATAAGAGGGAAACCAACGCCACATAAGGATGTGTGTGCTTCCTGCCCACCTCATTGCCTGTGTGCTTGCGTGCCTACACTGTATTCAGCCTGTGTGTGTGTGTGTCTGTTCCCCTCTCCGACAGGCAGTAATGAATAAAATAACAGCGGAGGAAGATGAACTACTTCCTCTGTGAACTCGTCGGGCATACATTGGCATGCACCACTGCCTCCAAAATGGCTGCATCTCTGCCCCCCCCTCCTTGTGAATACTGTCTGCTACAGCTGGCAGTGGGAAAGCACACTGCAGGTGAGAATATGGTAGAATATGTTATGCAGCATAGATTGTCCGTATGTATTTGCTGCCTGTTTGAAATGAAGAGGTACTGTTATTTATTTCCCCCCATCAGCCTTTGGCAAAAGAAAACAGCTTTAGTACTTTAAAATGAAGCCAAAGAATGATATTCTTTGTGAAGTTTTCCTGCGTGAAAGGCTCCTGTGATTCAAATGAGGTAAACCGCTGAGGAGAATAAAGTCTTGCTTACTGATGCAATCAAATTTGAAACTTAAAGCCATTCCCACATTTAGATATGTTTTTGAGCCTAAAAGCAGCTTGAAACGCAGATCAAACAGAAACAAAACCAAAAGAATCTGTGGCATTTTCAATAAGCTTCAGCACAGAGCATCATAGGAAATAACTGTCAGTCAGGTATGATGATAAATGTGGACTGCTGTGATGGAGGCAAAGGAGTGTGACTCTGGAGGTTCTTCTTTCATGTGTTTGATGTGTCTCCTGGAGGATGGCAATGCCCCGGGAGGAGCAGGCCAGGCCAGAAGGCCTTTGATGAGGCACCTCCACTGGCTGTGATCGGATAAAACTGCTCCCCTCTCATTCACCTGGCCCTAATGAGATGATGCCAGAGCTCTGACGGTGGAATGGATCTGTTGAATAATACAGGGTTTCTATTGTATCGAAGCTTGAGGAATATTTCTAAGGTAGACAAATAACTCTTATTTGAGATTCTGTAAGTTGCATATGAACTAACTGTATGACTCTTTTACTGGCACAATCACAGCACAATAGTGGAATCTCCTGTTCCATCTTTCCTTATAACCTTAAATCTAATTTACAGAGAGGTGTTTAACTGGAGAAACATCAAACAGGACTCTCTGACAACATTACAATGACAATGGAAACTCTTAAACCTTATATGCGGTCTCCAGAGTTTAGCTGTGTTGGCTGATACACACACAGACAGAGAATTAATTCAAAATGCACTCTCTGTCAGCCAGGACGGCGCAAGGTGGGAATGAGGGACAGAAATAAAGAGGAAAATGGCAGGAAACGGAAGGTAAAGTTCAGGCAATGACAAATGAAGAGTGCGCGAGAGAGGGAGACACGGCGTGAGAGAAGGAAGCGTGACAGATAGGAAAGCGGAGAGGACATGTGACTAGGAGATAGAAAAGAAAGCAGAGTGAGAAAACGAGCAAAGGAGGAGGTAGAAAAGTTCCATCACTGCTGCGATGATGTGGGTGGAAGGCAGCGCGTGGGCAGATTCATGAGAGAGAAGAATGCAGAGGGAACTGGCTCATGACTCGCTCTCTCTCTCTCTCTCTTTCTCTGACTCTCCTCGCATCAGCTCATCCACGGAGATGCAGAACGAGCATGAGACTGTTCTCTTTTCATGTCTCCACATTCTTGCACACAGCCACAAACCACTGGTAGATAATGAGGGCTGCAGTCAGTGAACTCTGACTGTGTTTGAGTGAGTGTGTGTGTGCGTGTGTGTGTGTGTGCGTGTGTGTGTGTGTGTGTGTGTGTCAATTGCTGTCACGGAACAAGGAGTCATGTCAATCACGGAGGAGCAATCCCGCCCCTTACTTACAGTCCGTTTCATCATTGGTGGGGATGACGAGATGCAGAGTTGGGTGGCAACTGCAGAGATTTTGACATCTCACATGAACACACATCAGCTCATTCACTTTCTACACACGCACATGCCAACCATTTGATGTTTCTGCATGCCTCCACTGGTCGCCAAGGAAATGGGTCTTTCACTCTCATCCCGCTCGGTCGGCCTGCAGCACGTTGCCATGGCAACAGAGAACCTGTTGAAGGGGTTAACTGCATAACCGGTGTTTCGGGAGAAAGGTTTTTTTTTTTTACGTGACGGTATTTTGCAGATTTGGTCCACCGTGTGTGTTTGAGCATGCGTTACGCGTGTGTGTCCCTGTTTGTCTGACATGGCGTGCTCTTGATGTGTTACCTAGTGTCTGCACGTTTGTTCGAGTGTGTATGTGCGAGAGAGAAAGAAGAGGCCGACGAGGGTTAGAGGGAGAACGCGAGTGACAATGAATGAGAGAAAAATCACTGAATGCTATTGTCTCCATGGTTGCAGAAGTTCAATATATTTTTAAACGAACCAATTCATCATAAATCTGTGTTGAGTGCGTGTCACACAGCTCCTCCCGCTGAGCTCGTTGGAAATAGACCAGAAAGGTTTCAAACGCTCGGAGTCACTGCAATTAGATTCATGACTGTCATTATGCAGCCCGCTCTACACACACACACACACACACACACACACATGCGCACACAAGGATCAATAAACTGCCTTTCTGGGCATGAAAATGAAGCTTAATACCACTCAATACAATAATCTTCATCTCCTGCATACTTTCGGTCACAAACTGCAAGACAGAATTTAAACAAAGAAGACTTAATGTGTGACGTCATTGCTCTGAACTTAAATCACAGTGGTGCAGCTGGTCGCCCAAAAGCCTGTATGCATTTTCTGTCTTTGAGCAGGTCTACGAGTCCTATAGTCATATAACCCATTCATTTAAAAAATACCCACAATGGGGGAAAACTAAGTATTTTTCTTGTTATCTACTTGCACAAGTGAACGACAGTAAAAACTGATTTCTACCCCTAAACTATAGAATTGTTTGAGCCATGGGTTCCCCAACCAAGTGTCAACATACTGTGTGTTCACATACCGTCGGTCAAAAAACATTCACATTTTATTCTACAAGAATGTATTACGCCCACAATAATCTCTGCTTTTAAGTGAAAGCTGAAGACTCTACAAGAATTTTGTCGAAACAATAAAAAAAGTTAATTATTATTCGGCTTCATTTTCAGCAGGGCAGCATGTCGTAACAATACAATGGCATTTGTGATCCCTGTGCGGCGGCTCTTTTCTAGTTGCAGGGCGAAAATGCTGTGCTGAAAAAAATGCTGATACCGTGGTTTGCTGCTGAGAAGTAACATTAGTCACGCACAGAGAAGTTTACTGGTCCTCAGGGGTCAGCTACCAGCCCTTTCTTAGGACTACTGCTGACATTCTGCATGGTCAAATGATAACACAGGTTCTAAGCTAAGAGTAATCCATGGAGACATATAAGTTGTTTTAATAACTTCATACAAACGTCAATCATTTTGTTTCTCATTCAGGACAAGGCTTCAATGACGGGTGTCTGATTAATGATGTGCAACCTAACTTCATTCATTGTGATAGGCAACTTTTTGGTTACTGGTGAAATGTGGGGAAAATGGATAACAGATTGCTCGAGCAAGCGTTACTGTGCTAGCGCTGCATAAATTACAGTGAAATAAACACAATTGTTTCAACAACAGTTCCAACATAGATTTTAGCTAATGCATTATCTAATTATACTATTATACTATCTTGCATTATATTATAAATTAAGAGACAATACATTTAAAGTTGTAGGATACCTCAGGCTGACTGAGAATGAGTGTGTGTGTGTGTGTGTGTGTGTGTGTGTGTGTGCGTGTGTGTGTGTGTGTGTGTGTGTGCGTGTGTGTGTGGGCGTGTGTGTTAAATGCCTCCCATTTGCTATGTTAATGTGAATCAGTTCATTAGCGTTGGACAATCAGAGGATGCACATAGACTGCTAACACAGCACACAAGCTCCATTTGTGGTTCACTGAGTATTCGTGTTTTCTAGCCTCCTTCAGTGTTTTGTAGTGTCACCAAGGCTGGTCCTTAGTGAAGAGCAAAGTCAGCCTCGGGCACTTACTTCTGTACAGTATATCCGACCAAACCATGCACACAAAGTGTGGATGCTAATGTGGCTTATAGAGTTAATGAGCTTGGGAACTAGACTGTAGATGTAAGTTTGGACCCGGGGCCCATTGCCGGTCCAGCACTGAACGAGATGTGGTTCAAAATGGCCACAGCTTTCTCAAACCTGAGAAACAAAACTTTTTCTCAGGTGAACTAAAATTAGATGCATGACTCATTAACAAAATCACCCAGGACAGATCAATAACAGTCTCTTCCTCACAATGTTTCACAAATGCAACTGTTTCAAGCAGTTGAGGCTCGGCGTGTTTGTCCAAAAACAGACGTACCCACAGAAAACGTACCTCTAGGCCTCCTATTACACAATATGCCTACGAAGCCAGTGTATTTTGTTTCCTTTGGTTTCAGCGTGTTGTCATCTGAACCTTTCAGCATGATTGATGTCACCTGTCACTTCTGTTTTGTCATGGTCATGACAACTAAAACTTGAAATTAGTGGAATAATGTTGCAGAAAACAGACTGAGGACATTGAATTCCAGCTCTGACAAATGATTCATGGTCTATAATTCAGATGTTACTTCTGAATATATGGCAGAATGGCCTCAAGATTTTGACAGCAGTAAATGTACGATAGATAGATAGACGAAGATACACAGCAAAGAAGTAAACCTATTACAGTGTGTGATCCGTCTCCAATTTAAGCTTGTCCTCTCTTTTTAGAGAAGGACAGAGACAAAGCTCTGACAGTGATGTGTCCTGACATCCCCAAAACGTAACCTGCGTCTGTCTGTATGTGCACATCTGTGTGTTAGCTTGTTTTGTGCTGCGAGTGTGTATGGAGCTATGGACGTGCGTCTCTGTGGTTTATTCATTTGATGGTGAATCACTCAGCTCTGGGGGTCCCGGCTGACTTCCCTTCGCCCTGCCAACTCCCACTGATCTTTGCCTCCGCTCTCTCTAAATCCCACACTTCCTGCACTCCATCGTTCTGCTGTCACAAAGAAAACACACTGAATTCTACAAAAAAACGTCAACATTTGAGGAATTAGAAAAAGAATACGCCTGACAGCAGGAGGCTTAAAATCCTGATCAAAACAGAGGATACACTGGAAAGGGCATTGAAAACGGCAGAACCTGATGTTGACATAAATGACATGCATCTGGTATTGAGGCCTGAAGTAACAGCAGTAATGAGTGCCGCGCCTTGTTTAGGATGGATCCTCTGTCAGCCATTCTGTAAATCGAGCAATCTGCACAGAAAACATTTTCCCACCCCTCTGCAACCCCCTTTGGAGCAGTTTCGTAGCTCCGTCACAACCAACTGACTGCTCCATTCCGACATCGCTAGTGAAACAGGATGTTTTATCAGGCAGGGCCAGCGGGGACTTGTACTGTCTGCCCTCTGATCTGTGTTCCCATCATTTGGGCCAAGCTGGTGGACTAATGGGCATCTGGGCAGATATTAGATTGTTGCGCTCTACAGTTCCCTGCTAACTTAATGAGAAAACACTAGTTCCCCATACTCCTCCTGACAGAGGAGGCATGGAGAAAAACAACGAGGGGGGGGGCAAGGAGTCAAAACATGGCAGCGTTAATTAGAGGATGGAAAAAAGAAAAAGTAAAAAAAGAGGGAGATAGAGTAGAGAGGTGTTGGAAGGATACACTGCAGTTCAACGTAGAAGTGGATGTGACATGTGAGCTGCAGCATCGCCACACACCACCTCTGACGACTCAGCAGACAACCTACCAAGTCCTGATACTGTGCAAACACCACAAAAATGATCTGACACCGTCTACCGCTCTTACTATACCATGACAAAGCAATGACGCCTGGGCACCCGGCAGCCATATCTACAATAAGAAAGACCACCCAAACCTATCTCTCTCTCTGGCCTCAAATCTGACTCTCCTCTTCCAGCTAAGTTGGTCAGGTCTGATGAATAAACCAGTGCTATGACTCTAAGCCCGGGAGAGGGCCATGCATTACTGCTATGAAATGTTAAATGCCTTGCAGAAGGAGCCTGGACTCTAAAAGCAGCAGCAGCAGCACCTGGAAGGGGAGGAGAGAGGAGGGGGAGCTGGATGTGTTCGCTCTTCCTCTCCTCGGCACAAGTGTCAGCTGCGTTTCCCGTCTTTTTAGCTACTGGCGTGGAATGGGGCCCTGCTTGCTGGGAGTTGGAGCAGCGTGGGCGAGGAGTGTGTGTTTGTGTGTGTGTGTTTGTGTTTGTGCTACAACTACGGCCTCAGCTGCAAGAAAAGGGCCCCTCCGGCTGGGTTCAGGTGCGTGTACGATCTTTCAAACTGTTCCTCTGTCTTTATTTTTTACTTTTTTGACTCTTTTTTTGTCCCCCTCTACATGACTCTGGGATACTGACCGAATGAGTGAAACTTGGGACTAAAGCTTGGTAGAAACAAACTCGCCTCCCTCCCTCCTGATAACCGTCATGCTTAAGCACTGCAGGAGAGATAGTCTACTGTCCTCAATACACACACTCACACACATTTATGAGTGCAGGCACACACAAAAATACACACTTTAGTAGCAATCCCAGCTCATTAGAGCATTCCTCTCAGTTAGTCCTGCAGGTTAAAAACACTTCATATTAGCCTTGCTTCAAACAGCCATGCTGGAGAGAGATAGGGGAGAAAACTTACACATTTCCATTATTCATGCTTTCATGCATGCTGCAATTTGCAAATCCAGCATATTGTGTGGAGAGAGTGCATCGTATGTATGTTCTGTAAACACACACATGGGTTTAGATGAAAGAGGAAGTCAAGTGAAGGCAAAGGGAGCCGCTGACATTATGTGCATATAAAGGTATTATTTGACAGGGAATGTAAAAGAAAAGCCCAATTAGACATCGGTGCTTTTTAGAGAGACGAGAACTGAAGAGTGTGGTTGTGTACAGATGTGTATGCTGTTTAGGTGTGCATGCACACACACTCAAGTGGTAAAGTAAAGAAAAATAATACAGAGATTGAGAAAATGATGTAAAAAGGCGAGGGCGAAACAGAAGAGATGCTATATTTACACTGTACTGCACGCAAGCACTGCTAGCCAGGCAGAAGAATGAGCTTTGAATCGGAGCTATAAATAAACTGTACCACTACTGTATACTTGTGGCAGTTGTGAGCCAAATGAATAGGCTTGAGCAGGCAAGACAAATAAGACGGTCAAGTGAGGAGGGGGAAGACCCTTGTTCTTACAGCTACAGATCCCCCGGGGGAGAAAACCCCGGGAATATCCTTTCATGGTATGTTTGTGTAAAGAAAGTCCCTCTGATACCCCATGAAAAATAGAGTCGTTCATCACACTGTGTGGATTTGAAAGCATGGAAGAGGTGCATGAACTTAAAACCTACTCTGAGCTGTTCAGCCTAGGGATAAGTGATGAAACAGGAAGAGGTGTTGTTGTAATTTAGAGACCCTCAATTGAAGTTCAGACGTGAAAACTGAAATCCATCACGGGTAGCAGGTCATGATAACATCCCGCCCAACGATAAATCTGTAGCTGACTTTGCGCTTCAGGATGAAAATAGACGTGCTAGTAGTTCATACAATGGGTTGAGACATTAGTTTCTTCAGTGGCACAATAAGAGAGAAAAAAAAAAACCCACATATGTTAAATATGCCAGCTTCTACGGTCTGCCGTCACTACCAACTGCAGCAGCACTAACGTGCAAAGCTGCTGTTTACAACAATATAAGCCGAGTGATAGTTTTAGCCTGTAGAATTAAGTCACATCTCAGCTGTGTGAAAGACAGCTGCGAGTGAACGTGTTGTCAACAGCTTCATTAGACAGAGCGGGACATTGCGACCTCAACCAACCCACCAGGCTTGTCCATCATGACCAAAATCCTGCCTAATATGGGCACAACCTCGTCGGTTTTTCCTGACAATCAAGAAAGAACAAGCCGTTACTTCCTTCTCTTCTAATCCACTCCCCTTTGCTCCCTCCTCCCTGCCTGCCTTCTTGTCTCTATTCACGCTTTTCCTTCATCTCATCTCTTCAGCTATTCTCTCTCTGTCATTCTAAACCATAACCCTTAATCTCGCCAAGGGACAAATCAGCAGATTAGATGGAGAATGACTCTCAATCAGTCTTTGCTGAGCAGTTTAATGTTCCGTTCAGAGAAAGTTAGAAGCAGATTAAATCCAAGAAATCTCTTTTTCTCCTCCCTTTCCAATCCTGGCGCAGGAGTGCAGACATGCAACAAGCAACAACAAATCGTCCTCAGTGACTGCTAGCGGATTAAAATAACGCAATCATAAATTGTTTGGGATATTGTGTGATTTCTCCGTGTGCAAACAAATACTGTATCTTTAATCCTTGTTTATAATTCAATCAAATTATAATTATATACTTGTTGACTCCAGACTTTGGACTCTATTTGCTGTAAATGTACTATTATTCATATAAATTATAAACTTAATTGAAGGTAGATTTTGGCCATTAATTGACCTATTCATACTGTGTTTTGAAACAATTTATTACATCCTACGTTGTGTGTGTGTGTGTGTGTGTGTGTGTGTGTGTGTGTGTGTGTGTGTGTGTGTGTGTGTGTGTGTGTATGCAATGATTCACAACTGTTTAAAAAATGTGGTAAAGAGTTTTAAATAATTATCAATATTAGATTCACCGCTTAAATTAAAAAGTGCCATTTTTAAATGTTCTTGTTAATCAGGGTGCCATATCAATATTAAGTTTAATTATGACACAACATCACCACATCACAATTTAAAACTCCAATTGATAATAAAGTATAAAGTAATAAGTTATTGCACACTTACGCAAGATTCTGTGTGCCGAGGTTGTCTGCCCCTTGCTTAATTTAAATAAACAATATTTTTCATACACATTTTGCATTTATTGCTCAGTAAATAATGCATGCAGTAGTTTACAGAAATTCCTCACAGTCTGCTAGTCACACATACAAACTTGTACGGGCACGCCTATTTATACCATCATCCCCTATAGCTGTGAGGGACGCGTGAACAAAAGAAGCGTTACCTTAAAGGCAATGATTTTGTGGATACGTTAATCAATAGTGCAACAATTTAAATGGAGTGAGAGAGACAAATATTTACAAAGCGACACCCCGGAGAGTGGTGGCGGCCTGCCACCGTGACGAAAAGGGTTGCTTCCACTCGAGGGGTTAATCAATCTGTTACACAATAATCAGGGGACATGACAGCACCAGGGTCCTTGGCTTAAACACAGGCGTCCTTGGGCGCATAATGATGATGCTTGACAGAATATTTCCTCCAGGCTGCCGTACGCTGCACACAGCAGACATCCATCACAACCAAGCAGAGGGAAGAGGTGTCAGAGACAAGAGGAAGGAGTGATGGGGAGGAAGAAATTAAAGAGGGAATGAGGGATGTTGTAATACAAGTGTGGGGGTGTAGATTGCTGGCTGCTTGGGGATCAAAACAGCAGGTACGAAGGGTCATGGGGGGGAACGGTGGTCTCAAGTAAATGTGGGCAGTGTGGCAAGTCTGCATGTTTATGGTTTAAACAATACAGGCGTTTCTATGGGAAGCCTGTCAGTGTTTCTGTATGCCACACTGTCACTGTCACTGCTACATTATATTGAATGGAGCATGAACACACACACACACACACACACACCGCCTTGTTTCCTTGCCTTGAGTATTAATCTATTTTTTCCTAATCCCGTTGTGTCTCTCTGCTCATCTCTCTTGCTCTACATTTATAATACACTTTTACATATTTCTCACCTGAATCTGAAATGCAGAAATAATTCATTTACATACTGAATGTATTCCCCCTTTTCTGTGACACTGAGCCTAGAAGTGGTTTCCTTTGATCTTACTTGAGATGTCTCTTGATCTAAATTAGACCGGACATCGTTTAGAAAGGCTCGCACCTCTCAAAACGGCCCCACCAGAGCATTATAAAGCAGGTGTTCCACTGTGATGAATTACATCAAAAATCTCTTTACATACTTATTTAAATATCTATATGTTTCTTATTGTCAATAGAACCACCATGTTAGCGAATGGGACATGTGCGATAACTAAAAAATCAAAAGTACAAACTAAATCGTTTTTTCTCCAAAGATGTTTTTTTGTCATTTACGGTCGTTGTTATCCCGCTGATGTGTGTTCAAGAGTTCATTTCTATTTTAAGTTTGGTTTTAATTTGTTATTTGATGCTATAAAAAAGGGGATGTGACGTCATGATCGAAGCTGTACTTGACAGAATCTCTGAGTGAAGATGTCGCGGAGCCGGAGGCTCAGAAAACAAGGATCACGCATCGTCCAATTACATAGTATGCAGGGCTATGACTAAAAGACACATCTGACAAAAAAAAGCTGATGCTGCGTATCAACTAGCTAATACTGTACCGTCCCTACAGTGAAGCATGGTTATCGCAGCATCGTGCTATGCGGATGATTTTTAGCAGCAGTGAGTCAGGACTTGGTCTTGATTGAGTTCTTGTCGAGGACCTGCTTCAGAGCGCACATGACCTCAGACTGGTGATGATTCATCTTCAGCCTTACAGCAACTTACTGAACTCAACCAAAACAATGCAGGAGCGGCTTCAGGACTATTAACGTTCTGTTGCGGAGCTGCATGCAGCTCACAGTTCAATCCGACCGCTTGAGATAGTGTGCAATGAAGTATTGTAAACCCGAGAGCCCCGATCCAGTTGTAACCTTATGATGTTAACACACACACCTGATATCACTACATAGGATTTATTTTGGAATTCTTTTCATACATTTGCAGAAAAAGTGAACAATGGGTTTGTCATTGTCACTATAGATTACACATACACAGTGCATATGTAAAGTATGTATCTCTTTCTCTCTGTGGCACACGCAAACTGTGTGCTTACTACTCTGATTGTTGGTGGCAGATCTATCTCTCTGCGTTTTATTTTTTCCCTTTGATAAAAGCCTGAGGAAGGAGCGCCAGCTCCGCAGCCGTGCTGCTCACCCGGCCCCCACACCCGCAGTTCCCAGTGGGTGGTGTTTTCCTCGCCCGCCTGCCACTCGCCCGCTACTGTGCCAAGCGCGACATGTGACAGTAGCAGCACATGGCCTCCCAGCACTCCCCCCCACCCACAATCCCCTGCAGGCCTGTCCCCCCCCCCCCCCCCCCCAGACTGTCGGAGAACACCCCGCAACAAGCTTGGCACACTCGTCATGTTCCTTCTCCCCCAGCTAGCAACCCCAAATGGAGGCACGCACATGAAACACAAGAAGAAGGGTGGGCTCGGTACGTGCAGATCAAACCGTGTTCACAGAAGCAGAGATGTACACACACACACACACACACACACACACACACACACACACACACACACACACCTTTTCCCAGCACCGCTCTCACGTCATTAAAAGGGGGTAAACATGCCTGGTTGTGTTTGCACCATTCGCATCCAGCCGTCGTCTCGCTGTGATTCCCTCCTCCCTTTCCCAAATGCTCTTTTCTCTTAACCTTTTTTGCATCTTTTTCCCCCTTCTCTCCTGTGTTTTTCTGCTTATTGCTCCACCACAAGCGTATTATTTTATTATTTTATTATTTCTGTGTACTCCAATAAAGAAAATGTCAGATATCTTTTGACTTGTAATTTATAAACAGTACAAACGTGTATATTCTCAACAGATTCATCGCATATCCACCAAAGTAAAAAACAAAATAAATGCCCACGGACCTTTGTGACGCACTTCCATTATGATGTGAGGGATGGAATCTATGTGTAAATAAAATATCAGTTCCTTGGTGAGTTGAGTGAGATCTGAGCAACGAAGACATTTGGTCTCCAGTGTCTAACCAGCTGCGTTAATATTTCAATTACCCTCATGAATAAAGGAATTAAATAGGTACTAACATTATTCTTGGTCCGCCTTTGTTGAGGAGGGAGGAAGCTGTCACATGTGATAAGACACTTCTGCCAAAGCCTTCTTCTCTAATATGTTCAGACTGGTGAGCTGTGGTTCCTCAGTGATTTGGGAGATATGCACTGGATATTGAATATTTTTCTTCTTCAGTTTTGTCATTTTGTATTATAAGAAAACAAATTTAGATCTCTGGATCTCTGTAAACACCCAGAGACCCATGACAAAACGGATGATAAATTATTGACTTTTCGGATGAAAATCTCAGCAAGATATTGTTGTCCTTCTTTGATTCTTTATTGCCTAAATCGTCAACACTTTTTAGCAGTACCAAGGGTCGCATCTGAAGTTAGGCTTTCCGGGCAAACTGTGACTGATAAATAAAGAGTTCAGTCAATAGAAGATTTACATAGAAATCAATGGCTAACACAGCATTCAGCAAATAGGATCAGAGTAGTTTTGCAGGATTTTCACTTGATTTAAAACATCGATGATTTTGATGAAGAATAGTCACATAGTTGTTTTTGTTAAACCGTCTCAAAGCACCTAAAGACATCTCTAGTAGATCAGCTCTTTGAACTTTGGTAAAATATTCTAAATTTGAATATAACATCCACTGTTTTTCTGGCAATGATAAAGTAAAATATAACTAACACAAAGGAATACTGTATGTTACGAGCAGTACAATTATATTACTACTCCTGCCTGTATTGGCCTCCTCTCCAATATTCCTCATTTTCTCTTTAACTATAATTATCTTCCTCTTAGCTCAATAAATTGTAGCTCGCAATGCTTCTTCCATCTGTCACAGCTTATTCGGTGTAGCATCAGAGAGTAGAAGACCTTTTCTGTTTCAGACGTCGCTGACATTTACATTTGCCCTCTATCAAAGAAAGCCGAATGGTCGTAACCCTGCGGTCCCCTTGCCGTCGTTGTCACACATTCTGCCTTGAGGAACAACCAAGCCAACACTGATTCCCCCATCTTTGCAACGTCACTGGCGGCGTGAGTGGGCGAAAACAAATTTGCAGACAACACAATTTAATACAGCAACATTTAAAACAATATTTTACTAATAGTTGGAAATTCCTAGTGGGCCTAAAATAGAAAACAATAAGAAAAGCTAGAAAAGAGAGCCAAATGATTGTTTACTTTAAGAGAGACACAGAACAGACCAGATAGGATGCTGCACACAATGAGAGACAGAAGGCCCTTTCCTGAAAATGGGATTCCAGTGAGCAGAAGAAGTCGGCATGAAGGCCTTCTAGAAATCAATAGAAGATCCCCTGTGAGTGAGAGCAAGTCAACAGAGCAGAGAGCAGCACAGAGTCGGGGCATACGGATAATATTTATGTAGAGGGAGGCTGCCAACAACCGCCAGGGACCATGTTTAATTCTGATTCATACATCTTAAAAGCAGTGATCTGGTAAATATGAGGCATGTTCATTTATTCAATGAGAATACATCCAGTAACAGGTCAGCGCTGGAGAATTGTTTAGTATGCTACCTAAATATTCATGTCAACATCCCCGGGATTGTGTGCCTTCTTCTTTTTTTTAAGTTCAGAGGATGTCTCTGAGCACACGAAAACACACACTCATCACATACCTTTGTATGAGGACTGAGTGTCAGGTTCTGTGATCACAGCTTCGACACTGCGCGAGACAGATCATGTCACCGTGTCATTAGTTATGTTTACATTCATCCCGTGAACATCCACGATGGATGTTTCAGGTACATACAATTAGCAGGTTTACCAACCTCATGAATAAATGCACAGCGTGTGCACACCGCCAACTCTAATTGATGTCCCCTTTCCACACAATTTACATACATTAGAAGGCACTGCATCGCCAGCGGACCCTTTACACATTTGTCTGCCAAGGCCAAAAGGTGAAAACGCAATTGCGCTAACGCAGCCATGTTAAAATGGCTTAAAACATTAATTTTAGCCTCATTGTTGTTTTTCTTTTCCATTTTCCCCCCACAGGAGACCTTTATGTTTTTAATGGCCATGCTAATTGCTAATGTTCCACTAGAATACTAATAAGGGCAGTAATTAGTGTAACATGGACTGTAGCTCAGTGTGGAAAAGAGTTGTTTTTTTCCTTTTAAAGAGCCTGTAAAATGGAGCTGAAATCCCTGGCAGGGACTGGACATTTAAAATTAGCATTCGGGTCGTTTGGCAGATGCTTAATGCTAACAAACTTTACACTCTAAAAACGACTGCAACACCAAGAACGTCACAGTGGCGAGGACCTTTATCAGTGTCCTTTCCGTCGAATCGGAAACACCTAGCCTAACACCATACTGGCCAATAGACAGCTTGTTGACAATTACATCAGCACAGGGTTGCAATAGCTCCGTCTATGTGAGTATAAACGTTGATATGAATACGCCTTAGGAGTAATGTTCTCCATCCGTCCAGATGGCCCTTGGAATGATCTGCTTTACGTGGGATAATGAAATCTCACTCACTATCCAACTGCTTTCTATTGAATTAGCGCGATATGCATCGTTCCTTCTCACAGCTTGGGATGTCATCAGCCCAACCAGCGCTCCACGTTCATTGTGCAAATCAATCACAGACAACTGAGGCAATAAAATCGAAAGAAAGCCCAATAACCATCACAGTACGAAAGGCAGGAATGATACATGGCGGGGATGCTCTTGCTATACAGTAAAATGGGGCTCCCCCTAAAACACAAGCTGCCATTTGAAACACAAACTGCCCATCACTCACTTGTCACTGCAAGAGCTCAATATAACGTATACAGTAGTTTGGTGATTTAATTGCTTTATCTATCTTGTATAGTGTGTTGAAGTGGCTGAATAGGGGCGAATTCCCCAGATGGTCTTTTACCTTGGAATTTCAAGTATAACGAAAGGATTCAATGAAAGATGGCTGGCAGAGGAAGTGGTGGCAGAGGAAGTGGTGGCAGAGGAAGTGGTGGCCAGTATCTCTTGGCAGCAGTGGCGAAAACCCCAAGAGTGCATTCCTCAAGCATCCCACTGTGGCCATGAAACATCACATTATGGAAAAAATCAAGTGAAAATATGATTTAACTGACGGTATGCAAGAGACAAAATTCAGGTGCAGTTGGATCATATTGTCAACAAGCTTTTTTAGAAGCAGAAAAGGGGGGGGGGGGGGGGAATAAAAGAGGCATTCTGCCATCACCCTGTTTTTAGCCATTAAATGAATACACACAGTTGGGCTTCATGAACAGAGGAGCTGCTTTCTGGCAAAGACAGTTGTGCATTTGGATGGAGTCAAGATATCAGCATGAAAGTAATCATGTAAATAGTGTTATCACCAGATAAGATGAGGATTATTAGATTATGCTAAATATATCCCCTCAGTCTCTATTCAACATGTCAATTACGATCCAAGATTTCCAGATGTAATGTTTGAAGATGGAAATGGCCGTTAATGGGCAGCGTTTTGATGTTCACAAGTCAGATAAAAATTTTAAAATGTCGTATTTCGAATACTTGCTAATCTCATGCAGTCCGGGACTTGCTGTAAGTAATTTTAGTTTATAGGGAAGTCAGCGTGCTACAACGGTCACAATTGCAATGGTACAAAAATACCCGCTCTGACCATCCCGCTACGCTGATTTGAATGGGAATGTCCGTTCGACTCTCATTTATTTCTATTAACAGAATGTAAACTCTAGAGAATGTATTCCATGGTTGAGCTTTTGAAGCTTTTAAAATGGTGAGGAATGAATTCATGAATGCAGATTGCCTCCTTGACTGTGCATTGTGGAGACCTGTTGTCTTGAGGTTGTAATTTATTTGTGACACATGTAAAAAAAAAAAAAAAAGCAAATTTGATGAAATGGGCCCAAGCTGACAGTGCTTTAATGGCATGGCTTCAGACTGCTGATCGATGTGAAGCCCAGATGTAAGTAAAGGAACACAGCATCACCAGTGATTTGTGACCATAGCGGAGTTCCAATCCGTTGAATAGTGTTCAAATGATATGTGCCCTGCTTATATTCTGCTCAAGTGCCAACAACTGGACAACTTTGCTCTTTTTAAAGCTTAATAATTCAGATGTGATCAAAAATGCATTTGACATGAGCCATCTATTACATCTGTAAGTTTCCCCCTTCTTGTAGATTACTGAGCATGCTACTCCAGCTTCACACCTAATCACACACATCCGGTTAACCACAATAGGCGTGCTGTCAATAAAAAATAAAACGCTTGATTTAAAGGGCCCTGCATCTCTTGGGAATTGTATCTACAGTGTTACTTTTGAACACACCATTTACCAACAAGTCTGCTCCAGCAGTTTCTTGCCAGGTCACCAGATCAGCTGCCTCGGGTTTGTTGCCCTACCGGCCCCGTATCAAGCCCTTGGCGAATAAACCATGCGAGATAACAGTATTTCGGCGAGAACACACCCTGTGCATGAGTTTGTGTGTGTGTACCCTCTTCATTCAATAAAGAAGGCAATAAAAAGGCTCCCCGCCTTACAGTAACAGTTCATTAGTCAGACAGGCAGCCGCCTGTCTGACTCCAATCAGAGTCAGACAGGAACCCACCTCAATATCAGCTGCAGTCTGACGCAGGCTCTGTAGCACTTACTACTCGTTACAGCCACAATTCCTGATCTGTAGCCTATAACACGGTTTGGTTAGAGATGTACTAACCAAAGAGAAATTGCCTCATTACAACATGTAGTGCAGCTGAGGGAAACATTTACCGTCCACTTCTGTGTGTGATGGTTTGAGTGAGGGTGTGTGGATGTTTTGGTGTGGAGTGTGTGTTTGGGGTTGTGGATTGAGGTCTGTTTGCCAAATGGAGTTGAGACTGTTGAACACAAAATGCAACCCACTCCTGGGTTTCACTGCTTCTTTTTTTTTTCACTGACAAAATACAATTTCACTGCTACAACATAGGAAAGCCCAGTTTAATCCATTTTGCTATCCATTCATACACCTAGCCGTCCGTGAAGACACACACACACACATGCACAAACAAAGGCATACACAGACGCACAAAAATTAGGACTGCGCCACGGCAGATAGAGCTTGGTTGCAAATGATCTCCTATCATCATTATGCAGCCTTTTGTAATCGCATGTGGCATGATTGCTTGCTTTGGATGGGCATGACAGATGTGTACCACTGCTACTGCATGGGCACTTAGGGAGTGTGGTAGGGGAGAGTGTGTGTGTGTGTGTGTGTGTGTAGGCTACATCCGTGATTCTACTGTCTGTTGTTATCGCTCTCGGCACACAATGGGCTCACCAACTGCTTTCTGCTAGCAGGCCCGAGCAATCACGGACGGGGAAGTGGTAGCCACTATGAGCGTGCAGCAAACGGACAAAGGTCTATGTGTCTATCACAGTATGCTGGAGCAGAGAGCTGCAGTGTGCATGTATGCATGCTGGGGGCCTATACTACCGGCAACAAATCACAATAGTTACACCTTCAGACAATCCTCGTACATGCATTTGGTGTGTAGTCAGTTAAAGCAGGAAAATACTGAACGACACACAGAGAATTACAATGTTTGACAACCGTAAAATCTAAATGGCACACACCGGAAGAGGAAAAGCAAAACACAAACTGACAGTTGGTTTCCTCGCAGCTGGATGAGCACAAAAGCATGAGATATTGCTCGAGGAAGCTTTAATGTATTACATCCATCAGTCTATTTCCGTAAAATAATAACTGTGAAGGCTGTGCTTCCGAACAGGTGCTCCATGAAGATCCTTATCGGTGTGATTGAAACTGTTTAATCGCTCCTTTCGGACAGACGAACAGCACAGACAGTGACATGTTTTGATATCCTAAAAAGCAAACCTGTGTGTGTAACCCTCAGACAAAAGGTAGAGACCATGAATCTGGAAATACGTGCTCGTTGGAATCGTTTCCATTGTGTACAATTTACAAATCATGCCCATTTGTTAAAATCTTAACATTTGTTAAACCTGCTGTGTAAATATTGCATTTTGGTGCAAAAGACTTGCGCCTCATGAGGAAAGTCGAGCTATTACACTTAGAGGTTCCTTGAACTCTAAAATTAAATAAATTGACAGTTCACTTTTCATCTGACTGTCTGATGGTTTAATGGCATTCCTTAATTGCGTTGAAACAGTGGGAAAGCCTCCATTACATCATTATTCTCATATTATTGTAATAGCAGAAGCTGTCCAGTCTAAAGTCGATTCTTTTTCAAAGCCAGCTTAGGTAGGGCAGCACAGCACCCTGGTGCCCTCTGTTGACCAGCCATAATGGATATGCATGTTTGTTTACATGTGTTTTTGGCTTTGTGCGCGTGTGTGGGTGAGTGAGTCAGATTAATGAAACATGTGTGTGTGTGCAGGTGTAGATGCATGTCATGGTGAGAAAGACAGAAAGATAAAGCAAGAAAGGCCATTATTCTTCTGTGGCACCTGCCTGAGTCTCCACACACCACAGCTGTGGCCATAACAACCAACCTGTCCTCTGGGAACAAGTGTTAAGTGCCATTGACCCGCGGGAAAAGGATGCACACATGCCAGAATCATACACATTACGTGATGCCAGAATGACCCAAATGCAGAGACACACGCTAGGTCACCGGCCCTCAGAGTCACCCACATACTGTATGCGTGGACTTACGCAAGCGTCAACATAAAGTTACCTTCTCTTTATTTGTAAGCGCGCACACACCGTACACATGTGTGCCCACACACATCTCTTTTCCAAGACGGCTCCTGTTTTTTTGCCAAGAATTACATGAGCTTTAATGTAATTACAGGACTGACAAGGACAGACTCTCTCTGCTTATTGCTCTGTGCTGGGCCCCCTTGAGAGCAACAGACAGGAGCATGCACAGAGTACTTGTCCAATCTCTAATGACAACGGCACACCCTTTCCCCGATAATCCTTTCATTTCTGCCCACTCACGGGAGAGGGAGAGGGTGGCAGAGAGGTGAATGTGGTGCCTGTGAGCGTGTGTGTGAGTGGGCGTGTATTACTCATGTTGTGGGGACATAAATATGTTTACACAGTCACATTGTATGGACTAGCCTTCTTTTTGGGGACTAAATGCACGTCCCCATAACGTAAATCTTTACATTTTAGGATCAAGACTTGGTTTAAGGTTACGGTAAGGCTAGGTTTAGGTTTAGGTAAGGTTTAGGATTAGGTTGGTAATGGTTGGGGCAAGACTCCAGGAAATGAAGTAAGTCAATGTAAAGTGATGGAAACGCAACTGTGTGTGTGTGTGTGTGTGTGTGTGTGTGTGTGTGTGTGTGTGTGTGTGTTGTGTGTGTGTGTGTGTGTGTGTGTGTGTGTGTGTGTGTGATGGCGGAGTGATGAGCAGTGAATGGAGCAGACAGGGATGGAGTGAGTCGGGGAGGTAACATTTTAAAGATTAGGGTATAATGATGGCTTAGCAGGTACTGAGCAGAAAACTATAGTCATTCTTGAAAAAGGTCACCTGGTGTGAGATGAATGCTTTGTTTAAAGATGAAAAGTCAAACAGCATTAGAGGACGAGCAATTTAAAAAATTGGACGCTCTCTCACACGTACCACCTCTTTCTATCTTCACACTATGTCCCACACACACACACACACACACACACTCACTCACACTCACACTTTTAGTGATGGAAATTCTCCTGCCGCACTACAGCAGGGCACCGCTCTTGGGGTTGGTAACCATAAGCACACAAACACATTCTCCTGGATCTTGTCTGAGTTCAGTAAACAGACTGAGACATCATGGACATCATTCTGAATGGGCTGCACGATTAAGGCCAAAATGAGAATCACTATTATTGTGATCCAATATTGAGATCACGATTAATTATTGAATTTAGGGACAAAATATTTTTATAGCACTTTTACATTTAAATACAACAGACGACTGCTTTCACTTTCACATAACTAATCTTAGCATCAGAATGAGACTTAAAATATGGTTCTTCTTTACCTGAATTCAGTGCGTTTTTGTTTTGCCCGTAAAATATTCAGTATATCTCTACTCTACTCTACTCTACTCTGCACCCGCAACATTTAGGAAAGTCTTTCACATGCTGTTGCTGCAGGGTGCACGCTCATCAGAATATCTCCATCAGCCTGCTGGTGACTGCCTGTTAGTTTGGAAAGAGTTTTCTACGAGTGGAGCACACATTTTAAACGTCAATATCGCTATTGATCACGTTCATTTAGTTGAGTGAAGCCAAAATGGTGACAGTGATTAATATTCGATTGATTGTGCAGAACTAATTCTGAAACCACTTCCAACCAAAATTTTAAAAAAGAAACTTACTTTCTAAAACTTACACCACATTTGGAAGTCAAAATGAGTGATTTTTAAGTAGTTTGCAGCAGATAAATATTCACTGAGTTAATTGTCTGTGCAAATGGCTTGGCTAGCGATCAATGGCAGCTTTATAGATGGTGCAAGCCAGACGGATGGACTGACTGACTGAGTATTGCACTCAACATGGCAGCAGCCATCTTCTCAGTATTTTCAGCAGTACTGAATAAAGATGAGGGATTTTCCTCCTCATCCCAGCTCTCATCTATCGCAACTTTTAAGTTACATTTTCAGTGTTTTTCTCTACAGTTTATCTGCCTCGCATTCCATCTCTCCTCTCTAAACCTCCCCTATCTCGTCCTCCAAAAGTCCCCATTTTCTGCCTCCCCCACCTCTTCATCCATCCTTTCACCCCCGCCTCCATGTGTCCCTCCCTTCCGCACCACAGCCATGTAAATCAGAGATCAGAGAACCTGTTTTTTTAATGTAAAATGGCAGCCAGATGCCTGTTTCGTCCACCTTTTAGAGTCACTGTGCATCTAAATGACAGTCGAGTCTAAGAGAAGAGAAAGAAAAAGACGAGGAGGGGGCATGCCAACAGATGTCTCATCATAGCATCTGCTGGGAAAACACAATACGAGGACACAAAGAAAGGAAGATTAAAATTTGACAATGAAAATTTCATTTGAAAAACATAATTGATTATCACAAAGGCTTTTCCAACACGAGTGTGTCGCCTGTTTGTAATTAAAACGCAATGAATGTGGGGTAAACATATGTGAAGTTTTAGATTCTTTCACAGTTGAGGCACGCTGCTAGAATGTATAATGACAGCAAAAAAAAGATGTGCAGTAATGACAGTGACACCTTCAGCGACAGCGTTCCGGTTGAAATTTCAGCAGGAGACACCCGTCCACTTGCTTGATTTTTAACAATATCAGTGTGAGGTTATTGGGTTCTTCTCCAAGAATCACATTCACCAGCCACTTAGATATGCAGTACCCTGCACACACACATCCAGGGCACGGAGCGTTTTCCATTCTTTCTCAACCTCCAGCAGCACTCATGCACAAACGTACATTTCGACTGCTTTGCAAGCAACCAACGGGACTTGCCTACGGTGCTTTTGAAATTGAATTCAGCCGTTGCCTCTCTCATGCGATTAGCCCTTGACTTGGTCAGCACATCAGGCCCTGTGGGGTGACTGCACAGACATGAGATAATGCCAAAACCTCTCTCTTGCTCTATCAAATTAGCAGCAAACTCGCATAAACAAGAGATTCAGTCAAACATACTGTAATCTACTCCAGGCAAATGCAAGGTGCAGGGTGGAGGAAGCCAGGAGGCTAATTTGTTTTTGTCACACTTGAACTCACGTTTAGAATTGCGGTGCTCCGAGTACCAATATTATATCAAACAAGGCATTGTGTTATTAACACATTAGCGAGGAGATGTTGGCCTGTGGTCAGTGTGGAGTAATGTAGCAGAGAAGAGCAGTCAAACTTGACTCATTTCTCTTTGTAAGCTTCAGGACAAACCTCAGGGATCAACAGGAAAGAGTGGTTACGAGGCCAGGTCTATCAAGGTAAATAAGGGATGGTGGGCAAGAGATGGGCACAAGGAACAACTGGTTCTGAACGCTTGCGAGACTGCACAAAGTCCATGAGGTCCACGGCGTCGGGTTTTTTTGTAAAAGAAAAAAAAAAAAAGCTTCTTAGGTCAGTTGTAATTACGTCGTTGTTGTGAACTTTTCTTCAATTCACAATTTTCCATAATGAACGTTAGATGAAAGGATTTATCAAATGAAGTCAAGCAAACGATGAAAGCGACGAAGGAAAGAGTCATAGTGCACAAGAAAAGATGGAAGGAAATCAGGAAATAAAACATTTAAATGCATGGTACAGAGAGACATCGATGTTTCTTGTCGTGTTACACGAGTTTCAGATGATTGATGAAAATTGGTTTTAGTGAGGTAGGTTTTTTGACTACTCCGAGGGGAGGATGGATGGAGTTATTGATGTTGTATAAAAGCAATTTGATTGTGGTGTGATTCTTATTGGAACTGCACAACACTCCATGTCTAACTGCTCAAATGACCACATTGTCCTGACCTCAGGCGGTGCTGCAGGCGGGCCAATTGAAAACAGCCATGACCATATGTGGGAGTGTATGTGCTCTATGTGTGTGTGTGTGTGTGTGTGTGTGTGTGCGTGTGTGAAGGGAGGGGACAGGTCTGTGTGCAGTGGTGTGTATGAAAACATACAGTATGTGTATATATACTTCCATTCATGTATGTGCCATGTTATGCGTGTGCTTGAGTGTCATACTATCTGTTATAAAGCCAGCTTCAGGGCACATTAGAGACACTTTTTAATCTGGAAAGTTCACGTTTCTGGTCGTCTTCCTCGAGCCCTCCAGGCCACTGGCAGCCTGACTGAGACAAAGGTCAGCAATTACAGCTCGCATTTAGTGTCTTTATTAGACGGTGACCCCTCTGTCTCTAATTTAGCTTGAATCAGAGTGAAAAGAAATTGAATAATATAAAAAATAATATCACTGACACAACAACACAAGATCTTGGGATCCTTTAACTGATCTAATATGCATACTTCATTGCATGCAGTAATTGCTTTTTTTATTTTTTTTTTACATGGCCATTAAACTATATAGCCTTACAGAAACACAAATGGCATCACATTATGATGCAATAAGAATTAAGAGGCTGACCGCTTCCTCTTCCTGCACAGAAGATGATATAATCCTATTTCGGGATCTCCATCTCATAGCCCTACACATCTCTTTCTCTCTCGGATTCTCCCCTGAGATCCTGTTCGTTCTACGAGAAGGGCGGCTGCACATTGATCCCTACTATCTGTGTCGGGTCAGTGGATACAGCCACACTCAGCACTTTCTGCCTAGAGAGTACCCAGGCTGTCACAGGCTGCGTTTCCTTACAATCCTCGAATATTCGCCCTCTCCTAGGAGCAGTGACAGGCAATCTTTGTTGACCCCCGGGGGTCACCGCCTCAGCGCTGAATGGATGTCAGATATTAAGATAATATGTGGCATACAATATGAGACCCTGACATGCAGGATGTCCAGAGGCGCTGCTTCATTTGGCCTGTGTCAGATGGTTTTACACAAAAGCTCAAAGGTGAGTTGCAGCGCGTGAATCAGTGAGATCAGTAAAATATTTAAAGGCTGTAAACCATAAAGAAATGAGACTTTGCTCAAGCAAATTCTCCTCAAATCTGAACCAGCTCGTTTTGACTGAAGACCTATGCTTTGCAGCCTCCTAACACCCATTATGGTAAACCCTTTTCACTGAAAACGTAACTTCTTCTGACAAAATGACAGAACGCCTTACATGCGCTTCGGGGGGGGGGGGGGGGGTGCTCTTCCTCCTGTGAACGAGTGTACTGTACGGTGGTTTCAGGCTCGCCAGCATGAGCACAAATGTGACATGTTGCATCTAGAGCTCAGAGGAGAGGCAGTCTGTGTGCAGTATCTCTGAACATATAGGCCGCTGCTAGCATAGTCTCAGGAGGCCCATAGCATTGCATCAATGGACAATCATATACTTTGAATACCCATCTGGATATTGTATCTGGGGAACTGTGCAATGGGCAAGATCTGATCTCCAACTGCAGACGCTGTGTCTTGGCTGTTGTATTGATTTGCCTTTAAAAATACATGTGTTGACTTTTCTCCGACTGCCAGAATATAGGAAACATGACAGCACATCCCCTTAAGAACACGTTAATTAAAGTACAAGATATCTTGTTCTTTTGTTAAGTTGTCACAAAAGAAGATTCCAAGAGTGGATATCAAATTTTGTTTTTGCCTTAGATGAGACTTTTCAACTACAAATATAATTTCCTATTCAATAACTGACAACAAAAGGTGTTGGATCACTGCAGATGTTCGGGTGGTAGAGCTGTCATTTTACGGAACAAATTACATTGAAAACAATCGCTTGAATGTAGGAAAATGATCTTACTTCTGCTGCCTTTACAAAGCACAACTGCCGGCAGTAATAGTGAATGATTTACATGTTAGTTCTCGTTTGTTCGAACTTGATTTTTCTTTATAAGTGACAGCTCTAATGGGTGAAATTATATTAGTCTGTTATGCCTCCAGAAGGCCTAATGAGAGGATTGAGACTTTCTCCGTCCTCTTTTCTACCCAATTTCCTTCAATCTGTGATGCAGCAGGCCTGTTTCACAATATTATCTCATTATCCTCAAACAGTTCTTGTGACTCAGTCCAGCATTAACAACATTAACAGACCCGTCTTCACTACAGAATCCCTACAGAGTATCACCATTACTCTGCTATAGTAACAGTACACAGGAAGAGCAAACCTGTATGGAATGAAAAGTGTGTATGAATCCATTCACATTCATTGAAGCAAACACAAAAATGAATTCCACTACTCAAAGCACCTTGTTAACTACTCTACTACTTAAAAATAAGTGATCTTTCCCTGAGTGGCTGCTCTCGAGGGCCTGTCACACATCCAAAGCCGGTCGGGTGAACTAGCGTAGCTTAGCCTAGAACGCTCTCACTGCCCAAAGTCTCCCTTCCATCCTCTTCCAGTCCTGCCTGTCCTCTCCAAAGCTTTGATCCCCTAAGCCTGCAGAGTTACAGTATCATTCCTCGGTTACACTAAAACCCACACTCACACATCTAGAGCTGCGGTGGAGGACCAACTCCTGCTCCAGCACTAAGCCTCCCAGTCGATATAATCCATCCTGCTTCTTTTACCTGCAATGCCCTGGGTTTAAAGCAAAGATGTATTATCATCTGCATTTGCCGCAGCCTGCCACCGCGCCTTCATTGTTGAAACATTATCTTTGGAATCTAGCTTTGGCCTGATCAAACTGGTTCCACAGCAGCCTGCATTAGATCTCCAGGCATTCTCTATTCGGACATCTGCTCCTCCTCTCGTAACTGCTTCTTTAATCCTGCAGCAACCAGCTATATACCCAACAGCCTCAGCATCCAGGCCTTTTAGTGTTGGACAGCCCCCCCAGTTCCTCAACAATCCCCATCATCAGCACCACCACCAGGGGATGGACTGGGCCTGCTCGGTCTACCCATGGCTCCACCAACAGGGATAAAGGGATAAAGAGCCGCTGCTCAGGGACTGATTAATTACATCTGCCAGGCTAAATCCCGGTGCCACCACATCCACATCCACATGTGTGTACAAACAGTACAGACACACACTTGGCCAGATGCAACCGACGCACTGATGCATGCATTGTTTTCTGACATAAGCATGTGGTATGTAGGGAAGCTGTGTGCCTGTCAGTGTGTGTGTGTGTGTGTGTGTGTGTGTGTGTGTGTGTGTGTGTGTGTGTGTGTGTGTGTGTGTGTGTGTGTTCATCACTTTTATTCACATGTGAGTAAAGGGTTATTTGTCAATAAATGCATAATGAACACTGTATGATAAATTGTTCATAACACAGCCATCACTTCACATTGCTGCTCATATAAACATGTCAGAGGCTCCAAAAGCAATATAGTCAACATCACAGCAATAACTCTGTCCTGGGCAAAGGTCTTACCCACATGCAAATGCTCATGAGTGTTGAGATACAAACACTTCAGAGTGCTTCACTTGATATGAACAAACAATAAGAGGTTCTCATGTCTTAAGATGTTGTTGAAGTCATGTTTCTCCTGCTAAAGTCTCTGACTCTTTCATATTTTCTGTAAATATATAATAACAATATTCAGCTGCAGTAATATATTTCCATTTGCACTTCACAGTGCTCTCTTTGGTATATTGTTGACTTTAACCATGCCAGGATGTGCCAGATGATTTCCAATGGCTTGTACATACTGTTGTTGGCAGAGCACTTTCTTCGTAGAGTTATTAAAGCCACAGCTACCACAAGCTACCACTTGGCAATGTTCCTCTTTAACACAATTCATCTACTTTAACAAATACTAATGTCTATAAGGTCTGCAACTAACTAATGAAACAGGAAGAGTGTTGACTGTTTATTTCAGCATGTATTGAGGGGCCTACTATTTTTAATTTGACATTCCCAAAACCATGATCAGAGATTGCATTTTCAGCTGTCCTGTATACAAAACAAAATGTCAAACACCATTAGATTGGCAGTGCCAGAGTGTAATAGACCACAAAGTCATCAAATAACACTGTTCTCATGAGTTCCCATTGATTGTCGGTATCAGAAAGCTGGCATCGCTAACACTACCAGCGGGCGGATGTCAGGCTGGCCCACCGACCTCATGCTTGCAGCTCATCTTTCTCTCGCGGGGAGTAGAACGAGAACAAATCATAACTCTCATAAGAGCATATTAATCCCATGGTCTGAGCGCATGCAGCCTGTGAGGGCTTACCTCTGTCAACAGAGATTTGTGTGCTCTTGCACACACACACACACACACACATGCACACACCTGTGCACATACACTACTGAATAATTGCTAGACAGGAAAATCAAAAGATTTGGATCAACCGGAGATTATAATATAAATTATAAATAGTTTTTTTTATTCTATAGTGTAAATTTATTTAAGTCAATGTCATAATAGCATATACAAAACAGCTGTGAATTGTTAAACAGATAATGTCAAACTGTCAACATCCTTACGCGTTGGCATGGCAACTCTATGATGCAGCAGCTTTAAACTCCTCAACTGCATTGTGTCCTCAAAAGCCCCCCAATCGCTATAGAAGGCCACTATTAGGACTGCTAGCTGATTCAAATGATGTAATAGTGTAAACTAGCCATAGAGTGCATACCTACAATGCCAGATCATGGAGAGATTGAGTGATGACTAACCTCCAAGGACTTTAAGTGGTATATTATTGATGCTATTGTAAATAAACAGATGTTAATTTGCAGCTGGTATGCAGTGAAATGCAGTTCCTGACCAGGGTGCAAGGCGTCTGAAGAAATCGTACACCCAATTACCGCCATCTTCAGGCACGATGAGAAGCAGCCTTTTGAATCGTTAAAAGATACACTGATTCGTGACCAAAAATATTTATAGCGCAAAGCCATCTTCAGACACACGTCTTATAAAGTGAGGATAACAAAGAGACAGAAGGCAGCGTTTTAATTCGAATCCAATTGGGCGACGGGGATGAATGACATTTGTAACATCAGACTGCTATGACATTATGTGTCATCCGGAGTTTGCGGTAAACGACCAATATGGGGAGAGCACGAGCGAGTGCTTTTGGAGTGCCCGGGTGAGGCAGTGCCTTATGATGTCAGGTTACAAATAAAATGCACCATCAACGACAGGCGACAGCAGCGAGATAGACGAAGATAAGGTGTTAACAACGTCTTGTCATTCTGGGGGAGAGAAAAAAGAGAAAGCAGTTGACTTCTGCGCAATGAAAAACATGCGTATCGACGAGGCTGCACATATATCAAACATAACAGAACCAGCGTTTCCCCTTGGACGCACAATGTGTGCAGCGCTGCGGGGCAGAGTGCGCGCCATACACATGTTCACATTTACAAGCGCACGCGCGCACACACACACACACACACACACACACACACACACACACACACACACACACACACACGCTATATACAAGTGTTTTAAACAAGTCAGAGACCAACAGCAGCAGCTTAGTGGAAGGATTTAGTCTGCAGGTTTACCTCGGTGTCATAGATTTTGGTGATGAGTGAGAACGAGTAATTCCTGGACTCCCGTATGTGCTGGATGGCCAGTTGGACCGCCGGCTCGATCCCCTGGCTGATGCTGCTCATCAGGGCCGACTCGTTCATGGGCATAAGAACCATAATGGGCAAGTTTTCCCCGTCCCTGGCGAACCAGCTGTTGTCCTGTCCGTGTTTGGTGCGGTCGTTACACACCTTGGCCAGGGCAGGGTGAAATAGCAAAACGGAGAGGAGCAGGCATCCCGTCGGGAGGAGCATCTCCCAGCCGCTGCAGTCCCTCCGGGCTGGAGCCATGCTACCGTGCAAGGGTGACCAAATGCGATCCCACCGTAGCCCTCACTGTTTGGGCATCGCAAATTGGAGCTCGTCCGGGATGCTTAGACGCCCGCCCGTCAAGTAAATCGTATTTCAAAACAGAGCAGACGCGAAAGCCGCAGCAGCCCCCGCAGTGGGCAAACTCGTCGTATAGATTATGACTGCAAACTGAGAAAAAATATTTCTACTCTGTAACAGTGCCTCTGTGAGAATATTCCAAGGGCGCAGAGATTCGCGTTATTGCCTTTCGGTGTCCGTCATCCAAATGATCTCCAGTCAAAACAGCCCTATATGTCAACCCCCCCCCACCTTTCAGCATTAACTTGAACCACTTATCTGAGAAGCACAAGAATGTTCTGAAGGATGCCCCGAACAAGGAGAGGACCCCCAGTAAGTGCAGACGGGCATCAATCACTCTCTCGTTGACAGTAGCTGCGGATACAAAAATCACCTCTGAAGTAAATTCCAAGCCAAGAGCTGGCCGTGGGCACCCCTGCCAAATGCGTAATATGACAAGCTACGAGACAACGAAGCGGTACGGGGAAAAACGACTAAAAACAAACAGGATGATGTTGAAAGCTTGACCGCAAAGGTCCGACGCGGAGATGTCGAGAGAGTGTGCCTTGACAGCCTGTGAGACTGGAATGCTCATCTCCGATGGTGCGTCAGAGAAGCGCTGAAGCCGCTGCTGCTGCACACCGTGCGCGCAAGAGGGAGCACTGAATGTGGAGGAGGAGAGGAAACGAGGGAGGGAGGGAGGGGAGGGGGGGGGGGGGGGGGGGTACAACAGCCTGGTGGAAAGGCTGCATGGGCTTTATGCAGAGCAGACTCATCAGCGGCTTGACAGCCGAGCGTGATTTACTGGGCTTTTATGTCTGCAGGTAAGTAAAAATATATAGGGCTATATATACACGTGTATAGCTCTGTTGTGTTGCACGTCATACAACACAAACAAAAGACTTCTTAGAGCTGTATTTTTAGTGGCTCGTTATACATGCATATCCTAAGCGATGGTGAGGTGGTTCACAGGCAGCATGGGCTTTGATTGTAGCCGTACCTGCAGCCTATACCTGCCGAACTGCCTTTGAGCATGATAAGGCATAATAGCTGGCTGTGTGCGACTCATCCCGAGGATGAAAAGAAAATCCCCACTCCAGGACCAATAGAGAATATATAAATATTCGGAATCTATATTATCTAGACAGGAACATAGGGATTGGGACATTTTGCATGTGCTTTTGATTTCGTGGTGTAATAAACAATGCCATCTAGCAAAGCAGTTAAGCAAAACGTGCCAAAAAGCAGATTGTGAAGTTCAGTTCAGACATCCCCAGGCGTCCTGTTTGAGGTGGGTCCGAGCAAAAGTTCAGTTTTACGGTAAAAGAGAACGTAATACAGACACTGGGGCTGGGGAGGCTGTATACAATTGATTTTGGTCCACTAGAAAAATCTGAAAATGTGTGGAAAAACTCTGAGCCACGAATTCAGCTGAATTTCAGAACCACGGACAGCGAACTGTCTGGGAAGCCTCTGCGCTGTCCGCGGTGCTGTACCGCTCACGGGAGCGCCACTCCGCAGCTGCGCAGCTGAACCTGTCCTCCGCTCCCGTTGACATGTGTACATTAGCGCATTACCTGTGCTTCCCCAAGGCAGGGTATACACATTATTCTTCTTCTTAAAGGATTACCTCTTCCTTTAGGCCCCCAAGGTCCAAAAAAACAGGCAATTACTCCAATAGTATGCAACACAATATACGTGGCGTTGTTAAACAGGCGTGGGAGGCGAACATAATATGATGCCAGGGGGTAACATGTGGGAAAAGTGGCCCAAACCCTTTCAAGTCATCAACTGCAACTGTATTTCAAAACAGAGGCACATTCAGTTCGACCTACGCAATTATACCACCTGCACAACTACAATCAGTGTCAAGGTGGTTCGTTTAAAAAGAGTCTAAATGAAAGCCCAAATGGATGAGGATGAACATGGTGCAGATCATAAAGACCGCCTTGTTATGATCACTGTGGATACATGGTGTAAATCGCCCACGCCAAATATTAAACGATATAAACTTGAGGTCCAAAGTTCAGCACAGATTGCTCTTCAATTTCAAATCTAACATTAACAACTACAATGTTTTATCATTATGCTGCTGGGTAATGGCAGCATATGCAGTGCTATTAAAATACACCCTTTCAAGGTTTGCAGATGAAATCACGCTGTAGGCTTGCTGCTATCAGAAAATGCATTATGAAAGAACCTCTGCATAGTAAACCTGAGCACAAGACGGTATCCGCCCCTCTGCTAACGCAATCAATTTCCTCACTCTTCATTAGGAGTTTAAAGCATGAAGTGGCCATGATTGATGCGGCAGAGCTGACCCTCCTGGCATCTTAAAACACAGGTCATTTATCACAAGGCCAAGCAGCTCCATGCAAACAACACACAGAAGAACTGGGTATAACCCTAGAGGATTTCTGAAATATCTAGGTCTCTCTCTCTCTCTCTCTCTCTCTCTCTCTCTCTGACAAGCACATCCTTTATTTAAAAGATGTTGCCAAATCAGACATCTTAACTCCTTAAGGAACCAAATATGGGAAGGGTCTTGTTATTTCTGATTGATTTTTGACTTGACCCATGTTTTGATCTGTGAAGTCATGGTTCCTAATTTATTTGACACAAATAACAAGGCATGGAAAGTTTGCCACAATCAAAATCAAAGTGCAAAGAGTGTGGAAGTAAAGTGAGCAAAATGCTAAAATAAAACAATGAAGCAGATCAAAAGCAAAAAGTTGTGCTTTATGCACTTTGTGTTCATCCACACAATAAAATGCATCACACAGCTCTATTTCTCTCTCCTCTTAGTCATCCTTCTTTTTTTATTCAGTGGTCCAGATGAAGAAGTAGGTCAAGTTTTCATCCCATCTGTTTGTTTCGCACAAGACAACATCCCTCCCTGCTCAAAACATGTCCCCCAACATCAAGACAGCAGCCAGTTAGCAATATGTCGTACAGTACAAACAGTGTGGGCTAGGCGACAGTCACAGCATCAAACAGCAAATTAAACTTGCTTGAATGCAAGGTGAGGAAATTATAATTCAACTGGCAACGAAGAGCCCAAAAATGAGGTTGTTAATAAGCACATACTATGGTTTGTATTATAAACAGCCCTACAGATATTTTCAGGTCTCAAGGGAATGAAAGGAATCAAGGAACTCCTCTAAATTGACATTATTTGGTTGTTTTTTTCCAATGTAGAAATGGTACGTGTCCAGCGAATGATTGTTGCAAATGCCCAAATTAAAATGTCCATTTCATTTCAGATTATGAATCATTCATTAAGCCTTCAATCATGGCTCTGCAATCTGCCCGTCCTCACTAAACGAGATGTCAAGCCAATATATCACGACTAATTTGAGCATACTTGTGTGGTATGAGGGGCATGCGGTAAAATAATTATATGCAGATGTTGCTACTTGAGCAATCAGAGATGGAATTATATATTATGACCGTGCTCAGTGACGATGTGAATTACGCAACCACTTTTCAGGTAGCGTGAATGTGTTTATGTGACTATGTCAAGTTATTTTGTCTTCTTATTTAGATGCTCTTAGAAAAAAATTCTGAAACAGACTAAAGAATGACCAAGTGTTAAGCAACTGTACTGCCAAACACCTCTCAACACCACTCAATGCGGAAAAGACTCACAAGGGCATCATCCAATCCAACACACACACACACACACACACACACACACACACACAGAGAGAGCGAGAGAGAGAGAGAGAGCTGACATGGCTCTGTTTAATAGAGATTAATGGGGTGGCCTGAGGACATCCCTCACCAAAACCCTGACAATATGCCACAAGATGCTCTGAAATTTAAATGCCAGGTATTCAGAATATTTCATTGCTCACCAATGGAACACCCACGTTAATCTTTTGTAACTCGTTTACAAAATGAGCAGGTAACTGAACAGTTGGGATAATTCATAAACTTTCTGTCACTTTGTTGTGTGTATTTGTTGTCCTCTTATGCCCACACTTAATCAGACCACTCTGCTGTTGTGATTGATACTTCTGGAGTGTGTGGAGAAGCGATGGAAAGGTGTGCCCATTTATCCATCCATACCATCACTGATTCACTATTTAGCCGCAGTATGGCCATTATGTTGTTCTGCCATCAAGACCATTTGGTATCACGTTCAACTTGCACATTAGAAGATTACCGTTTGGTTTAGCACAAAGCCACACAGAAAATAAGGGGCTGAAATAGGTTTTCACTTATCCCAGATCAACACCGTAGTTCAGTTATCTCACACATGACTGATCTCAAAGCCCCAACCGAAGGACAACGGACTGTATCTTGAAATGGCCCAGACAAGTAACTGTACTATACAGAAGGGTAACATTCTATTATGAATATCTGAGATGCTTCTTTCCCTTGTTCTCGACACGCTTGCCCTGCCACTTACAGTGGCAGCTATTTCAATAATTGGTTTTAGAATCTGGAGTCAAAGTCCTGCGAATTCCATGCATACCAACGAGTCGAGGAGCGATCCTTGTGTTCCACGCGTGGCGGAGGATAATGCATGTTTTATGAGCTGGGAAAATATGCGAACCCTGCAGACTGTCAACTAGGGAATTCTCCCATTGCGATAAAGAAGAGGAATGTCTGTGATTGGCCTCTGTTTGTGTTGCTTGACACTGAAACTTGTTAATGAGATTTTTTTTAGTTGCGATCTGAAGAGGTTTGTGCGTCTCATTTTGACACTAACCACGGACGGAACTGGTGAGAAGTCTACTAGCCAAACTTCTAAGTCTAAACCGTTCTGCAACATCTGTGGGATAGTACGCCTCAACATTTATCTTGCTTTACTGGATGTTTTATTCAACTGCAACTGGAGGTCATGGCAATGCAATGGCATTATTACAACTATGTATTATACAGTGGATTAGACTCATGGCACACAGACTCTTTGATAACTAAAATAACATATTCATGAAAAGGAACTCACCTTGAAATGCACAAGAAGAGAAACAGGTAAGTTCCTCACACCTCCGTCATTTCACCATTCACTGGCTATCTACAAATACAAGACCAACTACATTTAAAACACGTAAAACAGTGATTCGATTTGAAATCAGGACACAGCCTTGCTACAGGTTCAGGAGGATGTTGGGATGAAAAGGAACCAGGCCAACAAGTAGAGAGAGTTACCAAAAGCAACGAACCAATAAGAAAGAAAAAAGGTGCAATGTTTAGTTGACCCCCCCTAAAAGGAAAACTTCACCCACAAAATTACTATTTGTATATATATATATATATATAATTACTTGAATTAATTACTTGAATTCTTGAAGAAAACGTTGCTTTTCTCGAACGCCTCCGTGCTGAACGAAGAATCAAAAGATGGAGTAAATCCTTGATGAATAGAGGTAAATGGAGGCCAGGTGTATTTCCTTTTTTTTGCGTCCTTCACTACCGTCTCAACTCCATTTTTGGATTCTCCGGTCACCCTGGAGGCATGCCAGAAAAACCAAGTTTTCTCAAGAATTCAAGGCAACACGGGGTGAGGAAGTATTCCTTCGAGTCAAAGATTTGTCCCGAGGACAGGTCGGTGGTGCATTTCAAAACTCACACTACTTAGTATGCCAGAAAAGGATTTAGTATGCCCCAATACATAGTATGTCAAATGCAGTATATGCCAAACATACCAGGATATCCTACTGCATCCAGTTGCACTTTGCAGTATGAGCCAGTGTGATTGTTTGCACATTCTGACCCACAATCCTCTGAGCAGCAGATATAACAACAAGAGAGACAAAAGTTCAAGGTGCCATGTTATGAGGAAGTAGCGTATCTCCCAATTAAATGCATACCGCATGCAACAGCACATACTTTGTAAGGGTAGCTGCAGTATGCAATAAAAGTAAAAGGAATAAGTATGTGAACGCAGTGCTAATCAGGGAAATTAAGTGAAAACACCTGTGTGGGTGCAGGGCCCCCTGCTTCATATAAAGTAGCATGGTTAATATTAGGTTTCTTTGTCTTTAATGTCAGTGCATTATGTACATACCACCATTATTATTATTTTGGGACAATAAACATGATATTTATATCAGTGGGTGCTGCTGCTATTCCACTTTGAGGCAGTGAAAAACTAGCAGGCACATGTTTACATGGTACCACTCAAAGAGTTTTAGAGTCACCTTTACAAATACACAAATAACATAACATAGATGCAAAAGGGAAAAGTTTATTGGAAACATAGCAAATTGCTTAGATAAAACTGTGTAGCAACAATTAGCATAATATTTACTTCTGAAGCTGACTCATTTGTCAAACCAAATTAGCCAAAATAAAACACAAGCCGATAACGTTAGCCGATAATCTGGAAATGCATTCAAAACAGCAATAAGTGTTGTCTATGACTATGACCTCCAGGGATTCTCAGTGTGACTGGTATTTACCTCTTTTTTTATTAGTTTTTTTTTTTTTTTTGGGGGGGGGGGGGGGGATTTCTGCTTTATTTATAGTGAGAGAGACAGAAAGGAAAGGCAGGGTGAGAGAGAGGGCATGACGTGCTGCAAAGGGCCTTGGGGAGCACTTGAGCCCATGTCACGGCGGTCTAACTGGGTGAGCCACCAGGGCACCCCAGGGTGTTTTTTTAGGGGAAAACGGATGCTTAGCTATGTGACTTGAATTTAATTATCATTGCAAAAGTGTCAAATGCAAAAAAAGAATAAACTATGGTTTGTGGAAAGACAGACAACAACTACGGCAAATAGAAATGAATCTGACAGCACCACCGCAGGGGAGTAAGCCTTCCCAGGATTCCCAGGCCAACTCTTGTGTCAGAGTGGACAGAAAATGCTCACTGCATGTTTCTGATTTAAGGGATGTCCTCTGCTGTGCACCCTAGGGAGATCATCTTAAATGGACATGCTACATTTGTCCTGGTCAGAAGAGGTTATCATAGCCCTTCTTATTCCATTCTGAAATTAAATCAAGAATATGAGAAGAGACTGTATAAAGTAGGCCACTGCCTTCAAAAGAGCTTTGGCTGCGGCTGTGCTGTGGGAGGACACTATTTTGATTACTGTCAAGTCTTAGTAATAGCAAGAACTATGTCTTACATAATCACACTTACAATGAATGTTTTCAACGTCAGCTGCAGCATAGCTGCTCTATAGCCAGGCTGATCATTTTAGCAGCAATTCCACATGCCTGCAGGTTGAATATAACAAGATTAAAACAGAGCACGTGCGCAGAATGCGTGCGTTTGTCAGGCAAATGTAGATACATACGTAGATAGATATTTTCTTAAGACATTTTGTGTGGCATAGTGGTGTACAATTGACTTGTGAGAAAACGTTATGTATTTATTTACCACACGCACGTGTGATCCACGCAAGGATTTGTGTCTGTCGTTCATTTTGATCATATAAAAAAATCCTTGTATACCAGAAAGAAGTGCTGTCTGGTTCATATTGGCTGTATACTTCACCCCACTTAATATTACAACATGTGCAAAAATATCAACCTCAATTGTAGTGATAATACGCACTGAAAGCTAACCACTGTCGGCTGTAGTGTTTGCTGTTTTGCGAGATCGATTAATCACCCTTGACATGCAGAATTACTTGCATGCATAATCTGAGACTTAGACATTTTAAATCGCAAACATTTTCGGACTTAAGATGATTCTGTTCCTACGCAGTATTCAGACGTGCTCAGAGGTGGACGGACAAGATGGAGGACGTCTGTGGAATAGATAGTAACCTCAGGTTAACCAAGAGGTTCAGTCTAAAGTCGGAAGTGACAATATGTCAATGTGTCGTCTCCGTTTTCGCGGTCGGACATCAGATCGTAAGCTCGATAATTAGGGCCTGGGGTGTCGAAAGAGCAGGGTAAAAGAGCTAGTGGAAAAGCTGGAGTCACGCTATCGCATATTAGCCCCACACTATTAATACAAACTGTCACTCTAATTAGTGGGTATGCAGTTATAGCCTATGTACACACAAAAGCAAGCGGCAGTATACTGACTTACACAGACGAACATGATCACAGGCACACACACACACACACACAGACACACACTCATCACATGCATGGCCATGCACAGAAAATCTTGTTCAAACTGCTGCTCAAAGTGATAATACACTTTCAAGAGAGTAAAAAAGAAGATAGAGCCAAGGGCGGAGAGAGCAAAAAGTTCTAAGGCGGAATTGAGGGGGAATAAGATGGAGAGATGAAGAATAAGTTTTTTATGGTGATGCGTGCGCATGTGCGGCCCCGCAGCACACGTGCCCTGAGATAGAAGGGGTTGGCGGCAGCTTTCCAAGACCTCCCACCTCAGCTCACCCCACCAACATTAATTATACACAACTCCTTCCATCCACCAGGAAGAATAGGTGTGCGCTCTTAAGACGTTAAAAGCCACTGGATGATTTATATGTGTGAGCCGATTGGCGTGGTGAATGAAGAACACTCGTTGATATAGCTATACCGTTTCTCTCCACCGGTGATTGCACTAATGGACACAGGAGATGCCCGGCCTCTCTGAGCTCCATTGTTAGTATTGATCAGGGATTGCTTGTGGACCTGCTGACGGCGTCATCCTAATGGCTCAGCAATGTGAACTGTGGAGTGCAGTGTCAAGTCCATGCGCAGAAAAACAGCTCAGTCCCAGAATTATTTTCTGTGTTGTTTGCAAATCCAGGACAGACACTATGATCTGAACAGGGGACAGCTTTCTCACAAAGCCGGGCCTCAGAGAGCAGTGAGGCCGTTACAATGGAGGGGATATAAAGGTACGTGCAAACACGTTCAAATATAGAATGCATGTCAAATATATGTGTTATTATACACTCTCATTTATGCATGGAAAATGATAAAAAAAATGCATCCAGACAAACACGTGCATGCAAAACAGAATTGGGCACATGGGCCTGCACACTAACACACACACACACACACAACGCTGATAATTGAAAAAGACTAGCACACACACAGTAAACTCCCCCTCTCTGCATATGCAGTCTCAATCATGATGTCGGTAAAACTCATGAAATGAAAATTTCTAATATCAATGATGATTGTAAAACCACATTCACACAAATATTTGAACTAAATCCCCCCCTGAACAATAATATTCATAAGGAACCAGAACGCTGTGTTCAGTTTGATAAAAGGCCGAGCGCTGCTTGAGCACATCATTCGCAGCAGAAAGGGGCCATGCTAAATATTTTTGCAGGCAGATAGCTTAACAAATGAAAGCCATGAAAGATAGATGAGGAAGTCAGAGCTTTATTCATATTTGATAGCCGGGCTTAAGATGCATTACCCAACCAGCACAACAAGCCACGAGTTGACAGTCCCAGAAATAATGAGCTTGAAGGAGCATCTGTGATGGCAGAGAGGTGTGTGTGTGTGTGTGTGTGTGTGTGTGTGTGTGTGTGTGTGTGTGTGTGTGTGTGAGTCGATTTTGCTGGACAGTGGCTTAGAAATGCTGTGTTACAATGTGACAGGCGGACAGCTGTTGTCTCCTCTGCCTCGTCTTTTCATGTGCTGTACCAAAAGACGAGGAAGAGGTTCAGCATTACAGACAACTGACACTTATATGCACCCACATATCCTGTATAAATGCATCAAAGTACTCTCTGCCTTCACGTTAAGGCACAAACAAATCACTCACCTCTACTGTACATCTCCAAATATTACCCTTACTATGCAAGCACACACACATGCACACCAGTTGAGGTTTCTGTCCACTGTGTGTGTGTGTGTGTGTGTGTGGCCCCAGGTGCCGCCGCCCCCCCCGGATCGATGAGCAGGCTGGCAGACTCTCTTCATTAGGAGTCCCTGGGGCCAGGCCACCTGCCACTCACTCACCGGCTTCTGTCTGGCAGCCGCTTCATAGTCCGCCTCTGGCTGCTTCCACTCAAAAGAGTTTGTGTCTCCGTGTCTTCGCCGGCATCTTTTAGTGTGTTCGCTTCATGAAACATGTTGGTAGAGGAAAAATACTACATACTGTACCTGCCACGCTGCTGACACCCATCAAGAGGCATGAAGACGCAATGATGAGAGAGAATGAGAGAGAGAAAAAAAAAAGAGTAAAATAGACGGATAGCTCGAAGACAAGAGAATTTTTATGTGAAAGCATCCACAGGTGGTGAGCAACTTAATCCATTCAAAGGGAAGAGAATGGAAATGTCTTTCTCTGTCACTGCCAAAGATGAGAAACCTGTACCAATGTGTACAGTGGGTGAAAAGTAGTTTTCTTGTTAAGTCTCATCATGTTATTTGGTTGAGAATTACTGAAATAAATCAATTGAGGATGTGTAAATTGGATTGTCTATGTTTTGAGGAAAATTATAGTATTTGTCGTATATAACACAAAATAATGAAATTTAAAGGGACCTCATACTGTATATCCATACAGTATGTTTAAGAAATCAAATTGCTTAATGGTAATTATAATTTTGAGTAGTTAATCAAAGAGCTGCGGTGGGAAGCAGTTTGGAAGTAACCTAGCCAACCGTGCTGGCACATTCAGCTTCCCCCTTCAACATCGCACAAAGGTCTAATAGCCGTGGCACTCGAGCTTGATGAAAGCAGGGCGATGAAAGCAGCGTTAGGCAGTAAGAGGAGCTGGCCCCGCTCACTGCCACTCCTCCGCATGTCTGCAGGTTCATTACCAGCGAGCAGGCTCAACGAGCGCAGTCCTACATGCACCATTTCCGCTCCCGCTACCCGCTGAGCATGGCTCACCTGTCACTTTGGGGCACTATTATTCAAAGCGCTGGGTATTTATACAGCACAGTGCGAGCACTGGCAGTTTAGCCTTCCAGGGTGAAAGGGTGGCTGACATATGCAATTTTTTTTTAATGCATTTAGCAGATGTTATCCAGGGAAGCTTATGTTTTGGGTTCCTTTTTCATCCATCATATCAATATCGGAATGCAACGTTATGCCACAGATTTCGACCACAGTAAGCATTTACACGAGGCTAATGCGACCTAGTTCTATAGAAGTACATAATAGTTTATATATGATATACATATGTTTTCCTCATTGCAGTGTATTGGAGTTTTTTTATGTACAGTATATAGATGCCACTCTATGTGACCTATAGCCCCGCTGACTTGTTGGTGCACACTCTACAGAAGGGTCTAGAGGCAGGGGGGGTGGGGGGGGGGGGGGGGTCTGGATCGTACCACTGAGATCCACCCAGCATGGGTAAGTGAGTTTAGCAAACCACAAGCAATTAGAGCATCATCTGACAGTGTGAGTCTCCTGCTTCTGGTCTCTCTGCTGAGAGATTTCCGGAGCCCTGTGATGTTGAGCCTTATCGATCGGCACGCTGGAAAGGTCAGTGATTTGGCCCGCTGCCGGAGCCTCCCCATGCCCCGGCATTCACCGGAGCTCTGCTGCCCAACCAGGATGGCACCGTGTGCTTAGCAAAGGAATACCCTGCTGCCTAGGGAAACGTGTAACCTTTCAATCATCTCTAGGGTTTATCCAGTGTACCTTATGGGCCCTGAAGACCGTGTCACTCCCGCTCGTTATAACAACACCATTATCTCTTAGAATATATTCTTTAAGCCAATATTGACCTTCAAGGAAAGGAATAGTTTTACATTTTGGGAGGTACACTTATTTTCTTCCTTGCAGAGATGAATAGATGAATACTGTCCCCCTCTGTGATGAAGAGTGGTATCAATCTTCTCATTTAACTCTCTGGAAGAAAGTGAATAAGCACATTTCCCAACGGCAGCTCGACAAAATCTCAATTATCAAGGTCCAGGGTGCTTGTTGTTGAGCTTTCAAGAACATCTATTGGCCTTTGTCCAGCTTTCCCCAGTTCAACTCCATCACCTGACAAAGGCCATGAGATTTGGCTGAAAGCCTCAGAAGTAATTAGAATGGGCCATTGTGTTGAGATTTATTTTTTGTCAGCTAACTCCTACTACATTAGTATTCACTTAGAAAGTAAAACCACTTGTACAAAACAATGTCTAAGGCAGTGTGACCACATCGAGAGACTTCCCATGATTAATGTCGTTTTATCAGCACACGGTTAAGGCATCAGTTCACTGACTTGCATGATTAATACATGTGTATGCTGCATCAATCCAAGTTACATTTCCATTGCCAGTTGGTTGTCTGTCTGACCAAGCACATCATCATCACATAGTAATGAATTATGCAGAGGCAGGGATGTTTTCTTCTCCCCAGACTTGGAGACTGCAAAAGAACTCTAAGTGCTGCCTTCTCTCTTAAAAGAACATTAGCCAGTTCTCAGATGCTTGAGCTTAAAACCCGACTGCTTCTCGCTACTTTTTTTTCCCTCACCAGTTTCTTACCCACAGCCTCTGCTGCTTCAACACATACTATTGATAGACTACAGTAGTTCATTCTCTGGCAGGAAAATGATATTTAAAATAAATGTTTTCATTCAGAATGAACTCTGAAGAATATGGTAATCCCAAACTCACTGCTGCGTAAAATACAGCACGGACAATAGACTTCTGAGGCTGGTGAGTCAGGGTTGTATTTGATGTAAAGGCTCATTGCATGCTCATGTGTAAAATGGTAAATGTGGAAGACCGTCACAATTAACTTACTACACGGCTGACACTTCCTCTGCAAAGTGACGAAGCGTTTAATTCACACATGACTGCACCTTGCCGCCAGCAAGGGATCTGTTCATTTGACCTGCAACCCCCCTTAAGTGAAAAAGCCCCTCAAGAGAAGGCAGAATTCAATTTAATCATACACTGTGACAAGCAATGTCAACGTCTTTAGCACTCCAAATCGGCAGCACGTCAAGGTGTGGGACTTATTTCATCTCCTGGGAGATTGATGAGAAAACATCAGCCCACAAGATCTCACTCAGCCATTTCTGAACAGCTGAAATTAAGTCTCCCATTGTTTCTAAAAACCACAAATCCCTCTGATGTATTTGAAGATTACAACAGGGGCACGGCATCTATAGCCTTTCACCTACAGTAGGCTGTTAATGATCTCGCTCAGGAGTGGATGGTCCATGTTGCTCTGAGTTGAACCCACTCTCATATCTGTCTGTTAAAGCTACTACAAGGAACTTGTAAGAACTTTTGTATTGATTTTGGCAGTCCCTGTGGACAAAAGTGGTAGTGTTTCTGGATCACCAAAATCCATTTTCACTGCAGCAGGATCTGACAGTCTGCCCCACTCAGTCCTGGTTCTCCCGTGGCTCCCTTACCCTCCAGCGGGCCCAGCAATACGGCCTGGGCCTCCAGCAGCGTGGCGTAGGGACCGGCAGAGCAGCTCTGCTCTGCTCCTGGCAGGAGGAGGAGACTGCTGCTGCTACAGGGCGCGGACCTCTCTTCCTCCTGCCGGAGCTCCGCCTGCAGGTCGAAGGCGGCAGAGAAGCCGGATCTAGGTCCGGCCGCATCGGGCTTGTTGCTGCTGGAGGCCTGACTGGTGAACCTGAGTGAATTTGTCAGATTTTGCATGGAATCCGACCCGGTAGCATAAATGCCAAGCATTAAGAATAACTACAAATAGATAGTCAATCTTCTCACTGATGGTCTCAATTACTTATGTCGGTCATATAGAGGCATCATTTCCAGTTTTTGAAGTTCCTCACAGTAACTTTAAACATGAAGATGGAGCCAGTAGCTGGTTAGCTTAGCTTAGCATAAAGACTAAAAACAGGGGGAAACAGCTAGCCTGGCTCTGTTCAAAGATAAAAGACAAATATGAGAGCGGTATCAATCTTTTCATCCAACTCTCGGCAAGAAACCGAATAAGAATATTTCCCAAAATGTTAAGCTATTCCTTCAACACATGTCCTGTATGTGAGGCAGGTTGCAAGAGTCAGGCTGGCAGCTTTTAGAAAGCAGTTGGTTCGTTGCAGGAGGCACAGAGACATGGTTCACTGTTTAATTCTGTCTACGTATTCTGTAGACTACAGTGATACTTTTCCATTCCGCTAGTCACAACCTACTCATAAAAACAGCTCTAGGCCACTACCTAGACCTGAATACAAAATATGTGTTGGAAAATGATTTATAATATCTGGAAACCTGAGGTGCGCTTGTCTGAACTGAAGTAAGGCTGCTCAAATGGCTTAAAAACATAAGCGTGCGAGGAGAAATAAATCAACGCACGTCTCATTTTGTCCAAAGGAAATACATACAGTAGATTTCCCTCGGGCTAGAGGCAGTGCATTTAGCGAGCAGTCAAGTAATCTGATGAAGTGAAATGAATGGGAGTGGGGTGGAATGGTTAATCGCCTGTGGAAGCATTTTATCTCGTAAGAACACAGAGGTATTCTGTCAATGTAGGCAAATGTTGGGGGAGGCTGTGAAAAATCACAGTCTGCCGGAGTGTGAATCCATGTGACTCTGGTGTTCTCTTTAGCAGAGTACATCATTCCTGCCAAATATGATTTGCTTTCAGACAAGTTTCAACATGGCATCCGGCATAAAAGTATGAGAGAATTACAGTCGAGGAACATCGATCAGAATGTGAATGTGAAGAGGAAAGTGTGCGCAAAATATATAAGAAAACACAGCGCAGGGAGTTGTCTCGATTCCTATTTATATCTCAATCCATGTCATCACATTACATTAGAAATAACACACACACTCAACGTTTCCTGGTGGGACAAGTGTGATATGTGCCGCGGCTGTCCTCCTCAATCTCACCATGGAAATGCTTGTCATAATTATATACATCAGCAGTGACACCGTAAATATCAGACAAGATCTGCACTCTTCTGGTGCATTACATCTGCAGCATGAAAACGTTTTTAAAATGCGCTCCGAGATGTAGCTATTTAGAGTCAAATGTGTCACGTGCGACGGCCTATATTTAGTCTAGAGTTTGTCATAGAAACATAATCAAAGAACACATTGTTCAACAGTGCCTGTCGGTTGATCAAGTGGTTGAAAATCACAACAGAAACTGCTTGCTTGTAAATAATGATCGGCCTTGATTACGAACACCTCCAACACATAGGAAGAAAAAGTGGCCACTGATTATGAGCAACCTTCTGAACTAAGCTGAATTTTAAAAAGAACAGTAGGTCGATCTACACCAAGACCAAGACGTTGTGCTAAAAGGCCAGTGGCGTTATTTTATAATCTATTGTCTAACTTTCCCTGCGACCTCAAGAACATTTAAACAATTTTTCGCTGTATAAAAGAGCAAGTTACATCTCAAACACATTTCTGATGCTCCTGAACTAATTTTCCTCCATTTATTTATCCACGTTTAAAAATAGATTTGTTGAGTGACTGTCAAACAATATGCTGTAATCTGAACATAGAGGGTAACAACACCAAAAGCGTCTCTGAGATGCTGTACTGAGGCACAGCGATGCTGCTGGTGACATGTTTGCAAACAAAAATGCAAACATACAGATTTTACCACGTTCACCATCTTAGTTTGGGGTGTTGGCAGCATGCTAACATGTGCTGATTACTGTTAAACACAAAGTACAGCTGAGGCTGATATCTCTAGCTTTGCAGGTATTTAGTCATAAATCAGTATCGAACCCGAATTAGACAAAATAAAATGTTGGCCTGACGATGGTGCAGGAGAGAAAAGTTATGGCACCATTTGTGCTCCCACAATGTAAGTATTAGATGTTAAGATAACACTCTGGGTGAGTGACAGATTCCCCTGCCGGTGGCACTACAGGGAAAGTTAGGGAATCACCAAAGTCATCAGGATTTATTCTCTGGGCATCGTGGATATCTGTACTCAATTTCATGGCAATCCACCAAAAAAAGTTGCTGAAATATCTCAGTCTCGACCAAAGAGATGAACTGACCAACAAACCAAACATCGTGTGTAGTTTGAAATCAAACCACTGCACTGCAGAAGGCGACAAATCTAATTTCCCACGTGATCTGTGATGTTCTCAGCTGAATCATACGCTGGAAAGCCAAGACGATTGTTCCTTGACAGTCTCTGGTGAGGTCCAACTCCACTGGGGAAAAAAAAAAAAACAGCAGTGGTATACTCGAGCCAAATAAGCAACAAGAAGGCTGCCTTTGATGCTGTATCGGCTGTTTCCCTGACGTGGATCAGCCCGATCCTACACTGAAGGCGGCTTTCAACTGTAAAAAGGCTTCAAGTCAAGGAACGTCTATGAAACCAGCTGAGTGCATCATTTGCATAAGATTATTCTTTCCATGCTTACTGTGCTCGAGCGTTATTCTTACTTGTGTGTTTCACATCACTGCTCTACAGTCGCATGTTTTCGTGGCACCATAATAGCCTGAAATTAATGTCTAACCTTATCTGATGGTCTCTTGGTTTTCTTCACAACAAAATCCATGTCATGTTTTTTTTACAGTTGCACTCACAATTCTGAACCGCCTGCAGTGTTAAAAAGCTGGCAGAGTTAGTTGCCGTTTCTCCATCGCTTCCTGGAAAAACAAAATAATGCCAGAATGGAAATGACATGATGCAGAATAGTTATGGTTAGTTAAAATAATTTAGCAACTGAGTGACTACATGGAAGCCTCGCTGCTTTATTCACACCATGATCCACCTAATCAGATGCCAGGCGGCCGCGGTGCATGAGAAATGCAACGCCATCTCTGTATCTAGGCCTCGCATGTTTACTGCTCCGTCTGGAGTCCCTCCTGAAAGTGAAAGTGTGTCATCTAATGTATGCAGCCAACAGCCACTGCTCCTGAGCTCTTCTGAGTATTGGGGATTACATAAACTAAACAGACATGTGCCTCCTGTCTGTGAGAGTGTGTGTGTGTGTGTGTGTGTGTGGTGTCTTCCTGTCGCTCCCTGACAACTGAAGCCTGAGCATCTCCAAAGACTTGCACCACGGGGAGCCTTATTTTGCATTATCATTAAAGACACATATGGGGGTGTTGGGGGACTGCAGTGCTGCATGTATGCCACACAGGATCAAACACGAGGCCGACGCTGTGTGCCCGAGATTGCAGCAACATGCGGCGTTTCCGTGGGCGCGTTTGCTGAATTCCAGGATATTTTACAGCGCTATTCAGCACCGCGCATCTCACAGGGAAGCACCCAGAAGATTAGGATGAGACGCTTCTCGGAGACGGAAGCGTCGCAGCCTTCTGCAACGCTTCTCATTGTCCTGGGAAGCAGCCGAGTGGTGTCTCGGCAGCATTTGTCAGAATGTGAAGATTTCTGGCAAGTTTTCCAGCAGAGCATGTCATCTTGTGCGAGGGGGAGAAAACCAGCTCGTCTCTCGCAAATGTTTCATGCTATTATTGTTTTTACAGCAGTGTTGTACGCTTTAACAGCTGACATCGAATGACGCACCTTTACCTCTCCTGATATGATAAAAAACTATTTCTTTGGTATTTTTACCATCCTAAAAAAAGCTTGTATGATTTTACCTTCAATAAACCGTTCACCATGCCGTTGTCACAAAGACGTGGCCCACACACACACACACACACACTCGTGATTGTATGAGACAAACAGCAGAGCATCATCAATGAGTAATTGAGAGCGACTGCAGGCCAGAGCGTCAACACCAGGGGGAACAGAGCGACTTGGCACGGGCACGACATTTCACCATCTCACTCAGCAGCTGGTGATCAAACCAATCAGATATGGTTGGAGAACTCAGCCCCCACCCCTCTCCCTTTCTATTTCTTCTCTCATTACCCTCCGGGCATCTTGATTCAGGTCTCCATCACAGTTAAATGTGGATGATAGCCTGTTTTTCCTCATCGGGGGGGGGGATGCTGATGAGTCACCCTTTAATGGATACGCAATGGAGTACAGTGACAGCAAAAGTATTTTCGGGATTGTTTTTCATACGTAAAGCCTGCCAATGATGTTACACATTTTAGAGACACACAACTCAATATTAAAATCAAGAGACATAATGAGCAAGAACAGGCAAAAACACCAATCCAACATTGCATTTGTGTTTACAATTGACAACAGTTAAACGGGTACATTGACAAGATCATTGAGTGGATCCACCACATATATATAAAATACATTATTAATCACATCCTTCACTTTCTTAATAACAATACAAGGCCACTGGAGTTACTTACAGCATTAATACACCAGACAGGGTGTTAAATTCCAGCATTGGGATCTGTGCATGTTCACCATTTAAATAACTGAAATGTCTCCATTGTGAATTGTTTGCCGTTACAAACAGAAGACATGTCCATGCTATTGTAAAACAGCCGTACGGTCCATTAGGGCTGAGTGACTATCGGCCACTTTACAGGTTCAAGGGGTCAAACAGATCGCTGGAATTTCACAACTGTTTACAACACGGCTTTGGTTGATAAAATAGCTCTTAAGACCTGCCAGAGAGATATGATCCTCGACTTTTCATTGCCACTGCATGCACCTTATCAAATTAGCATACAATATAACGGCAGCATAAAACATGTTTTACTATGTAGGACGTGTCTGCATAACAGATGGCCACTGGTACAATAAATAACTCTTTTAATAACAGGATATTATATACTTCAGTCCCAGTTAAAGACTGATCGGAAGTGACAGCTTCTCCATCTCTAAGTGTTACAAAAAGCATGAACACTGTATTAAAAAGGGCAATTTCTCCCGTTCCTATTGAATCTCATCTCTCATTGAAGCAGCTTTTCTAAGTCTGAAACCACCGCAGGGAAACTCCATGAACACCTAAAGAACTGTTCCCCAATTTGTTGGGGGGGGGGGCATGTGGTGACCAAGATCAAGCTTCATCGCCCCCCAAAACATCCATACAATCCCGAGACAGTTACACTATGCGAGCTCATATGTGGAGAGATGTTACCATGTTCATGCACATTACCGTACATTCATAGCTGTACATTCATTATATTTGGCAGATGAAGGGATTCTTATTCTACTGAAGTCTTTTTACCATCCCATTTATCTTATTGTGAGTCTACATTCTGGATCAATAGCAAAAATCTATTTCGGTATACGATCGTGCCCTAGCAAAGCTCCTCTGAGACCGATGGGCCAACAGCCTGTTAAGGTCGGTGGTTAAGAAGAGGGTCACAAATCGCTTCATTGAGCCTCCTCCATTATCTGCCCCTGCTGCCAAAAACTGTACTCCTGATGACTTCCAGTCATAAATCTAACCTCAAGCACACAAGTAACAAGCGCTCATCTGAGGAGGACGCGGAAGTCCAAAAGATAAGTCCTCGGCCGCACACCTCTGACACCGAGAGGGAGATAAAAGGTGGCGATAAAGAATTGGGAGAGGACCGGAAAAATCAATCAGGACGCCATCTGGCATCCCCGGCACTCCGGTGACCCCCAACAACTGTCCGCTCCTCCGCTGGCGTTTCCCTCGGTCCCCCTGCATATAGCCTAAAGGCACAGCCACACAAGTGGCCGCAACAACAGAGGGATCTATAGTTCCGATTCTGAATAATGGAAAAAAGAGGCGGTGCGCACGAATCAGTACAACCCGCAAGAGTGATGCGTGTGCACTCGCGGGGATGCCGTCCCGCCTGTGCGTGCTGTATTGTCAGCAGGAGAGCATACATATTGTAAATGTGCAGACGCTTTGTCACAACTCTAAACTACAGTTCGCTTTCCGTCTCATTGTGTGATAAAATATACATTCAGTACAAAAACATCTTCCTGAAGGGAAATCTTAAAATAGAATTATAAGGCTCTTACATTTAGGCACTTTCTATTGGCTTCAAGTGTACAAGAAAGATGGGACAGAGGATCTTATTCTTACAATTTGCACTTACCAACATTAAGTGAATACATTCCCTCTTATTTATGACTTCATTTAAAATGTAAAAGCTTTGAAATAACAGTCATTTAGTCTTATCTAAATACATCATTTTAAATAAACATAGTTGATGACACACAAAGTAAACCCAGAATATATATATGATATGATTAAGTCTGTTGAAGATGTGTTTAAAGAGCACACAACAACTAGCTAAATGACCCATGTCATTTTACTTTAAAGTTAAATTTGCATCGCAAAAGGACAAAAGCAGAACGGAATAAGAAGACTGGAGTTCCTCCTGTTCTCAGTAGTCAGGTGATTAAGCTGAAGAGGTCCTAGCTACTTGCATAATGCCTGTGATCTAAAGGCTTCTTCTAAGCCACCGGTAAGCGAGAGTACAAAGCAATCAAAATGTCCTGAAAAGGTTTTTGAACAAAATACCTGAAGATTTGTCCCACTTTCTCTCAACGAGTAGAGAACCCAGTGAACGACAGGAACTTGCAGAGAGGAGCGTTGGCCCCCTCTGCAGGAGACCAACGCAAACGTTTCAAAATGTGGCTCTAAAAATCCCTGCGCTCCAACGCATTCAGACGGACGCACACACGTGTTTCAGTGTTTGCATAAAGCAAGTGAGCTAAACTGATCTCAAAGATTGCACCAGTACCGGAGAGGGTGAGTGTAAAACAAGGGGAGAAAAAAATGTCAGAATGTACAATTGTGCAGGTTCTCCCTCATCCCCCTTGATTATAAAAACAATATATATTCCAGTAGACTCCTGTCTCCCAGCAACAGCATCCAAGAAACATGATTCCCATACATATATATTCTCAAAGTTCTTCAGAAAGTACATTCCAGTATAATTTCCTATCGGTCCATTATATCCAGCTGGCACGTAAATGTGCAAATGTTGAATTTTGGAAGAGAGCGTGGAAGCTTCCCCCCCCCCCCTTTGGGTTTCTTTCGGGGCGAGGAAAACATATCACAATCCACCCATATCCCTCCTCAGGATACCCGCCATTAATGAAAAATATATTCTACTTTGATACCATTACATTCTCTCCTGAAAGAACCACTTCTGGTGGAGGCTGTCGGAGCAGGGTTGGAGTGAGGGGGCTGGTGTCCCGTTGTCTGTCTTGTCCACCGCCTGAACACACTTCTGGCTCACCGGGTGGTACAGGCTCCCATCCTGGAAAAACAGCCAGGAGCACAACGTGCATTATGAAGAAATATTGGTGATATAATACTAAAAGAGGGTTGGGGTTAGTTAAAAAAAAAGCGATTAGAGCTATAAATACATGTCTAGAGTAACAGAACAGCTGAGTATTATCTTTCAAGAACACCAAAGCTTACTATTGGGACGCAGATGTTCTGCCCATAGTGTGGTTTAGCTACCGACATCAGTGCGGTGGGACTAGATCGTGTTAATTAACTCAGCCAGCTTGCCAGCGCTCCGTCATTTACAGTTTGTAGTTATAGTATCGGCCGTACTGTTGCTCATCAACTGTGGGGTAGCTCGGCTGTGTACTTGACATGACTTTGACCGCAGCATGAATTAGATTTTCTGGCCCTGGAGGGGACGCAGTGATTCAATTCTCTCAGCTTCAATCCACTTATGACACTTAAAAGATGTACATTATTACAGTATGAATTGGAAAGGAAATAATTCTGCAGATTGCACAGGGCTTTGTAATTGATAAGGCAATTACATGTATGTTGCCAAAAGCCTACTTAACCAGGAGATTCTTAGAACTGATTTAGAAAGTTAAATCCTCACATATTGGTACTTTTCACTCTGTATGAGGGGAAAGAAAGAGAACAGACACATCTGCCTCTTTGGTTAAATCTGGATGGACCGCCTTACCTCTTTGAGGACAAACTTCTGGTCTGCAGGTAGAGGTTGTCCTCGTTTTCTGCACAGCTGCAGAGTCAGGTAGTTGCTGATGTTGTCACCCACAACGCATCCAGCAGGCACCCTCACGTTGTAGCGGATCTCACCGTCGGGGGAGTATTCAAAGAACTGCGGGAGGACGAAAGAGCTCGAAATCTCTTCACGCAAATTGTGTAATGTCAAACAAACATTGCATTCCCTTTTTCTTTTTTTTTTTCAATGAAAGCTTTAAATCTCACTTAAAAAATATAAATGTTTTTATGCTTTATTTATAAAGGAAACCTCATGATTCAAGTATGTGACTCAAGTGTCAATAATTCACTTCAAATCAACGGATGGAAACACAACTGTCCGATAAGACAGACGGCACGAGTACCGCTGAGCCAACTTGCTACAGAGAAGACATCAGTGTGTGAGTCCACAGAGAGCTGCTGCAAAAACAAAGCTGTATTTCAGAGTGCTTCCTGGACTACCGTCGGCCACAGAGGGAAAGGGTGTTGGGAAAAGCACTCTCCTTCGTCTCAACAAGGCCAACATATCATTGCTCAGCCTGGAATAGGAGAACTAGTCCACCATTCCCAGAATGTTCTACAATCACATCTACAAACCCTTTGTGGTCTACTGTGAAATAAGGGCTACTGGCCTGAAAGACTGAAGTCCATTACCTGGTTCTGACCCATGCCGTGGCACGAGTACATGATGACCCGTTGGCCCACCACTGTGCTTTCATCTGTAGGGTTGTAGTCGAAGCAGTAGTTGTTCTTGCCCCGGTTCTTCAGCTATAACGAGCGAAAAGAAGGTCAGACAGTCACGTCAATCAATCATTTCAGATGCTGATAAAATATAGATTACAGAAGCTCACATATGGGTGAGGAAAGCCCCGCCGAGGTTAATCTTATTGTAAATATATCACGTCTATCATTTGCCTCTCAACTGCACTTGCTCAGCTTGATTGAATTCAATCAAACTGGTGAGAATAGTTAAAATCGTACTCCTTAATTAGCACCTGACGACCGGTGACTCGGGTGTGTTCTCACCATTCCAAACATGCCGGGCCGATCCTCTGGGAGGTGAATGTCGGGGTAAACATTGTCCAGATACCACCTGAAGCTCTTACAGCCCAGCTTCTCTCTCAGCTGCTTCCGCTCCGTCACGTCTCCGAAGGCCTCCTGGAAACAAAGACCACAAAAGGACAGTTCCCCCGTATTACATCAGCTCTATGATCACCTGAGATCCTTCACTGTAGTAGGTAACAACAGAATTGCTGTAACGTGGATATAACATGACGACAAGTATCAACCAGTGGCACCTTACATTCACATACAGACATTAAGAGTGAACGCTCTTGATGCAGTCAGTGTCAGAGGTTCTGTGCTGAACTGGTATACAACAGCACCATCTATGGTTGTTCCTTAACTCGACACAATTACATCACTGATAACAAACAGAAACCCACTCCTTCATCCTGGTCAAACAAGGATCTCCCTGTATTCTGTGTATTTCACTGGAATGGGTGTGGTTCTGCAGGGCGTAGCAGCGCTACTGTATCAACAGTCTGCAGGGTAGTCGTGTCACGGCTGCAGCCATGCCAGCAGGATAGGGAGCAAAATGTGTGCACGTCAGTTAATGCAAATAATGTGCGCTCATGCAAATGCCTTTATGCATTACATAGTTACACCCGCGCGCCGCGGTGATCGAGTCTGGTGATTTACAGCGCAGGGAGGAATACAGTCTCCACTCGTTGGCGGGTGAGACCTCCTTCCCTGCTGGAGGGAGCGCCGCAGGATGATGGATGTTGGTGGTTTGCCCAAAACGCAGCTTTAATTGCCACTTCATCAATGAATTAGCTCTAGAGACAGATTCCCAGAGGAGAGAGAGCACGTCGTTACTGCGATGGGAAGGACCAGTAAGGACCATCAGAGCACACGACAAAAAGGGGGGGGCTGGAGCGGGCCCGATGTAAGAGTGTCAAGCAGCCCGATGATCCAGTGTATGGATTAGTAAGGGGACACTGAAGACACTTAAGTAGCAACTACAGGCTAATCTGATTTACACAGGAGGCCAATTAGGCGAGCGTAAAACGGCAGTAGGGAAACAACAGATACTTTGCTGAGAGATTCACTCTTTTGTCATCCCTGAAAATGATACGCTGTTGCATTTTTGAATCTTGTTTATTTAGATTTCACACACACGCGTATTATTTATTAACCAAGAGGTTTAAACATAACTCACACGGACCGACAGGTGACGCCATCCTGCGACCCCAATATACCGGGAGGGGGGTGACGATGTAATCGCCTACCAGACTGACTGGAAATATTAAAATAAGCCATCAATATATGCCGAGACTGACTCAAGTTGCCTAGATTGTGGGCTTGGAACCAACCAATTTAGTCCTCAAGTACTAATTTACACAAACAGACATCTTGCTGACCGAGTTAAACTGTAGCAAAGGAAGTCCATCGATCCTGAAGGGTGTGTGTGTGTGTGTGTGTGTAGCGTCTGCTAGCTCCAAGAGATCAAGTAGGAATATGCAAAGAATATCTTGAGAAATGACAACAGGGATTCATTATTTCTTTAAGGGCTCAACAAAAATCAGCACCCGGGTGTCTGGAATTCATAAAACTACTGGAAACAACAAATATAAGAGAAGATGGAGAGGGAGAAGAGCCTGTCGGATGCTAGAGAACCTCGTTTAACATAATATATTGCATCGCATGAATGAGCGCGTTAGCACCCACTGGGAGCAGCAGTGTTTGTTTGTAGGCTGTGGTGTATTGGGTTCTGCCGAGCCACTGCCAGGTTGGCAAGGCTACCTCCTCTCAGGGAGATGAGCGCCACCTGATCGGTGTTTAGAGAGCTTCTCCTCTTAACTACACTGCCACACGCAGACGCACACCAAAGCAGGGTCCAATGGGTTAGCGATGCCCTCACCCTGTCAAGGGCAGGTGGGTGACACCTGCTGGCCCCGGGCGACACGGAAAGGTGGTAATCACACACCGGAACGCCCCGGCACCCCTGTCACCTTGGGTGTCTGCCGCTCATGTATCCCAAGTGTCACCTAATCAGGGGAGCTTTTACACCACAGCGGGAGTGCAGTGTGTGTGTGTGTGTGTGTGTGGACGTGTTCATTTGTGCAGTTTTGTGATGAGTGCAGCTGTAAAAAAAAAATAAAAATGCTGTCTTCCCCAATACTCCATAAAGGAAACAAATCATTCAGACATTAATATGCTGCCATGCTTACTGTTGTGTTTGTTAGCATTAGCACACACCATCTGTACAGACTCACCAGTCGTGCGTGGGGGTTTCGGTGGTAGTAGACCTCTTTGTATTCATCCATCCAGACCTCAGCGGCTCTCACGCTGTTCGCCAGCGCTTTGCTCCGCGAGTAAGGGGCCTTTTTAGGGAATATATGGCCCACATGGGAGCATGGGTGGACCTCCAGGCTGCCCCCGCACTGCCAAATCTAAAAGATATCAACACCACCACCACGAGGATTTGGTTAGCCTCTCCGCCGTGACTCAATCACTCAGCAGCCTTGTTGTGGAGGAACTTGGAAACAGAAAGGTGGTCTTGTTGTTGTTGGCCTGTTTTCACTGGTTGTTAAGTTATAATTCTGTCAGGATGCTTTTCACAGAGGAAGAGGAGTCCTCCTCACATGATGCAGTAAACCACATCTGGATGCCTTTTTAATGCTGGGTGTTGTGGTGCTAAAATGTGCATTTTTTCACATCAACATGGAGACAGTATATGAATCGTGCCTTTTGTTGCATAAAGCTAGGTCTTCACACATGCACATGTAACACACACACATGATCTCTTACCCTGAAGGAGAATTCCAGGTTCTCTCCTCCCCACACCTCCATCCCTGTGTCGTATGTGCCCAGGTACTGGAAGTAGTTCTTGCTCACAGAAAACAGACCCCCTGCCATAGTGGGAGACCTGAGGAGAAAAAAAACACACATCAGACGACAATCTCCGCCGCATCTTATAAATGACGATTCCTTTATATGAGACGAGTGATCTACCAGCTGGCAGCAGGGGGTACAAGTGTTGATTTAGAGACAATTCTGTAAAGCGATCCTTAAAAAGTGTTCACCTGATGACATCGATGGGCGAGCGGCGGCGTTTCTGTTCATAATCTGGGACCACGTGCCAGGTAAAGACCAACCGCCAATCGAACCCCCCGATCTGGGGTTCACCGGAGTTCCCTAAATACTGGAAGGTGTTCCAGTCGATCACATCAATAACAGGACACACCACAGCCGACGGCTCCTCTTTGATCCTGGAGGAGAAGAAAAAAAATTGAGAGAAAAGCTGTAGACGGGGAGAAGCCGTGCTTCTTGCTCATCTCAGACGTCCGTGTCAACTTTAAGTGCTGCCCTTTCTCCAAAGAGAGCCCAGTTACACTTTGCACAAAGTGCTCAAGAAGAATGAGTCAGTTTTTCCTGCTGAGGGTGTTCTAACCTGTGGAGCAGGGGCTCTAACCAGCCTTCATGACACTCGCAGTGACAGTCCAGGAAGGTCAGCACGTCACCAGAGGTGATAGACGCCCCGAGCAGCCGCGCCCGCACCAACCCCTCCCTCTTGGTGGCCCGGATCAGACGCACCTTCCTCAAACCTGAGATGTACTTCTCCAGCGGCTCCTTCAGGTGAGCTTCGGTGAATTAAGTACAAAAAGTAAAACATAAAATATAGACTTTTACAGACTCGCCAGAAAGCTTTCAAATGTTTATTAGGTGTAATTGTTAAGTTCATTCTCACATAACTAGACAAATGGATAACCTTTACCGACCAATGTGTTAGACAGCACGAGCACGGAACTTCCGTCTGTAGAGAAAGTCAGACTCAAATGTCAAAAAACATTTGGTATGATCTTGATTTTGTCCTCAAACTATTTCCCCATATTGTGGCAGAGGGAGAGGCAAACCGTATAAGGTCGTGAGCCAAACCGTTTTACAACCACTCCCTCTAAGTGGCTCAGCTCATTACGTTCAGTCTGAGTACACAAGACAAAACAATGAATCACTCTAAATTACAACGCACTGCTTTCTTTTGACAATTCCTCTTTAGGTCGTCTGCATCCAGCCACAGAAAGCGCTGCTTCTTCTTCTTTTTTCTCATTCCAGTTTCAGTCTGATAAAAAAGCACCGTGCTTGAAACTGTCCTCCAATTTACCATCCGCGCAACAATGTGCACTGTCAGTAATTATTATTACATCAGGGATTTGTATCTTTATATGGAAGATTAAAAAAAAAGCCCAGCCGTGTGACATTGATATCTGTGTTCGTCTACCTGGATGCGTATAAAATTCCCCTTCATCACCACCTGTCACAACCTTTCTGTCCTTTCTGACTGTCAATCAGCCAACCCCGGCTGCCCCCTCTGCCTGTCCGTCAGTCTGTCTGTCAGTCTGTCTGTCTGCCTCAGCCTCCCTCCATCAGTCTGTGCTCGTACCTCTGTCGCTGTAGTCGTCCACCAGCACCACCTCTTTCAGCAGGATGTCGGGCGACGTCTCCAGCACGCTGTGCACCGTCCTCAGCAGGGTGGACCAGGCCTCGTTGTAGAAGGCGATGACCACGGAGGTCGTGGGCAGGGACCGGTAGTCATACTTCACATCTCTGCACCTGCAATGTCAGGAGAATGTACATGTTAGTGGGCAGATTGACAAAGGGAACAAGGTGAAACTGGGTGACTCGGTTAAGACTGATAAAGAAAACACACAGTAGCTGGAGCTTAAGCTTGGTTGCCAAAGTAAATACTGATAACCAAAGAAGTTGCCTTCACATTCAGATAAGGCAAGCAGCAGCAAATACTCATTGAAGACCTTTAGGAGTTAGGGAATTTAGCTTTTCTTGGGATTCACAGTGTATAACTTCCTCTAAACACAGTGTGTTCATAGTGTCATGTGTGTCATGTGTCTTTTGTATAATGATGACAGCTCTCAACTACTTACAGTGGGTTCCATCTCTCTGGCAGTTTACGGTGCAACGACAATTTATCACTGACATAAGTGTTAATCTGGTGTTTCTTGATGCTCTCCTCCTCTTTTCTTTTCTCCTCTCCGTTCAGATTGAGTTTGACGGCTCTCCCCCCTTCACCCAGGGCATTTAGATCCGGGGGGGGCCTCTCGTAGACGGGTTTCTTCAGCTCTTCGTCTCCCACCTCTCGCTCTCCGGGGACCTCTCGCCGATTCGTCTCGCTCACTTCCGCCGAGTTGTGTCTGAAGAAGACCAGGTACCCCACCAAAGTGACACCGACGACGACAAAAAGTAACTTGTGTCGACTCTTTCGTCCGCGGAGTGCCATCGTGTCGCTTCCTTTGCTTGAGCGCAAATGTCTCGTGCCCCGAGGAGCTGTGGTCCGCTGGCACCGATAACGTTACCCCCCTTTTTTTCCGTTTCACCAGCCCTCGTCACGTTTCCGTTTGACGACTTCCACGTTTAGTCCGCATTCCTTCAGGCGCAGTTAAAGTGATTTTGCGTCAAGTTTCAATGCGGTCTTATAAATGTCCAACTGCCGAACCTGTGAGTTTCGGTTACTTGTTGAGCGGAACCTTGAAGTTTGTATGAGGACGGACATTGGAGGAGGATACTCCTCCCCCTCCTCTGCTCAACTGTAGAAATGTGAAAGGATTATCAAACTCGGATTAAACTAGTTAGTTATCCCTTCGGATTAGCGCTGGCTGTCTAACGCTAACTGACCGGTGGGCTCCCACTGGAAACAAAACTAATCCAGGTCAAATCAGAAACTTTGTACACACCTTTTTTATTGAGGACATTCAATGGTACGATTAAAAAGACACATTTTAACTCGTCCTAAACATTACAACGAGTGTCCAACAGCTCCTATCTCGCTAAACACTTTAGTATTATAAACGGTAAACAGGCACAAATCTGCCTCACGGCTAACGTTACTTGAACTTGAATTAAATTAAAACCATTGTCAAGTGAGTGGAGCTAGCAACTACGTTTCCGGTTAAGGAGTATCAAAGTAAAATTCTGCATAGCAAAATGCGGCAAATATGGTGGGGGGGGGGGGGGTTTCTTGGGGTAAATCATAAAGACACTTTGTTATATATATATATGCCGATAATATATATGTGTTTCTGTTTTTTCGTGGTCGATTTAATTAGAAAAATGAAGGTGTTGTAATTTTCATTCTGGTCCTGGGATTGCAACGCACTTTTACTTTGAATGCGAAACAGTAGAACAGGAAGTTCAATATATTCGCTCCTGTAACTTGATAAGGTTAAAGTTTAAAAGCAGTGTAGTGGCAGATAAATCTTTGTTACCTTTTTTTTGGGGGGGGGGGGGGGGGGTACCATGGCCTGAGATATTTAATCACGAACAGACCCTTTGAGTTGATGTTCCGATGAGTGTTTTCTCAAATATCAGAAACACAGAGTTGGTTTATTGAAATGTTTCCCGGTTCCTAACATGTAATAAACCTATGTGGACCATGTTACTAATTTTAACTGTTTACTGTACACTCTGGTACAGTTCTTTAACATGACCCCAGCCCCACATAAGACACATTTTATACCCAAAAGCTCTAAACCACTCTGAATCCTCTTCACTGACCCTGGGAGAACCCAGTACCCAAACCTGGAAATCATTTATCTTGGTGGTCTTCTTTATTATGCAGCCAGTTGTCACTCATATGAAACTGATATCAAAACTCTTGACACCAAAGATGAAATTCGACACAAAATGTAATGTTAAGCAAATTAGAATTGTAAATAATTAAGGCCAAAGCGAGAAGGTAATTTGAGTGGCATACTGTGTTTGATCGAGTATTCATATTGAGAAAACTACAAAGAGACACGGGAAGGCAACAAGTCAGCCGGAGTGTTGTAATATATCACGGTAGACTGGGCTTGTCGTGTCTGTCAGAGACACGATATTAATGTCAATGCATGAGGTCGTTTTCATTCAGGACCGAATGATGGAAAACATTTTCCATGCAACAGATATTTGGTGCAAACATATTAACAGGGAAAGGAAACAACGGTGAACTGCATATGAACCTTTAGTAAGGTAGGATCCTCTCTGTTGTAACACACATTAACTATTATAAACCTGAAAGTCACCCAACAAGGAGTGAAACAGGCAATTAGAACAATTACCTGGACCAACCTTGATGATAATGAGCTTTTAACTGAACCAAGGCTTTCATTAACTTTTCTCTGACACAAGTAGCTGAGCCTGTCTGTCAGACCTCATGTCGGTTGTGTGTTGATGCCTTTGCATGAACGTGTGCTTCCTTCAATCAGCAGAATAAGGGTTTCCCACTCAAAGACTAGACGGCTGCCTTGGAGAAGTGGATGGGACGCCACGAGTGCAGCAAAGTTTTCAAAAGCACTAAATCTGTCCTGAAAAGGAAATAAATAAGTCACACTGAAACAGGATTTGGCCAAAGGCTGTTATTAAGCAATCAAAGATGGATTTGAATGACATGAGGTCTGATTGTGTTCTGTTGTGCTGCTGCAGTATTTCAATAGAGGCTCAATCAGATAGATGAAGCCAAATGTTTTACAGATTCCGTGTTAGAGACAACTCAGAGCTGGAGAAAGAGGAATCACGTGAAGGAGATGATGAAGATTACCTTAAGCAGTCACACGAGGACAGCTGCATCAAGAGGATACAGTAGTCAACAATCACCATACTATTTATAGCATGAACACAGATCTGTGCGGCGTGAGTCTGTGCATCCGCAGCCAAATAGAACGAAGAATCTAAATAATCATGGGTTAGAATAAACAAACCGTATGTTTAATGCACTGTACATTGCTGCTTACAGTGACGAATCATTATCTGAAACCACGGACAGAAAACAATGTGGACAATGAAAGCCAGTGAAAGGACTATTGGCTGCCTTCAGTAGTCAGTGTTATTCGCTTTTCTACCAGTAGGTGGTGCCAAATGACTGAATACTGAAATCCCAGTCTGAGTGGAAGGAGCACTGAGATGCTGTGGCAGATTTTGTTTTAAATGCCAGTCTTTAGTAAATGAACACATCCGTTTCATGTTGTCGTTGACGCTTCCACACAATGAACAGGTAATGAACAGCTTAGTTTTCTCTTTTGCTGTGTGTGGCATCGCTTGCACCAGCGAACAAGATAAAAGACGTTTGCTGTCGCATTACTGCGCTGAGATAGAAACAAAGAAAGCGACACTGTGCATCTGTGGTTAGTTTTTTTTTATTCTCTCAATCATCCTAACAGCTTTTATCATCATTTCAACATCCATCCCATTTCCAGTCACCCTCTTCTTCATATCAAATAATCATTATCTTCCCCATCCCTTTTGCATTATCAGTAGTTTTAAAAAGGTGCACTGTCCCACTTTGGTCGCTTAAAACAAACATTATTTACAAAGGTAACACCAAACAGGCGTCATGGTACATGTTCACCTCCTGTATCCACTGACTAGTATGAATGTCTCGTTTTCATGATTTCAAAAAGGACCACAGACGCCAAACAGCGATAAGCAGTCTTCGGCAAATTCAGCTGCAATTTCGACAAACATTTCCACAACAGTAACTATGAACCTCGTGGTCATTGAATCTCAGCAGAAAAACCAACAGGAGTGTTTTATGGACGCTGCTTCAAGTACGGTTTACACACAGGAGTCTTAAAACAGTCCGGCACTGGCAAGTGGAGCGATTGAATTAAAAATGTCTCTCCCCTTTTAAGGGTTTTTGTGTCAAAATAAAAATCAAATGCATCAAGCCAGCGTTTTAGTTTTTAGCATTTAAACACATTTCTTAATACATTCGACATTCTCTGGCACATTTCATCTCGGTAAAAAACTGGTTTTTTTGACAACCTTTCAAGGCACAGTGACAGATGAGTTTAGAGGGTCTTCTTGATTTTACACAACAGGGAAGAATAGATATAAAAAAAAAAAACATTCCTGTCATCCCACTAAGCCCTCTGGGGCAAATTGCACTTAGTACAAATGCTTAACGAATGCTTCAGGTCTTGTCCGGGCAGCATTCTACCATGGAACTGGCTCCGCAGACACGAGATAGAATTGAGACGCGGCCTAGTGTGACCGCAGCGCTCTCTTCCCCCGTTTCCCCCTCACATGATGAAGCATGTCGGGAAGTAGCTGGTTTGTGGCTGAATGCTGCTGACCGTACATTCCTGGCACGTCTTCTCTGAGCAGCCCGTCTTTAAAACTGTTTTTTTTTGACAACTTCACAAACATTATTTATTCAACAACAATAATTCATCTTAATTGCACATCAAGGTAACATTCCGTAGTGCAGCGTGATTTTGCGTGTCGTTTTTTTTCTAGAAAATGCGTCGGCCTCCTTGAAAGACACTTCTTCGTGTGCTGGGACAGTCGAATCAGTTCAACTGCTTTCAAGTTGTTGCATTAGAGACAATAAGGACACTTCAGATGTGCCCTTCACTCCATTTTGGTTGCAGAGGCACTTGGATGAAGCAACATAAAAAAAGTAAAAGTCACTAGTTCAGGCAGTCAAAATAAGCCTCGCCTTGCAATTCTCATTCATTCTGCCACGATCTGCACTTATTCAGTCACTCAAACGGGTACAAAAGCTCTGAATTGGGCGACTCATTGGCTTAAAGTGACTGTTTCACCACTTTTCATTTGCTCAGCCATCCCCGCTGGAGGACATCCTCTGTAGTTAATTGCACTATGGTGAACGAAGGTCACTTGAGGTTCCCTGCTACTTCCTTACTTCCTCCTCCTACCACTCAAACTTCCACTGCTGGTTTTTGTCTCCTGGGGTGCACCGCCTCATCTGGGTGTCCGTGCGGCCCTCTGCTGTGCGGTAGGCTGTCACGCACATGTCGGAGTGAGGGTGGTAGATGGTCCCGTCCTGACAGGTTTGAAGGAGAACGTTTAGAATACAGGTAGGATAGTTTGTGCGTGTGAGGTTTAGTCTTGAGGAACAACGGGTACTTGTGCGTATGTGTGAGAGTGTGAACCCCTACCGTTCTGAAGTCCCAGGTGATACTGGGAGGTTTGAGCTCTCCGTCACTGGGGCAGTGACTCATACTGATGGAGGTCTGTCCCTCGGTCACTTCGGCACACAGCTCTGTCACCGAGTTGAAACGGATCTCCTTTTGAGTCGTGTATTCAAAGTACTGGAGCAGAAGAAAAGACCTGGTTTATGTGGGTTATTTGCTCTGCACATACAGCATGAATATGTGCGTGGTTGTGTATCTTTGCCATGAAAAGGAAACTACTTTGGAAAGAAACCAAACTGCAGAAACAGCAGTGCCTGAGAGTGAAGCTCCACCTCCTTTCGAATTGTTTTGGTGCATTCTCTCCTTCTACTTTAAAGGCTTAATCTTAATACAAAAAAAAGAGAGATTAAACAGCACAATAGTGCTCTCTGCCATGTTTTCTCCTACCAGGATTACACGATGCTGTCCTGTTATGCTGCTGTGGGATCAAGTCCTCACTGAGCCACCATTGCATGGCGTGTCATGGTGTCCGTCAAGGCGTCTCATCAGTAAAGACGGGGCCTTGGCCCTCTCAATCAACCAGACGTGAACACAAACCCAACTCTCCCCTCGGGACAAAAGATGCAACACTCCCCGGGCTTCCCGTTAAACGGCGGGTCAAGTAATCAATCTTCCCTCATCCTTCTCATACATCTTTCAGGTGCAACAGGGCCCATAATGGTCGTTCCTAATAAAAGACTCACTCAGGCCCCCCCCCCCGTGTCTGGCTTTAAACTTATTTACTCAGGCCGTGCCATTGATTCTGCCGACGAGGCTCATGTGTCTCTTAAATGGAACTTGGTTGTTGTGTGGGCCGGGGAATGAGGAGCGGGAGGGAGGCGATGAAGGGCCTTCGAGGCTTTTGTTTCAGCGGGGAGCCATCCAAACATTGATTTTCAGTCACACGTGGTGCTTTTTCTGTGACTGGGGACACCTGATGCGGGCGCATCAGCAGGGTAAGCAGAGATATCAAGCAGATTCACGGAGAGGAGCCCTGCCTATTGTCGGACTCCTACATTAAATATACATTCTCACAGACAAATAATCTGCTGGTTGCTAAACCATCCGTCACTGGAGTTGGCAGGCATTCGGTTTAAAAGTACCTTTGATTCAATTGTCCCAATATTGGGGGTCTATGTGGGTGCAATTCCACACTCTTTTTTTCTTCGTGGTGAACACACCAGCAGAGAGCAATTTCCCTTTGTGAATGAACTGTGGCAGCTCGTTTTTTTAAGGGTTAGAAGAGAGCGTTGACATTTCAAGTCGCATCTCCCACTGGGCCAGGAGATTGTGACAAGAGAGAATAAAGGTGCATGAGAGGGAGGGAGCAAGACGAAGTAAACCAAGCGCAAAATGTACCTGGTTGCCTCCCTGGCCGTGGCAGCCAAACAGAGAGAGGTGGGCACCTGTGGGATTGTGCTCTGGGGAGTTGTAGTCCAGGCACTCCGTGTTTACTCCTAAACTTCGCACCTGGCAGGAGGAGAACAATACATTTGAGAAAACGCCGTAGTTTCAGGTTACGTCATTGGTGCGTCCGTACAAATGATTGCTAACAATACCATTCCAGATATTTGAGCAATGCCATGGTTACGTGGAACATGCGACCGCACAGTTGTTACGGTGAAACAAGTGGCAACATGGCAAAGATCTATGAATGGACAATGGAATACTCCACCAGGTGACTGGATCTTTATGGCTTTCAAAGCACTTTGTCTGAGTGCAGCCTTCTCACTTTCAGCAGGACTTTCCCCCATGTCCTGACCCACGCTAACACCCAATTCAGAAATAAATGGAACAAAGAAAGCAAGATACAACTGTAATGCCTTTTCTTCTTGACTTCCGTAACTAGGCTGATCTGCGATTAGTGTGAATGAAACGCTGACGCTGCACTGCGATTGTAACAGGACAAATAATGGACCACTGATAGCAGACACTCACAGCCCCGTGCCAGCCCTCCTTGTCCTCAGGAACATGGAGTTCCGGGTAGATATTCTTCAGATACCAGTCAAAGCTGTTGCATGTCAGCCTCTCCCTCAGCAGCAGCCGCTCCGAGATATCCCCATAGGTCTCCTGGAAAGTCAGCACACAATGAATAATAAGTCATGGTTCACGAAGCGAGAGAGGAGGCCAAAGGTTATTGAGAACACGGACAACATCATTTCATCTCTACCCTTTGACTTTTATTTATTACAAAACACACTGTTCGTTTGTGGCACATGCAGCATTTTGTGATCTATTTGAAGCCGGTAAAACTAAACAGTCACACCTTAAAAGTACATTTTTACATCCTGGATATGTCGTCTACACCAGGACATCAAGAAGCAATATCAGATCGCTGTGTTTGCTGAGGTGGGGAACTCCTTAAGGCATCCAAAGTCCAGAGCATTCAAACACCCTTACACCTTTGCGCTGCCTGAGGGTGGAATGTAACTACGGGAACACTACTTCAGTCACTAACTTTCAGAATACAGAGAATATTTTGCTGACATAAACAATTGAGGAATTCAGTTGTTTTTTTTAAACAAACAAATAAGATTTGAATCCTCTGGGAAAACTTATTCTACAATAAATAAATCTCCGTGCACGTATCTCACACATACGTATGAGCGCGTCAGACAGCGTTTCATCATTTGTTGACACCTAGACAGGTGAATCGTATCATATCAAACATCTAAATCTAAAGTCCATATTACAGTTTTTTGGCGATTTCTTACACACTTGCGGAATTCGGCTCATTGTTTCAAAACTCTACCAACAAGCCAAATAAGACCACATCACAAGCAACGTCATCCCTTGTCCCCCTCTTCTCTCTCTCTCAAACGTGTTTGTCTCATGTAAGAAAAAGTGTGTTATGTTTTTGCAAGACGTGTGTTTGCAAACTTCTGGTGCATTTGTTTAAGTCGTGTTTACAAAAGTTACGGTTCTGATGCTTTTGTGTAAGCTTTCACTTTCAGTGGGTAAGCAATCGCGAAAAAAGCTCAGCGCCACGACAATCTGTGTGTCCAAATATGATCAAGAGAGTATTTTTAGGTGAGCTTCCTGCATTCCTCACAGCAGCATCACAGCGTCTAGCTGGACAGACTGTTCAGAAACGTGGTTCCTTTAAGTCCTAGCTGTCCTACCCTTCTGGCTGGGGGATTCCGGTTGTAGAAGTGCTGTTTATAGGAGTCCATCCAAACCTCCGCAGCTCGTACGGTATTCTGGAGGAAGTTGGGCCGTGCATAAGGGGCCTTTTTGGGGAACACATGGCCCACGTGAGAGCAGGGGTGAATCTCCAGGCTGCCCCCGCACTGCCACACCTGGGGGGGGGGGGGGGTTAAACACATGGCATGCAATTAGGAGATCATTTTTTGTTTCCTTTAACATCATAACCGTCATGGAAAACAAATATTGTGTGGTTAAATAATCCCCCAGAGCAGCTTTATCAAACTCTTTCTGTTCAGTTGATATTTATATAACCACTACAAGATAAAATATCAATAAATAGAGAATAATGGATATAGATACCAGCATATATTGTACGTCATTGTTCCACATGGGCTCTTACAATAAAGTCCACACAGAGAATCAGCAGTTACACAGATCATTAACCAAGTAGTTCATTGTCTACACCATGTTGTACACCATGTGTGATATGAACTGACAACTCGTGAACTTTGGCACTTAAATGTACCGCTGGTGCTTATCACTTTGTCTGTCATTCAAGTTTGAATTACCTGCCAATAAACTAGCAGGCAAAATGTGTAAATATGAATTAGGACCTTTTTGACATGAGTCATTTGCAGTAGATCTGCTCGATGGGTGTTGAACAGTGTGACTGATGCAATGCCAGAAATCCTTTCTGAATGCCAAACAAAGCTTCCTACCTCCAGCCCCACTCTGTCTTCCTGAGTCAGGAGGCTGCATTTTAAGAACAGCTTGGATTTATGCTATAAATTTGCATTGTATAATTGCCTGATCTTCCAAGGGTGGAAAAACAAAAAGGAAAAACAGACAACACCTTTAAAAGAATGAAAGGTTGTTAACACGCTGTTTGTTACCACTTGAAGCTATGAGCTATGTTCCAATCAAACAAAGCTAAATCATGATCATATATCCACAGCCAAGCAGCCATTGCATGACAGTCCCCTCCATCTTAATTCACCCAGCATTTTACCCCGCACCATATATATTTTTATTTTAGCACTCAGGGTTGAAAACCAATTCACTGAACATAAATTATGTATGGCAAAAAGTCCCAGCGAGGGGAATTTTTATTTCCACATGCATAACACATCACTCAGGTGAACGGCCCATTCACACTGAAACCACACACACGCTATAAATCATGCACACACACCATTTGCATTGCCTTCCTTTGACTCCTGCTACAAACTCACACACACACACGAAAATCGGGGCCAACTTGATTGACGCAAACAAGTGTAAAGCGACACCAATGTCACAACAAGGTATCAGCCGGTATCAGGGTGTAGTTTCAGATGGCTGACTGTGATCTGACACCGACATGTGTCTCTCTCACTCCAACTACCCACCAACTGTCAACTGTTAGATGGCTGAATGGAAGGATCAGGGGCATTACCCTATTAAAAAAATAAATCAACCTCATTGATGTCTCTTTCTGCTCTTTGTCACAGTAACAAACGCGCTGAGTCAGTGGATGTTCTGTCTGTCTGTCTGTGAGAAAGAGATTGCGGTGAGAAAGCTAGATTAAAGCTAGTGGCATCGCAGTAGTAGTGACTCTGTGGAGAACTGAACTCACCCTGAAGGAGAGCTCCAGGTTTTCTCCTCCCCACACCTCCATGCCCATGTCGTATGTGCCCAGGTGCTCAAAGTAGGCCTTGCTCACAGCAAACAAACCACCCGCCATTGTCGGAGACCTGGTAGAAACAGAGAAAAATAAGGTGACGGCATAACGGTCATTTTCAATCCTACCTTCCCTTCCACAGAAAATAATTTAGTCATTTTTAGTCTTTTTAATCCCTAGCTTATTTAGTTACTCAACTGTCTAATACACCGCCTTAAGACGGTGTGAACCACCTTCTTTGTTCAAATAAGCCTTTAACTACACCTGCACATCACAGTTGGGGTGTGATCATTGGCACAACAGACCAGACAGACAGAATTCAACCTTACACAGAAGTCAATGCAGCCTTTCCTCCAAACAACACTGTGTGTGAAGTTGCTATTTAAAAAGTAGCGGCTGCCACGAAGGCAGGGTGAATAAAGAGGTTATGGATTGCATGACGTGTTTTCAGTGTGGGCTGGTTGACTAATCAACTAATTTAAATGTAAGTGGAAATGTAGAAAGTAAGTAACACGGTAAGAGAACACGTAGTGACAAATTAGCAGTGAAAGGTGTTTAACAAGCTAATCTTATAAAGTGACCTCCGTGAGATCAGAGCTGGTGAAGTATCATGACATCACCTGATGGGCTCGATGCGAGACTTGCGCCTCTTGCGTTCCACTTCGGGGACTGAGTGCCACTGAAAGGTGAGTCTCCAGTCGAAACCTCCGATCATCGGCTCGTCTGTTTGCATGTAAAACTCAAAGGTGTTCCAGTCGATGGTGTCGATCACGGGGCACACAATGGTACTGGCATTCTCGCCGATCCTAACCGCAACGCATGGCCAATAACATGCAGGAAACAGGGAGAAAATACATATACATCTCTGGTTTAGTATTTGGTTTTGATTTCCAGAAAGCTCTTACTCGTCTAATTTTGTTGAACCCACCTTTCCAGCAGAGGCTCAATCCAACCGGGGACACACTCACAGTGGCAATCCAGAAACGTCAGAACGTCCCCGGTAGCGTAGGTGGCCCCAATGAGCCGGGCCCGGACCAGACCCTCCCTTTTTTTGGTGCGGATGAGCCGCACGCGGTCCAGATTACTGATGTAGTCAGCTAGTTGGGATTTCAGGTAGCCTATTGTTTTTCATAACAAACACACACATAATCAGAATTTGTAACATTAAAGTTATAATATTCAGTCTGTCTGTGTGTGTGTGTGTGTGTGTGTGTGTGTGTGTGTGTGTGTGTGTCTGTGTGTCTGCAGTAGGTGTTCTGGTTGGGCATGTCTAGCATGGTCAGGGCAGTCAGAGGAGAGGAAACGATGTCAAGGCAGCTCAGTGCACACTGATCATTATGGTGTAATGCCTCCGATAGACTAGCTGGGACTTTATACTGACTCCATTAAGACAGACGGACGGACAGAAAGCTACTCCTGTATCCAGTTTTTTGAGACCAAGCAGCATCATTCACAGAGTTTTCTAATTTGAGGCAGTGAGACGCAGTTGAAAGCTCAGAAAAGCTAGTAAGTAGACCTTTGAGTTGAACCTATGTTAGACCATAGAAAGAATATTACTATGTTCAACACTCAGGAATGTTGTGCAGTACTTCTCGTTTTTGCCTTCTTGTCTTTTAATTTAAAAGAAAATGGCCCGAATATAACAGCCTGCAATTACAAGAAACCCTCACATTAAACAAGCAGAGGCTAGAGCAGGGAAATTACAGGAATAATTTGCAATTAGTTTGCAAAGAATTTTCTCATTCCAAATAATGATTGTAGTAGAAATCCCTGCATTGTTATCTTCAAAAAAAAATAGCAGGAAAAACAAAGCAAACCACTTCCAGTATGGCTTGAAGTAAGGCTACACCTTATTTCATCAACAACAGGAATGTGTCCAGACTAGTTCTGTAGTTCTGTAGTAGCTTTATGAATATATCCAGAGTAATTATCTATTCACTGCTCCAGAGATAGCCTCCTTATTCTATATATAGCAGAGTCCTGCTCGACTCCTTCTCTTTTACGCCGTCATTGTGAAGAAAGCACGACTGAGGTTTGGTTTTTCCGCTTCACTTAACGAGCGCTCCTCTTTGTTTCTGAGCTTCAAAGACGTTGGTTTTCTTCCTGCCAGTTTTATTTTTTACAGACAAGAGAAAGGAAGTAAAGTAAAGTAAAGAAAAAGTAATTTGTTGATTTATCAGTGCAGAGTGTCGGACCTCGGTCACTGTAGTCGTCAATGAGGATGATCTCTCTCAGCAGGATGGCGGGCGTGGCCTCCAGCACGCTGTGCACCGTCCTCAGCAGGGTGGACCAGGCCTCGTTGTAGAAGGCGATGACCACGGAGGTCGTGGGTAAACGCCGGTAGTCAAACTTCTTATTTCGGCATCTGAGGTATGTTTGGGCGTGTGGGTGGGGGAGAAGAGACGGAGTTGACTTAAGCAACAGTACACATGTACAGTACGAATGTGGCAGCATCCTAAAAGGAACTCGTACACAAGCAAGAAATTATTTTTTTTCAGCAAGTGTTGTGGGGGGGGGGGGGGGGTATCTGGTCTTAATCCAGATGGCAGTCATTAAAACAATAAAGAGGCTCAGAAATATGGACGGGGGAGGGGGGGGGGGGGGGGGGGGGGGGTTATCACACCAGCGAGCAACATACCACAGCAGTGCTCTGGGGGAGACCACGGACAGTTGAGCAAACAAGAGACGAAAAGAGACGGAACGGAGAGAGGGGACATGGGGGGGGGGGGTACAGTACTGGATGGAAATCAGAGTGAGAAACTGTCAACTAAGAACTTGAGGGAATGAGCACTAAAGGAGACACGAGGGAGAGGACAAACACGAGAAAATGTGTCCAGGCATTAGTCGCGACCAATCAAATAAGCGAGAGTTTCATGTCACAAAGCCTGCTCCCGGGAGGGAACTAATGTAATTATGGAGTAGGTGCAGCGCTGCACACCGCCCTAAAAATAAATGAGACAGGCGCTACACATGTGCTTACATTGCTGCTAGGCATGAAGCCAAACAGAAACGGTAGCACTTCTGGGACAGCTTGACGGATTCACCATCCGTTAACTGAATGGACGCGATCCACAAATCTCACTTTATGGATAACAGCCCATAATGACAGACTGTCAATTCTATGCTGATCAATCACACCTCAGCTCCATGTGTGTAGTTAGAAAAACTGCACAGCACCTCTTCCCCGCTCAAAACTGTCACTCTGCCAGCGCAAATACCCGTCATGCATGTCATAACAGTGCCTCCAGCTCAGTGACTTTTTTAAATCTCCACAGAATGCCGCGACAGAATGCGATGACGCTGGAGGAGCGATAAAAAGATATCTCTCGTTTGAACGTTATCTTTGCATAAGCGCAGCGTTTTGGCTTTTCACCTTCCTCGCAGTTTCCTCAGCACCAGGAAGAAGATTAAAAGCATCATCTCAGACTACCTTTGGATATGCAGGCGTCTCGCTGGTGAAAATGGTTTTATTCCCGTTTTCACCGGGGCAAGATTCATTTCTCCGTGTCCGTAGTTTTAATTCCAAATTTAGAAGATTTAGCATGACAGTAATGGGGTGAAATGTATCCTTTGATGGTATCAAAAGGACTGCTAAAGAGACTACGGGCTGAACTGGGACACTCCAATTCCATGACTTTTACATACATGATGGTTGTCTCCACATCTGGGTTTCATTCGGATGGGGAGCCAGTACGGCAGAAGGAGAAGCAGAAGCTATTAATAAAAGACATCGTGCTTCGTGTGTCATCACAGAGGCTGAGTTGGGAATAGCTGCGGACAACAATTGTGGATGGAAAAAAAAAATAATTCCATTCAGGCAGAGAGCTATTTACACCAGCTTCAAAAGGCCCCGCGATGCATCCCGACATCTTTCATCCTTGTTTCTAACTGTCAGTGGAAAACTGTTCCCAGTAAAGAGCTCAACTTAATCTCTATCGAGTAATATATCCCTGACACAGTTGTAGCATAGTTATCAGCTCCATGCAGCTTTCAAGGACAGATATATATTATATATATGGTAGAATATCAAATAGAATAGAATAGAAAATACCAAGCAATAAAGGAAGAATTACTGCCTTTTTGCTCTACTCACTCATTCATCCTGTGGTCCTGGATGTGCCGATGGAGGGAGATCTTGTCACTGACATAGATATTGATCGCATAGCTCTCCACGCTGTCCTGCTCCTGTTTCTTTTCCTCGTCGCCGAGGTTGAGGTGTGTGGCCCGACCCATCTCCCCCGGTGCATTGTGGTCCGGTGGCGGCTTAACGTAGAGGGGCCTCGCCAGCTGCCCGTACGCCCCGGACTCCTCCAGGGAGAGCTGCCTCGCCACGACATCGCGGCCCTCGTCTTCCTGCTCTGGGGAGGAAGAGGAGGGGAACGAGGAGCGCTCTAACAGAAGGTAGCCCAGCCACAGCACCCAGAGCAGGAAGCCAGCCTTGGCCAGCACGCCGAGTTTTTGAGAGCAACGGCCCCTCATGACGGAAAGCCAGGGGGGGGGGGGGGGGGGGGCACCGCGACCGGCTGAGCTTCAGGGGCGCTCTGGAGAACACAAAGAGTCAAAAACACGATCATTATGATTTTTAAGAGGGAAGGAAGAGTGTAAGTACTGTGAGAAAAATCTTTACAAGTTACGGCCACTGACAGGAGGAGATTTACAAGATTGAACTCTGTAATCAAAGCTCTTTCCATTTGGAATGAGGTTTAATCAGGAGACAAACCCATCCACCACTAAGTGAAGTTACTCACCTAAACACTTACGCACAAGTAAAATAGGTGCTTGCCTGTGAATTTGCAAGTGCCCCCCCGAGGGCACCGCTCCAGTAGAGCGGACCAGTAGTAATCAACACCGACGGCATAAATATAATTGCATGCTCGGGGCTGCATTAGGATGCTCATCAAATGCAAATTGCAAAGATGGAAGAGGCTAAATGATAGGCCTTAGCATACATTAATGCGCTGAATAAATTGAGTGTGCGACACGCACTCCGATGAGAGATGCGCTGACCTGATGAACTTCATTACAGCGGTGCCGGGTTTTTACCCAAAACTGTGCTGCTGCACATTTCCAAAAATCTGGGTGGAATATCTGCACGTGGATGGCTCCCTGTTTGGCTGAATTACAGGATTAGTTTGTGTTTGTAGGTTCAACCAAGGCTTCCGTTTAGACATATATGTGTGTGTGTGTGTGTGTGTGTGTGACAGATCAGCTTAGCGCGCCACGACAAACAGCTAAAAACACACCACTTAGCCATGTCGACACTCAACTGAATGTAATCACATAATTGTGTTGCATTAATATTAGATCAGGGTGCCATATACAGCAGTGCCAGATGGGTTTAGCACGCACGCACACACACACACACATAGCTTTCTCTTCCTCACACCAGAGCACAATGATTTCCGAGAGAAAACACTCAAATAAAAGGTGCGCTGTGTGAAAGTCTATAGATCTGTGGTACAGAATCAGAGGAAACTGAAATTTCCACTGAGAGTCCTTCAAGGTGGCAGCACAGCCCCTTTCACTCCCGCCTGGGCCCTGGCCAGAGGACTCAGGAGTCCTGCTGAGTTTACAAAATGGAGACGCCGGAGGACAAAAACCTCCTTTTATTGGCGATCCATCACACCTTCCACTCTCTCTGAATCCGATAGCCTTACTGGGGAGCCGTTTTTTGGAGGGACAGAGGCCTACGATTCATCTTAAATCCTGCTCCACTTCTTTTTGGGCTAAGAGGGAATGAAACAAACAGTGGGCAAGGGACACGATTTGCATTTAGCCTCACAAGCTGCAATCTGTGATGCGTGTTTCAGCCTGTCACGCTAAGAGGACTTTAAAAAGAGAGAGTAATGCAAAAGGATGGGTCAACTGTGGTACAGTTGGAGGAAATAAACCAGGCTTGACTTGATTCTCTTGAGGGTTAATTATGTGGCACATGAGAGAGACTCCAGTGCTCTCCGCAGTAAATCCTGGAATGAACATCATGCGTGTACGATGCATTGGCTCATTTCCATCAAGGGAGAAGGACAAATATCCAGCGGAACAGGTCACGATAACAACAGCTGAAAGGAAAAGCTCCACTCCCTCAAAACCTGTTTGTAAAGGAGCCGTGAGAGAGGATCACTGACTCCTCTCAACGACACAAACATCTCTTCACTGCTTACATTATATCTGTATACAATACCGACCGCAGTGTGTTTTAAAGGAGCCAGGCTGTGAGGAGGGAGTTGAGGGATGAAGGGCTTCATTTAAAAAGCTGGGTTTGACTTGTATTTCTCATCGCAATGTCTCCGACACACTTCCAAGTGAATCCAAACAGACTTGAACTGTGCTGTGAAAACAGAGAGACAAATTCTCTTATCTTCTCTGTACTTGAGCAGATGGGATGACAAAAAAATAAATAAACGCTCCACTTGAAAGCAAAAGTAAAACTAGTGTAGTGAATGAAATGTCAGCCTATGGATCTCTAGTGATCTCACTGTTGTCTTAAGAAGATTATCTTTTCGAGTTCGTGGGGGGGGGGTAAAAAGGAGTTTCCACAGGTGTGAGGAGGAAGAGCTTCAAGAGACAAGTCACGTGAATAGCTGCAGTCAAAAGGACTGAAGGTCAGCAACAGGTCCCCTCGTCTGACGCGTTAAAGATAACAAGATGTTTTATAGCTCTCAATCAACGTCGCGTGAAACATGCAGATTAGCCCAGTCGTGACTAGAATAATCACATATCAACTTTTTTTTAAAGCCATCATTAGCTAACGCTAAATAATCCTCAAGTGTTGTTTTTTAACGTCAGTATTTTTACTTCATTGTCAAAACCACAGCACCGACTAACTGTGTGACTTCACTGGTAGACAAGCGAGGAAGTCCAGTTATTGACAGCGCTAACAAACAAACAATAGTTTGAACACAATGTACGCGACAGTGACCCGGTACAAAAGCACCATTTATCTCGAGAAAGTACGAGGTTAACGACAGCTTGTTGGAGTTTACGTTACCTTCAACACTAGTTACATGTCTCGGAGGTTGCTATGGCCGCTGTCCCGTGTTCGTCAGGCTGACTGCGGTCTTCTTCCAGTCAAACCTCTGGCTTGCAGATGTCAGCATACCCACATCCTCCTCTTCTCCACGTTGTTGGGCTTCTAACCGGTGTCAAAGCGGCACACGAAAACCATACATGTTCCGGTAAGACCTTTCAGAATAAAAACACGGCGGGGCTGGTTTAAACGTGTGATGGACACACGGTACGACAGCACAAATGTATACAACCTTACGAGGATGTATAAAGAGTGAGGGCATAAGAGTTTCGTTTACAGTAGTTTACTTCCTCTTACTGTTTCCTCAAACTAACTTCCACATACAAAAAATGGAACAACTTTATTTTATCTTACTTCCGGTATTGGTAGCATCATCTCCAATTAGCTTGACGCAGCACATTGCTAACCACTGTTAGCTGTCATCTGTCTCTGCTGTGCCTCTGGTTGTGTGTATTTGCTTGCTACTCATTTTTATTGAACTATTCAATCGTAAACTACGAAACAAAAGCATGTATTCGCGGTAACATGTAGCTTATCCTGAAAACTTCCAGACGTGAGTTTTTGATAAGTTGTAGCGTAAAGTAAACAAAAGCTGCAACAATCATTAAACAATCAATCAACAATATTAAGGATAACTTTGTGTGTGCGTGTGTGTGTGTGTGTGTATGTGTGTGTGTGTGTGTGTGTGTGTGTGTGTGTGCCTCATGGTGCCCATAGCTCACCTCACTAGTTGAAGTTCCTCCTTTAATTGATCAGTATAATCTCTAAAAACATCTGTAATTTACTAAATTATAGAGCTATAAACTGCGACATCTGTAGCATATTAATGAACTGATCGACCCTTAGTCAGTATGTTAAGGATGTCACTGTTTGTACATCATAGACACAGTTTGATTGTCAACATACTTACCGCAAAATTTGTGTTTATTTATTTTTGCCACATGTGCTCACATTGCAACACATTAGGCACAACCCTAAATGTTATTTTTTACAGAACATAGATACATTTAACTGGGATCAAAGGCTTTAAAGAAGGAATTAAGTTCATGCACTAGATTGATTTGTGTGATGCATCAGGTAAATGAAGCATGAGACATTTCTTTTCTTAGACTTGCATTTGGATGAGGCACGTTTGGATGAGTTTCAGATTTTTCCGCTTTCAGAATATATTATTTAGGGAGAGCGGTTAAATCATGTAGCTTTACTTGAGGTCGGGATGGATTTGACAAAATTGAAGTGTCACAAAGTGTCTTAAATCCCGTCGTGATGTTCACAAGAACGTTGAAAGGATCTATTGGTTCACCGCATGAATGGACAATGTGCCACATGCTCCTACACAAACAGACCTTCCCTCTGTGTGTTTGCCTTCATAAGCTTGGTTTGTTTTCCCATAGTCTCCATGTCCTGCTCACACCACACCACTCTTATATAGTTGTGCAGTGCACTGGTGCAGCCTGTTGTCAGGCAGACACCTGCGCCTCTTGGCAACTTGCCAATGTGCTTCATCCCTCCCTCTCTTTTCCTTCTCCTCCTCTCCTCCTTTTCTTCTCCCCAGTTGAAACAAATTGACACCTCTCTCTCTCTCTCTCTCTCTCTCTCTCTCTCTCTCTCTCTCTCTCTCTCTCTCTCTCTGTGAGACTGATGTGCCCCCATCCGGAACTAAAAACAGGATCCCATTTCCGTGATAGGGATCTGGAGCTTTCACAGCTACAAGAGGGGCTCTTGTACAGGTCTTGCATTTCAACCTTTACCCTCATTAAAACTGTTAATGAGTAGATGCAACTTGCCCTGTTTTCTCTTCATTTAAAAACCCTATTTAATCAATTTAGAATCTAGTATTGGTTTACTCTCTCCATTGTGAGGGAACAGAAGATTTGTGCATTAAACAGCTTTAAGGCTATAAAGTTGAACCACTTTGGCAAAAGAAACTTTGTTCTACTGAGTTGCTCTAAGAAAACAAGAGAAAAGCAAAAGGTTTTATTGACATCCAGAGAAATTGCAGTGTTTTTGACCCTTATGTCGAGGATCTTGATTTTTTTTGGTCAGTGGCCAACCAAGACTGTTACTATCCCTTATGATAATGCACAGTTGGACTCAGTTCAGCAGAGGTTATGATTGAGATCTCTCTCGTTTGACGGATTTAAAGAACATGAGTCAAGCGGATTGGAAGAACCACATCAGTCAGTATTTGACCCGGTGCCATAAGCAGTAGATCAGATGTAGACAGTTCAAGTGAAGAGCGCCATCTAGTGCCTGCATGGAATACATCCTATTAAATTACACCTCACACAGCATTGGAGTCGTGACTTACCACTTTAATGGGGGAAAAAAAAAAAAAATCAGATCCAAGCTGCAGAAGTGAACAAGCACAAAGGGGGTGGTGCCCTAAAATAGCATTTCAGTTAAATCCCTCTGGAGCCAATTTGGACTGAAACTGACCAGCAAAATTGCCCCGCTCCCTGTGCCTGACTCTGTCTCCCTTCCCACTCTGCTGCAATATAAGAAGACAAATGAAATACTTAAGTTAAGCGAAACATCTGTGCCTATCTTTGAGTAGACAATAACTCAGGGTCCTCTAATCTTTTTGGATGAAGGGTTTATATCTTGAGCTGGAAAACCAGCTCACAACAATCTCACTTTGGGAGATTTTTATGTGTTTGTGTCGCGCTGATGAATGCCGGGTTTATTTGAGTAAGTCATGCAACCTCTAAAATAAAAAGCACAGAGCCGTCGAGTTTGTCAAACGACTAATATACTGCTGGGGGTTTTGTTGGTTATGTGTCTTTCCTTACCTGCTGCGAGGGTCTTAGAACAGAGGGTGTTGTATGCTGTACAGATTGTCAATCCCATGAGGTAATTTTGTGATTTGTGGTATCGAGCAATGTAGCTAACAGAGACTTAAATTGATGCAAGGAGTGTGTGTCTTCTCTACATCTCTATTCAATTACAGCTCTATTCACATCTGAACTGACTTATGGGCCAATGATTTCATTAGCTGGTTGTCCTTTGTGCTTGATGTTCATTTACTCTGTCCGTGCAATAAATCATAGCGAATAGAGGTCACATTGTGGGTCCAGGCGCTTTTAATTTAATGGAGATGGATTCCGGCCCACACTCTCCCTCAGCTTATTAGCTCCCGATAGAGCAGAAGACACACTGACCTCCATCCATAAGGCCTGAATATGGTTATCAATTAGTGATTCTGATAGTGAAGGTTAGGCCTCTTTTACGACCGTGGTCACGATATGAGGGAACGGCCTGTTGTTACATAGACCGCTCAGATCTCACTCGTTGAACTACGTGTCCCTAAACTGACAGGTGTGCATTATGCTCACAGTGCTGGTTAATATTTTACATTTTATCCCTCAGAGAGGGCGGCAAGTCTGCAGTCTGTTTTGGGAGTGGGTGTATACATGAGTGGTTTAGACTGTGCACAGGGAGAGAGAAAGGGACAGTGAAAATGTTCTGGATAAACAAGAAAAAAAGCACATTTTCTGTCTTTATGGTCAAAAGGGCATGATAGATAAAAAAAAAAGAAGAAATAACCATCCATTCTGCTGTCTATCTGACACTTTTCACCTTGAAAGGACAGTTGTGCACATTCTTTTCTACGTGTTGAATGGTCACAGATAAGACGATTCTGTGCCAGAGACTGCTGCTGCTGCTGCTGTGTATTTGTTTGTGTGTGTTCCTAACTTTCTAGACTAAAGACTAGTTAATTGGTGACGGCTTGTCCACTTGGAGGCAAAAGCTTTGTCTCCATTTAAGAAAAAGCTGATATTTGGATCATTGGTTGAGATTAGGCTTCGGCAAGTCGTGGTTATGGTTTAGGGTAAGCTCCAGGAAATTAATGTAAGTCAATATAATGTCCAACAAGACACACAGACACTCACACACCTCCACACACACAAACTTGTATGTGTGGGAGTGACATTTCAATCAATCTGAGCTTGTGGTGCTTTTTGGAGCACAGTTTTGCAATTTTGTTGTATTTACAGAAATTGGCTAAAGAATAAATTCCAATTCCAATATAGCAAAACTGTAATCGGACAGAAATCCTTGACATTGGCCGCCCCCACTTCAAACCACTCAGAAATGCCCACACAAAACAACACAGACAGAAGTCTCTTAATTGAAATAACCAAAAACATTCTTACTTTGGCGAAACATTTTGTACTCATGTAGGATCTTGTACGTTTGTACGTTTTCCTAAAGCTCAGTGAATAAAGAAATGGATCATTTTCAAAGAGGTAGTGTTATATTATTATACTATAAACACTTCATCAAACTATAAACATTTGAAGCAACTGAATCACTAGTCACTGCTGCGAGCACTGCTACAACGTTGAGTCATACTGAGATGTGCAAGTTTGCAGCCGGCAATTTAGCTGTTGTGTATTTCTGTCAAATAACTTTTATTCAGATTCAACTATAGCTATTAATGCTCTCCGTTGTTGTCACGGTGATTTGGTCTTTCTGTAGTGCTGTTAGTTGTCTACTGACATTAAAATGCAGTTTGACAGATGTTCTGTCGCAGCTAATTAGCACCTCAGCTTTGTTAGCAGTGTTCATGCTGGCTCTCTTTCACACTGTCATGATGACTGTGCTCTTCCTACAAGTCGATGAGAAGCCAAAAGATCTGTTGGAAAAAAAAAACTCCTATAATGTAATATATCAGGGTGGATTATCCTCAAAGCAGTGAAAAAACGCACATTAGAGATGTTTTTTTCCTCTTTTTTTGGATGATGCTGGGCTTTCTGCCTTAACGTTTAAAGGTTTTTAAGGCTTAGCTGCAATCTCCCTGCATGCTAATTGTGTATGGAGAAGAGTCAGATCCTTGTGGGTTGTTCTATCAAGTGGTTGCCAAAACAAGGCTGACTGTGTGTGTGTGCTTGTCTTTTTGTTGTAGTGTGTATGTTGGACGACCATCACCAAGGTTGCAGGACAAAGCGCCGTCCACTTGCTCATGCAGCTGAGGTAGACCCGGAGCCGAACGTATCATCAGCACTATAGAGCGAGGGAGGAGGAAGACGAGAGGGGAGATGAGCAGGAAAAGGGGTGAGGGAGAGGAGGGAGGAGAAGGTTTTGTGGGGGGGGAGGGGGTGTTGTCTATGTGCCAGTCAGCCCACTCAGCAGTCAGTCCTCGCCAAACAGGGGGTCCAATGGGAGTGTCTGAAACACACACACACACACACACACACACACACACACACACATCCACTTCCTCCTCACTTTTTTCCAATCTCTCATCCAGCACTAGACTCCCCGGGCCTGTCCCTCCGTCGTCCAGGCAACGCATCACATTCAGTCCAGTGAGCTCTAACTAGTTTGTTTCACTTTTGATTCACAATTGGAGCGGATGGAGAGGGGGGGGCAAGAAAGAGAAGCAAATAGAGAGAGAGAGAGAGTGGGAGGTGGACAGAAAAGGAGGAGGGTGGCATGCAAACGAAGCTGCTTCTCCAGAACCGGCAGAAAGTTCTAAGCACCAGGCAGGACGCCAGGTCAGCCCCTTTGAAACGGGTTCTGTTCAGAATAGCTATAATTGGCTCCTTCTTAAATGAGTGTGACAGCTGCGGAGGGGGTTTGTGATATAAAGCATATTTTTCTCTCTCACTCTTTTTTTCATTTGGGACATCATTTTGGTAGCAAACACCCGAAGGATTGGTAGACTGAGCCTCATTTGTAGGGAAACAGTATAATATTTGTAATTAGAAGCAAGACAGATAATCATGATGGGGAATTATCGCACAGCTGCCAAAGATAAAAGTGCATGTTTAGACTTTCAATCACGATGGTATTTGCCTTTGCGTCGCCTTCAAAGGAACTCCGACATCAGGCGAATAAGCATCTGATCATCTTTATTTCAGTTCAAAATATTTAGATCACTGGTTTAGCTGTGAAATGCAGCATGAGGGAAGTTGTTTTTCGGAGGTGGTTGGTGAAACGAATGGAATGTGTCTGCAAGGTCAAACCAATCAGCAGTTAAGTGCAGTGGAAGAGAGATTTTCAATCACTGGGTAAACACAGTTGCAATTCCCTCCATCCCATCTATGAGCACAAGCGTAAACACACACACACACACATGCGCACGAAGGTAAACAGAAACACAACCCACATCAGACACTATCAATCCAGCTGTATGAATCACAGCCATGCGGCACGGGGACCCGCAGATGGGGCCCCTGCCGAGCTTGAGCTCTGTTTGCTCCTGATAACGCTGCTGGAATTGTTCCTTTGCCACCCTTCACATTAATCAAAAGCACTGGGACAATGCAATCATTCAGCACTGGTCCCCACACTGGTGCTTTCATGGCCACTGGACTCGTAAAAACATCTTCACCCCACCAGCAGCAAATAATGTATCATCGGCGGCTGCTGGAGTCCTGCTTCCAAATGAGCGACTGGCGTCCGCCAGCGCATGACTGAGGACTTTTAATATCCTCCTTTCCGCCCCGGTTGTGACTGCCATCTCACTGCACCGGAAAATATCTTACACCTTTGTCTACCACACTTTTTAAAGATGCGTATGCTTCATTTCCATCAGGATGGGTTCAGATCATTCATTTTTCTGCAAGGTTGGATTACTGGGGGGGTGGATATCTTTTTGCTGATGAACTAAAAATGTGTTGATAATGGAATGGAAAATTGTGTCTGGACAGTAAATTAAAAGAAAACCCTTACTTTCCACCCGGCGGATCTTTTTGGAACCTGAGCACATTAAATTCACATTTCACTGATGTATTACAGTCGTTATCACTTTTATTGGTAAAGCAGACTCTGTTGAAAACACATTATCCCAGGCAGTCAGGAAATGCAGCCATTCATCACTTATGTCTTCTTAACCCGTTTTAAAGCTCTGGCCCTTTAAGGAACTCCATCATTTCTGAGTGAATCTGACAGGGTGTCAACATTTACACGTTCCTTGTCCCCATCTGCTGTGATTTCCCTCATTGAATCCTCATCGCAGCCCTTTTTTTTTTACAACAAATCAAGGATTAGTGTATGAGAATGCTTGATGGAAATCCACCCTGCAGGGGACCCCTTTACCCTTTAAAGTTTTTTGTTGGCATTCAGAATGAATGAATAAACCATAATGACAGCGTGCCGGTGGGTGCTGTGAGCTGAAAGTGAACACCTGTCACTGTCAGCAGTCTGCAGCTTCCTGCCACGGGCTGGCTGATTCACGGAAGGTCACCTTGTGTCTGTAGGACCCGAGCAAGGGTACTGGCAGCGGATAACTCAGCACTGGACTGTACTCCCGCTGAGGACAGAGAGGGGGACACTTATCATGACTGACCTATCTGCTGTCAACTGGAGATTCATTTCTCATCTTTTGAAGCTGTCCCTCTGTCCTCTGTTTCTCCTCTTCTGTCCCTGCGTCTCCCTCCCTCTGCCTCTAACATATTTGCTACCTGATTTTCACACTTCATCTCTAACTCTTTTTAGCAGTCAGACTTTATTTCTCCTTTGCTTTATTCACCTGTCTTTGTCTTTTTTTTCACTTTTGCCAATTTCTCTCTAACACACGCACGCACACACACACACACACACAC